>NC_091940.1:6534923-6860730 GCF_041260155.1 Ptychodera flava
GGTAGTAGAGACCTCCATGCTGCGAGTATGACAGTCGACACGGTTGTCTGGATTGAAATCGACCCACAGGAACCCTTACCACAGTAAACAAAAGCAAGAAAAAGAGAGCATTTTTTCGCTATGGTCCTACCTTCGGCTTCAGTTATGTTCAACAGTGAAATTACTGTTCGGAAAAAAAAAGAAAGAAAACATGAACAAGGTTAGAGTAAGACCGTCCAACCCGGAAGTCGCATTAAAGGACCGGAAATAGCAGAAAACCTGCGAAAAACATTTGCACTTACCCATTAGTCCAATGCATAATAAAGAGTCAGAGAGAAGTTCCATCTCTTGAAACCAGAAACCTGTAAATCTGACTCGAAAATACTGTTGTGGGCCTTATTCTAGCGGCGTCGTCCACACTTTCAGAAGTTGTACCGCCATGTTGATACACTGGACGCAATATACTTTGCGCATGGTCGCCCAGTACCCGAAGATTTCCGGAGATTTCCGATCGGTAATTGCTCGAGAAATGAGATGCTTTTAGGTTACGAGATTCTCTTCGGGAAAAACTGACCCTGCTGTCCATGACATGATAGGATAACTAGTCTCGAATCTCACTGATGATAACCACACAATGTCTGTTGTTTAGAAGCAATGATGATATTATTTTGTCTCTTCCTTCATCTTTCGTCATCCCGTTAGGCCTGTAGTTAGTCTAATGTAGAATCCATATCGTAGAATTGGACATAGGCCTAATGTCATATAAACTTAATCTAATACAAAGTTGTTTCTTTTAAAACTATAATCATCAGATTCTTCGGTATCATTATAAATGGCAATTCTGGATAAGGCATTTTTCACGAAAATCACGGGTGTCTACTCTAGGTGCGACAAGGTTGATATTGATGCCAGCCAGTGACAACTAGCTGCAGTACAGTAGCTCGAGGTTTTGCCTGGGTATTTGGGTCCGTCCGACCCAAAAACCCAGGCAAAACCTCGAGCTACTGTACTGCAGCTAGTGGCAACCTGATGAAGAGGCGTGTGCGTCTCAAAGGGCTCTGTTATATATAGCCTACATTTAACTACTTACACATCTGTGAAATAGAGTTTCTTGCTCCCAAAACCATGTCGAATATCAATACACGTTTCCCAGTCCCTCCATTTTGTATGGAGGGATTGTGGTCAACATCATCATCAGTGGGTCTATATAGGCCTACACAGCTCAATTCCAATCCGGGCTAGAATTCATCTATCAAGAAATATCATATAAATTGCGTTGTATTTGTAATTGTAATATTTTTCCTTGAAAGTGCTCTAGATACAAGAAGAAGAGAATGTAGGCCTTGCTCTCTCATGTGAAAATAATGAAATTATCAAAAGTTACCGCTATTGCTGGTAGGCCTACTCCAACACACAATGAAGTTATAGAATGTCTTGAACGTTAACGAACTCATTATCTATCTTTCTATCTGTCTGTCTATCTGTATATGTATCTATATATCTATTTTTATCTATCTATCTACCTATATACCTATCTATCTATCTATCTATCTATCTATCTATCTATCTATCTATCTATCTATCTATCTATCTATCTATCTATCTATCTATCTATCTATCTGCTTGGTTCACATTTTGTTTGTTTGTTTGTGTGAAAAACAATTTTTCTTTGTGACCGGCCCATCCCCGCTTGAAACTTGACGATTCTGAGGTTTATACGTATTGACATTGTTGTGCAAATTTGACAGAGAATATTCGTGTTCTTATAAGAAAATTGACAAATTAAAGAGCCGGATTTTAATTACATTTATCTCTGAATAAATTGATTTAACTAGACACAACTTTCAAAGGAGAACAACGCCACTGAGGACTTAGATCACGTAAATAGTCAATTGCCGATTAAATAGCTATACTTGAGCGCTGCGTTTGCTAAACCTTGAATTCACTGGGAAAAAAAACAAAAAAAGACTCCTTTCAATTTCTGCGAGAGAGGAAAATAATCGGAGGCCTGTTTAAAAAGTATAATAGTGTGTGTCCATTGGTCATCATCGGTCGCAAAAAGTACAAGCGTTCGGACTGCCTTCCGCAAAAGTGTAACCGCACGCATGTGCATCAATATTCAACATAGCAACAGCTTTTCAATGTGCGTTTGTGACCGAGTGGGGTTCGCAAATAGTCGCGAACACTGCATCGATTCGACCACGACCCGTCAGGCCATTCCTCACCTATGTGAGAAATAGTCTCGCCCAATTAAACAATTGTATTGTTATGCGTGACACGGCCTTCATATCACCCCGAGGGCGTCTTGTTGCTATGGCTGCATGATGTGCCACCTATAGCATTTACATATGTGGGTATGCGTACAGGCAAACCCGCATAGGGATTTTTTAAATAAATTTGTCGCCAGAAAACGATCAAAATCTCGCCGATAGTATACGTCTAGTGGTAGATATGGCTGAAAAGGCCGGCGGAAAGGCACTCGCGGGATTCAACTTTGTTGCCCAGGATCAAATCTGGTAAGTTTTTACGTGTTTGTATGCGTTCACTAGCTCGAATGGAATGATGATGTTGTTCACTGAATCGTAGGCCATGACATGATTACAAAATATTTTCCAACTTATTCAGTCTTGTCTTTTTGTCATCCCCAGGAAAGACCACATAAAATACGAAGAAGTTGCGGCTAAAACATGGCCAGAGCAGTGGGGATTTCTCAAGACAAGTTATAAAGACGTGAGTGCCATATCATTAATTTCATGTGACGTCTGTGGTGTCCGCTGGGGAAATATGTCGGCCCAAGATGTTTGTGTAGGCATGGTGTAGGCAACGGTAAACGATTTGACCTGTTGGCTTTGTACGTCTGTGGTAATTCATTACAGTCGAATCGCCAGACGATCAGTGAATGTTGTCAAGATTTTTAGGGTCGGAGATGTCCCTAGTGTTGGTGTTCCTAAAAGATAAACTCAGTCACTGGTTGGAAACACATCGTTCTTGAAATGGACCTTTGTCGAAATGTCGATCCCTTTGCATTCCTGTTTTCATCTCGCTGTCTCAGCTCTTGATTCAAACGGAAATAAAACCAGAGTCTACAATTTTAACATTATCACTGTTCTTTTCAGTGATCAGAAACAAATTACACCATTGGGTGACCGAAAAATGGACACGGTGTAACAATTTTCGGGAGTGTTGAATGAGCTTTTGTTGAAACAATGTTTGATTTGCGGTAACCAATACACAGGGATCAAAGGCCGAATGGGGTCGCGCGTCATCCGAGTTGATAAACTGTAAACAATAGCGAGCGGGACAAAGTTTAATCCACATGTATATTACACAGTGTATGAAGAGTTCATGTAGCCAAGCGCCAAAAACTAATTCACACTTTGAGAGTTCATAGGCCATTAATATGTCACACCTGATCCTTTCAAACAAAAAGTTGGACAGTCGCTGGGATCAGCCCTCTTCAGAACGTTCCATCTGTGTTATGTTCTGAAACCAACAAAATAAAAAAAAGTATGGAATTGAGATATCATATGATGAGATCAGTCAAATACACCTCTAAAAATACATTAAAACGATGTCTCATCACCTTGAACACAATACAATAAAAAATCAAATGTTTAATACAAAATCACTGAGACAATGAAAAAAATTAGATGTATCTGAAAAATTTCATCTTAGTGAATAAAATTATCAAATGTTAACCATACATTGCAAACGATCAAGTAATTAAATTGGTACACCCGACTAATTTCAATCTGCCACCATGATCATGTTACAATTGAAATCTTTTAAATTAATTAGCTAATTAATTAATTAAATCATTGATGGTAGAGATTCTGCATCGTCTATGATAGAATCAAATATTAGAAAATGCAAATATACAAATTGTGGGGATTCAAGAGCAGTGTCTTTGCGTTTTTCACTTGTCTCAGTACGAGAAAATAATGCAATAGGTGTGATCTATTATTCACTTGCATATGACTGCTTAGAATTTTTCTCAGTATGGTGAGCAGGCTTTTACTTTTAACCAGAAGAACTGATATCTGAATGCATTTTTTTTCTTGCGACATAGATCATTGCTCTATTCCACCATGCCTACGGATACGACTTACCATTTCTGGGGAAAAAATTAATATTTGATACACTGCCCGCAGGTATAGACAGTCAAGTATTAAAAATCATCATCTCAAACAGAAAGTGCTTGAGGAAATGAAATTGTACCCATCAAACCAGAAAAGAGTCTCTCGGGTATTCCATCACCAAAATGACGGGGGAAAAAACAGCTTTACCTTAGAACAAATTTTGTCAAAAATTATGAGTTTAGAATTTCATTTTCACTCTGTGAAATACCCCAAAAAACAATCACTACCTTTGAGGCAGCATGATAAATTGTTCCAGCTTTCGACAGAAGCTTGTTAAAGTCGCGAACTCAAAATTATACTTTTAAATTAAATTGTGTAATATCCGGTCCAGGCAAGTGTGTGCTATTCATGGTAATTACTCCATCAGTCAACATCCCACCTGTTGATTCTCAACCATAATTAGGGTCAGGGTGTTGAATTCCCAAGACCTACTTCCAATAACTCCTCAACAGCCAACGGTTAGTCAAAGAAGTTCACACTATTTTCTCTGATCAATTCAGTCCTGAGTTGATTGAAAAATTTTAGAGTGAGTTCAAACCTTAGGTCAAAGGTCACAGCTTTTTTAATCCTTTTATAACGGTAGAATTACCAGTTGTGAAATGTTGCCTTCAAGACTGTGACTCCCAGAATTTAATATCATTATAACAGACTGTTGTTTCTGACACAAAATAATCAGAAACGTAGACCTGACATATAAAGTTAGAAGTGTCAGTGCTAGGACCATCACTTTTTAAGAAAGACAGACTCCTTTAACAAGAACAGGTCTCATCTGGCAAATAAGATACAAAGTATGAAATTTTAATGTCCTTTTATCATTGCCAGGAGGGACTGCAATAACTCCTCAGTTGCTAATAATATATTTCATGTCATCACATCCCTCAATCGGCCAGCTTTAATTCTGTCATGTCAGGCCCCTCAGTTCATCTCCAATCCCCTGGCTTTGCTTTCATATTCCCAGTTGGAATATTTTATAGATCAAGTCAAAAATATCAGGAGACGTTATTTCTGGTGAGCTTGCTTTTCCTTGCCTGGAGAATCATGGCATTCTTATTCCTTATTATGAGGGTGGCTTCACAGTTGTTCATTTTGCATTCGGAAGGAAATTTCCTACAATTTTACTTTAGACTTGAAACATTTAACAAACAGATTATGTCATCTTTTAATGATAAATTAGATTAAAATTCTTATATGGTCTCTCTTCGCAAAAATACAAAATTTTACAGAAAAAGGAAAGGTTTATAACACCTATGTCAGTGCCATCCAATACTTGACATGCTTACTGTTTACAATTTAACATTTTCAAACTTTTCTTCAACTTGAATGAAGTTGTCCAACAATTTGTTAATTGCTCATTTATAGCAAAGAATATAATGACTTGTTTTAATCGAATGGAAATTTTACTCTGTATGTAGTCCAAATATTTGTGCATAACAAATTTGATAAATTATGATACAAGATACAACAAGGCTCAAGAGGACATAGAAAATTACTTGTTTCACGTGATAAAATAATAATGTTTGAGGCCATTCATTGTTTCCCTTTAATTTCAATCGATACATGCATCTGTGTAGGGTAGCTACAATGAAAATATTTTTAAAAAATAAATTTTTCATGCTGAGGCCAGTAAATGAAAGTGATAATTTCTATAAGTCAGTGCGTACATGTACTTCACAGGGCAAAATGTCTGAAACTCTATTGAAAAGTAGTTAAAACAATAAAGGGTTTCCTGTTTACATGAAAATCAACTTCAAAATATTTTACCATTGACTTCAATCACTATTGTGACATATTTTCCATTAGTATTGTTTCATTTAATAGTAAAGTACCATTTCTTGTTGTTTTGGAAATCATGTTGAAATGGCAGTGCCTTTTTTTTGGACTGTTCAACATGGTCTGTTATGTGCATGATGTCCAATAACATTGTTGATAGGCGAATTTAAGTTTGGACTGGAATTTATTCATCAAAAACAATCACGATCTGTGTTGTACACAAGTTTAGGCGGCTAACAATTTGCCTTTCAACATACCTTAATACAAAGAATAAAATGTACCTGCAGCTTTCTAGAACAAAACTGACGAAAATATTATCAAAAGTTATAAATTAAACTATAGTGCCTTTACAGTTGACAAACTATTTGCATTATTTTTGTTCCTGAAAGCAGCAGGCACATTTCCTCCCATCATCTGACTTAAGTACATAAAAATTCAAAATATTACAGGTAGCCTTCCATAAGGAAAAGGCACCGTCTACATAACAATATGCAATGTTATTGTTAAAAATTGTGTTCTAGTCTTGACTACAATTAAGTAGTCAGTAATCATAAACAATAGAGGGGGCTACTATTTATGTAATAATATGGACATGTATATATTGCAATCATACAGGCTATCTTGTGAAGGTGCGGTCTTGGAAATTCAAGATGACTTAGAGAGTAAAACAAGAAACTTTCTTTTACAGAGATAACAAAATAAGTATTACTTCATCAGTAGTTACAGCTTAGATAGACTTTTACAGTAACCCTTTGAGTATTGTAGTTTTTCCCCACCAAAATTCTAGTGCAACATTATACTAATTTTTATGACTTTTTCTGTAAGTTTTTCAATAGTTTTTGATCAAAATGTTGGGGAAATCAGAAAAAAATTGCCCATGTCTGAAAACAAATTGTGTCTGTGATATATTTTATAAAAGCCATAGAAATTGACTTTGGCATCAAAGGGTTAATTAATTTCATAAACCAGCTACACCAATATCACAACAATGTCCACAAATGTGTATATTCATGGTTGTAGGTACAATGTAGCGTTCATGGGTCTTATTTTAATCAATTTTTTCATAATTTTATGAGTCAATGATTTAGGGTTTACATATCTACAGTATTAGGATATGTAAAGATGAGATTCTCTCATCCCAGCCTACTTTTGACAATGATATTTTGAACACATTTGGTAATCTGATGAATTTTCTGCAGTATGATATGGCAATATTTCTCTGTTTTGTCAGCTATTGAAAGAATAGAAGTATTCTATGTTGTTGCAAAGAAGGGATGATATGACACAATACTTTTTGAAGTCTAAGTTTTGAAGTATTGCTGTTTAAGTTCTGCAGTCAACAGAAATGTTGCTAATCAAGATTAAATGATGTATTTTTCCAAGTTTGGTCCGTACTTGACTGTGATATCAAAACGAATCTTTTATTGTTATTCAGACGGAGAACATTTTTCCTTCTTGAAATTTTCTGAAATAGCCAAAATTTCCAACATTACTAAAATTGCCAGACACTAGAATCCTATGGTTTCCATACAGAACATACAGAGAATTGTCTGTATCAGAATTCAAGTGCCGTGATTCTGGCAATCAACTTACCAGTTCCACTTATAACTGCTACATTCTATCATGGCTATTGTCAATGTGAAAAATCGGCAATTTGCCAACCGATCAAAAGTCTGCCTGATTAAATCAAGACTGGTGGTAATTATCAGCTCAATTCATTGACATAGAGGTCTAAAATTCTTGCCGTCTCAATTCTAGTATCCATAACTACTGTTTCTCAGCCGTTCTTTCATTTGTATTCCTATCTATAAGTGTACATGACAGTGGATATTGCTGCAATATTAAACAATTTTCCTTTCTCTGTACAAGTCTCCATACCTCTTTACACCTGGTCCATGCCATTTTCACATCAGACTATGAACTACTGATTTGTGTTTTTAAAGTTTAAGACCATAGGAACGCCAGTACCTCACTAGGGAACTTCAATCGTAACTTTTGCACTGACCCCGGTGTGCTTGCATTGAAAGGGAACGCCACAGAAAAGACATGGTAACCTTAGTAACAATTATCAGTTTTCAATACTGATTCATATTGTATCTGAACTAAGAGCCAGATGTATGTCGCAAGTTTTCCTTCACCATAATATTGTGTATTTTGATATTTTTTTCATTTCACAATCACTGTGCAGTCTGCCTACAGGTAAATGTTTACTGATATGTACAACTACCTATATGATTCTATTTCTCTGAGTGTTCTCAGCAAATAGCATACTAACTGTAACTCTGTCCTGACTCTGCACTGTTGATAGATGACAAGCCCACTGCTTGTCTGAGCATGAAAATAACCATAACATTTGGAAGGTGAAAACCTTCCTTTCAATAAAGGTATAATTAAAGTAAAGTAAGGCCTACATTTAAAAATACAAGTTTATCAAAAATGAAAGTTTATCATAATAGTTTGTAGGAAGACTATGAAAGACAAAATTACTAAATATTTCATGCACAGAGAAAACAATAAAGTTTTAAATAATGTTTCTATCTGGTTACAAGTTTGAACAACGTAAGCTACATGTATATAGAGTATTAAGTCATTATGTACATTTACATAAAAACCATGTAAGTTTGTCAGTGATAACCACTGTATTAATTTTTTCACAGATAAATATTTTTTATTACTATTATCAAAGAGTTTGTCTCTAACATGTACTTTTTTCAGACAACAATGTAACTGAAATTTGTCTCAGAAACATAACAAGAGAAGCAATAGTCTGGTATTAGACATGTGGCAGAGTCTGTCAGACTCTTGTCACAATTAAGCTGCCAGTTTTTCCTTTTAAAAAGCACACAGCATGGATGCTGTCTGGGGCAGCCTATTGCATTGGAAAATCACTGACATATGAATAATGCCAAATCTTTGCAACATCATGAAAAGTGGTTGCTCACCAGAGGCAAGTATAGCAAGAATTTTGAAAGGAAAATGTTTGAAAGTACACGTCTATGCATATCCTATGGGGGTCCTTTCTGGCGCAAACTGACTTTCAAGATCAGTCTGTGTGTCTGTTTGTCGTATATCCTTCCAGCAGTTTTTCTCTTCTGATTTCATGTCTAAAATGTACATCCTGTTGAAAATTTCACGCTGTTGCTGAACACGACAACATCTATTGACTGTGTCATTTTTCATGCACCTGCTTGTTAAGAACCTTTTCAACAACTTGCAAGGTAATAATTGTATTTTAGTACTAGCTCACGTCACACCAAACTGACAGATCCTGTATGCGTCAACTCAACCCGTACACGTCTTTCAGTATAATACTATCTTCCTGTATAAATATCTTCTGATAATTCCTAATAAGTAGTTATTTAATTTCAATTGTAAATTACTGATCGTAACAATAGTATATATTTGTTTAAATACAAAAAATATGCACGTTACATATTTATACTTAAAGTTTTAAATGACTACAAAATGGAAAGTGATAACAACATTTTCCTTGTTGATTTTAATAGTTAGAAATGAGATGGAATCTTATTTTTCATGTTTCTTTTTTCAACTATATGTAAGGAAGAATTTTATTAATTTCAACAAATTTTTACAAATCTCACTGATTATGTAAGGCTTTTTGTAATTTTCTACTCCAAATTGTGGAGAAAATTCCAAACCTGGAGTAAAGTTCACAAGTCATGGTAGATGGAGTCAACTGACTCTTTTACAAACGATTGATTAGCAGGATACTTATTTTGATTTTTACTGTAGCTTGAAAAATATTATTCCCTGGGCAACTAGTCCATAAGAGGTCTATCCTGTACTCTCCCTGAATCCATACAACATCTTTTCATGTATAATTCTCAAATGGGCTTAATTTTACTGAGGCTTATGTAAAACTGGTATCCAAAAGAGAAAACAAGTTTGGAAAATTCTAACGTCAACATTTCCGCAAGCTTTTGGCAAAGACAGTCTTGTATAAGCATCATGATTCTTGTAAATCCGTTTCTTATTTTTTTGTGCTTACTTTTGTTCAGCTTCAATAATGCAACATTATCCCAAAAGGTGATTAAACCGCATGTCACAGGAAGTTGTCTCGCCATCACAAAAAAAATGAACCAACATGATCTTGCGTATGTCCATTCTGCAATGGTTTCATATGTTAACTTGATAAATAACATGTTATTTTTTGCCAACAAAAGTTGTATATCATTTTCAAGATCAATTTTCTTAGACAATGATGAAAAATTTCTCACTATTAAATTCCAGTCTACCAACTACGTAGAACTTCGTGTACCTGACTTGAAAAGTCACTTTCTTCTCATAAAATATTGTTTTCAATTCAAATAATATCTTATAGAATATGCAACATATAAATATACAAGATGTTGGAAACAAAAAATAGAGAAAGACGATATAAATGCCGACTGGTAATTTTTGTTTCTGGTTCATTCTTGCCAAGATACCTTGTAAACCTTGTACAGAAAAAGGTACCTGCAAATTACTTTTCCATTGTTGTAGAGTGGACAATTATGAACAAAGTATCTATCTGTGGACATTTTGTCAATTTTATGTCTTTTTGTGAAATTTGTTACATTCATCATATCAAAACACAACAGAAAAGTGGTTAGGCAAAACTTGTTATTCACCTAGTTAACCGATTTCAGTAAAGCAGATAAACCAAAGTAGTGACATAGCTGTGGTACATGCTGGAAATACACACAATCTAGCTTGTGGATGTTCTACTGAACTATAAACCAAGCGCAAAATACAGGGAAGGGGAGTGGGGTGTTAAATTTAGCACTATTCATATCGTGAATGATAATTATTTTAGTTCATCTTAGATTTTATTTTTCCTTTCCATAACATAATCACCTCAAAACTGTACTACACAATCTAGAATCCAGTTGGTCATTTCAGGTTCTACAATGACAAATCCACATAGCTCTGATTACGGTTGTAGGGGTTTGTTTCTAAAAGTAGGGTCAAGCACATGACATCAGCTGCTGCCTATACAGTATAAAGTTGGACAACTTTTGTCTCTGTACACTTATCTTTAACACTTTAGCTCCTAATGGAGGTGTGAGTTTCATGTTTTCAATCATAACATTGGCGGACACAAAGTACTTCATTCCCAAAATTCTTGTCCAAAATTTTGGACAACTATATCCTTTTAAAGTGTGATATCATTAGGAATCAACCAATTATATTGGATTCTAGACTACTGAAACCACCGCAGAATGAGAATAATTTCCCGATACACAGAATATATCCATTGTCAAATACTTCATAAGCTGAACTTACTCCACAAGGAAGGGAAAATTCAACAGGAAAAACAACCAAGATATCAAAAGTTTTCATTTGCCTGAGATATTTGCCGTACCTACTTGACTTAATTTATATCAAGAAATATGCATCCACATTCAAGTCATACTGAGGAATTGACATTATGTTGTAAGGTTACTACCGCAAATTTATTAATTTAATGAAATCAGCAAGTTTTGATACCTGATAAAATTTCAGTTAAACTTAATTTGAGTTCAGTTTGAGCACATCTTACATATCAAAGTTGAAAGAATAAGGGACTTCACGCATCTGGTGATATGTCTAAATGATCAGTAGGAAAGCATAACATATAATGCCTTATTCAACATTCCCAAAATATTATCCATGTTCCTCTATCAGATTGCATTGTAGGAATGAAGTTTACAATACTTCTATGTTGATCCGTAATCCATCATGACTCAGACCACAGAAAAGCGTAATTCTATTTCTGAAAAAAGTTTTCAATAGGAAAATGTAAAGAATTACAGGTATTGAGCTTTTTCGATATTAACACATCTGGATCAATTGAATGTCTATATGCCTACCATGCATCACATGTCCTCTTACAAAAGAATATTTTCTCTGTGAAATGGAAATCATCAATGCAAATAAATTACAACTGTATAGTTTGTCTCAGGCCCGGGGGTACATTCTCTCGTTGTTTTCCTGGTTTGATAAAGCTTGAAAGGAGACAACCTTGAATGATGTCATTTATTAGACTTTTGTGCAGAAAGTAAAGACAACATGAATGTGAAAAAGCACAGATTGTTGGTCTCCACCCACACTAATCACCATATTGGAAATGACGTATACCCAGCAGTGATCCCAGATCTTGTCTGCACATTCACAGACCTAATGTGTGTGTTACCATGTGAGCAAGAGAAACATACAAATTTCAGTTTTGGGATCCTGCAGATTGGCAGACAGTCGGCAAAAATGCTTGCATTTGAGACTTTGTCTACTAACTTATGCTTTGTTTGTAGACTTTTTTGGTAAATAAAAACATGAGTTGTTTCAGAAATGAAGTTTGGTTGTCGACAATTTCAGTGAAACCATAGACAAAAATCTTCCATATCTGTGGTGAAAGCAAACCATGGACAAAGTTTCAGGTGCCAATTTTTAAAATCAGGCTCCTCAGCATTTGTTGAAAACAAAAACAAGACTGACGCTGTGAAACCATGGCAGTAGCAAATACACTAGGATGAAGTTTTTGAAAATAATGAAAATCACATCAGAGAAATTCAAAGCATTGTAACAAATATGTGGCCTGACAAAAAAGAATAAAAGAAATCTGAACAAAATTTCGTACATCTACTTTGCAATAATTCCTCTTTGAACTAAAATACAAAAGGGAAAAATTGTTGGACAAAAATTGAGGTTCAACGTAGGTAAACATTTCTTGGGTCACCTTACTTTTGTTCACTCCAGAATGATATAATGTAGAATTACAGAGAAGGTAATGTTATATTTTCAATGCCATCGTATTAAAGTGGACATTGGAAAATTAAATGTCGGAAATTCTCAGACTACGTCATTTTCTATCCCAACAAAAAAAACAATTTACACTTTCTGTACTAACGAAATGGATATTCTGTCGATGTATCAACGAAGAGAATACCTGAAGTGACAGTGAACACGGTAAACTCATTCAGACAAGGTGTTTTTTAGTGCATAAAGAATTTCACTCATTCCCTCTGATCTGCTGTTTTTTTCTTTTGATCATTTTTTATGTCGTGCTATTATTATTTTCATTGGATTGCGTCCATGGAATCAGGAGATGTGAGCCGAGTTGGAATGGAATTCAATATTTTGGTCACCTGGAGTTACATTTATTTTTTTACAAACAGCAAACACAGGTGTCGACCAATAATTGTCTGGCTGTAATTTGAATGTCTGCCCATAATTCTGTTAAAGAAGAGACCATTGTAGGGCAAAACCTATGGTCATAATTATCAAAGGTCTGAAGGAATATTTGATGAGACAAGGAAATTTAAACTTACAATGAATTTTTTCTCTGTTATCATTAAAGTTTTCCACATGTAGTAACATATTAAAGCACACATAACATTGTAAGCTTTTGATAATGTCAAACAATATCGGTACAACCCTACTTTTTAATGAGTCTTTCTATTTTAGGTAAAAACAAGACAAAAGGAAAATACATCCATTTATCCTTTCTATTAAAAACCTTGTTTACAGCTAAAAGGACAGTATTTTTATCAATTATAATTGATCAAATCTTTGTGTTAAAAAACTAAAATTTGACAATTTTATCCTGCTGTTTTTTGATAGACAAAAAGCGTTGTTCAAAATTAAGAAGGAAGTGTGAAATTCCTCAAATAAGTTTCTTATACTTTACCTGTAAAAAATTAATGGAGTCCAACATAAAATTAATAAAAATATGAGTTTGCAGGCTTTTCCTCAATCAAGAACTTTCATGTAACTTCACTGAGGAAATGGTCCACAGTTGCCTTGTGCAAAAGTATGAAATATTTGTATTTTTCATGTTTTGATAAATGACTTTTGTTTGTTCCGTGTCTGTTCCAGCTTGTCAAGGATGATTTCCCAAAGGTTGAACGAGAGAAGTTGATTCTCCCTCCACCGTTGACTCTGCCTCCAATCACACCGATATCCAGGTATATCCAAGTTGGAAGATCACCTCCTGTACCAGAAACAACGGCAGGATTTGTCGGCTGGAGATCAACCAAATCAGATTGCAGACTAGAAAAATATGGACGTTATGCAAAACCAAAGGGAGGCCTTGTCAAGCAGCTGAACTGGCCCACAGAAGGCATCGACTAAATTTGACAAAAAAACTGACATGACAGGTTGTGGTTCTATACGTAGCATATTATCTGGGTACTTGTTGATTTTTAAGTCTATAGGTTTTAAAAAGGTGTATATTTTTTCAGAACATATCGTACACAGAGTTGGTGTCATGTGGTGTCTTACACAAAGGATATTTTTGAAACAATTCATAGTACCAGCAGTTGTATAGATTTTCTATTTCTTGGAACTGCATCGTAAAAGATGAAAACAGATAACTTGATTACCAGGTTGCTAGAAATGATCAATAACAATGAGGTAAAAGTATAGCTTTGTTGCCAATATTTGCCGTGGTGTGAACTCTGAAAACATCAAATGTCTTACAATGGAATAGTGCAGAAAACATTCAAAGACTGTACTCTGATGTTTGACTCTAAATGAACCATAAGTTTATGCAGTGCATTATTCCCTGTGGTGAATTGACATGGAAAGTTCGCTAGATCTGCCGTCACTCACTGTGAATTACCTGTGACATGGTCCCACATAAATTCACAGAATGGCAAAATGGATGATATCAAAACATAAGTTTTATTCTTTTGTATACTAGTGCTTTCTCTAACAACCAAACTGAATACAACGAGCCCTAGAAAACATCAACTTTGAGGTTTCTCAATAGCAACATAATAGGAATTTATTTAAGCTGCAAAACTTTCTATTCAATTGTAGTTTGATAATATATAGGGACAAATGATAGAATATGGAAAAGGAATTACCAGTGTTCTTGAATTTTACATTTTCCTACAAGAGGCTAGAGAGTAAAATGTATGAAAACTTCCACACAAATGAAGTACTGGTACACGTACTGAAGTTTACCTACTGGGCTTGAAAAATTCTCTGACAAGTCTGAGCAAAGGTGTTTGTAAACTGAAATTTAAAACACTTTCATAATCAACCTCATCAAAAAATGATTCAGATCATTTATCAAGTTACTTATTTGTTTGTTTGTTTGTTTGTTTCTAATCACCTGTTGGTTTTCCGAATCATTCATGTTCAACCATGCTGAAAGCTGGAGCAACCATTCAAGCAAATTTATCATTCTATTCTAGCTCTTGCAGTCCGGCACACCAGCTGAAACTGTTTCCCAGCTGTTTTGAATTCAAACTGGGCCAATTGTCAGGAAACCAGCAGACATGCAAAACAAGATTAAATCAAGGACTTTGAGCACTGTACTGAAAACTAGAAACTGCGTTATTTTGGTTTACTTTAATTGTGACCAGATTTCCTAGTTATGTAATAACATCACGTTCCTTTGGTCTGGATCGAAACTTGCCACAATAAACTGTCTGCCAGCTTGCATTGTAGAGACTGGGGTATTTCAACCTAGGATGACCTCACGGATGACCTTACCAGGGGAGTGGTAGCAATTTAATGAGTTCTCTTTGTTTGTTTATGGCAGATAGGGCACAGCTCTAATCATTTGACCCCTGACCCAGCCATTGTGTAATCCAAATAAAATAGGGTGCCAGATATTGAGATAGTTTTCGCATCCTGGGCACTCAGGACTTAAAATTCCAACCCCCCTCCAAGACTAATAATGACATTAAAACTAGTCTAATCAGGATTTGGGTGGAAAAATGTTACAGATGGTATTGGTCCCATGGGGTTTGTGAATTTAATGTTACATGTCACAAGATCCATGATGTTTATATAAATTTTAATTACATTGATTAGAATGAAGGTGGTTCCTCTGTCAAACTTTTTGTTTAACTTTTTCCAACATACAAGATTTGGGACAGTCAAAACAGTTGTAATGAGATGATCATGTCACTTAAAATTTACCATGGTAATGTAAAAAAAATTGTAAAAGATTCACAAAGCCATCTGATTTTGAATCATATTTTCATTTTAGGTGTAACATGATCTGGCAAAGCATTACTGATGGTTTTTTTAAAAGTTTGCCATTTTCTGAAAATCTTTCTGCCCGACTTTTCTACTTTTCCTTCGATTGGTGATAGTACAAACTAGAAACCAAAATTTACACCTTTGTCAGTGTACAGCTGATATCTTTTACTTTCCATTATAAAATTTCAACAACTACTCAGAGATTGTGCCTTGGTGTAAAAATAATGATAGTAAGCTCCCCCCTCTCATCAGCAAGCTATTGGTCCAACCATAACTTTTGCTAGTACATGTAAGGATGCAGTCAGATCGATCCATGTAGCTACTTGGAAATTAGGGGTGAAGAGTATCTGGTTTTACATATCCTCATTCAAAGATTTCTTTATTAAAATGTTGGGGAAAATATTTGACTATTTTTTCTTAAAAAGACTGGTGCAGACACAAACAGCAAGTATCTGGTGCTCTATGTATATGATCCATTGTTTTTATCATGTAAATAATGTATGAAATTTATATAGACCT
The DNA here is from genome assembly GCF_041260155.1 of Ptychodera flava. NCBI lineage: Eukaryota > Metazoa > Hemichordata > Enteropneusta > Ptychoderidae > Ptychodera > Ptychodera flava. The sequence goes on from NC_091940.1 coordinate 6,551,306, forward strand.
ACATAATATCAACAAGTACCCATGTTAATTTTAAAAAATGCTTACTCATTGGAAACCAAATGCTAGTGCACCGCAATTTGTAGTATAGTCATACCACAGTGTGCACAAATTTCCCATAATGCAGTTCCACAGGACACTCTCAGGGTAGTTGCTATCATTGTATTATCCGCATCCGTCCATCTTAACATTTGACTGATATGCAAAAAGTGAAATCCCAAGAGATTTTTGAAGTGTGTATTTTCATTTTAGGTTTTATCTTAAATGTATCAAGTCAGAGATAGATCTTGTGAAGAGATTGCAATAAATTGCTTCATTATTTAGACTGTGATATTCAATGGTGATTATTTTTTTTTTGTATATGAAAAAGTCCAAAGTGTACAAATTTGAACTCCTCTGAGTTTTGCATAATAATCTGTCTCCAGATACAACTTAATAAATCCTGCATCTAGTTCGGTATGTGCAAATCAAGTCACACTCCAAAAAAACCCAAGCAAAACTATAAGAACACCAGCCAAAGGCATGGTATCTTTACTGGCAATAATTAGAATGGAGATGTGAAACTGATCACAGACTGTCACCACAATGCATTTATCAGAAGTTTCTGAAAATGTTTTGACAGAAGACAAATTAACATTTGTAGAATTGTAGAGACATGTTTGACTGTGTATGGTTTGTACACGACATTTACAGCTTTCACAGAAACAGGACTTTGCTTTTGAAAATACGTTTGTATTTGCAGCTTTTTCTTCTGACTTTGATATTGAACAAGTGAAGTGAAAGATTTGTCTGTTTATCTTAAATACTTTAAACTTCCTCTGTTTGCAAACTTGAAGAAGACTGTTTAAATGCATCAGTGACCCGGTTTTTTTTTCTGTTCAAATTTTACAAGAATATGTGGCAATTAAAGTAAAAGGTTTGTAAACAAAACATCTGTTGGTTATTTGTTTAAATGTCTGGTCATTAAAATGTATTAACTTGGTGAGAGAAAAGTAAACATTGAACAAATGCAGCATCAGAAGAAAAAATTTCATAAATGGAAAGTTCGCCAAATTGCTGAAAATTCACTTCAGAGAGAGAGAGAGAGAGAGAGAGAGAGAGAGAGAGGGGGAGAGAGAGAGGGAGAGAGAGAGAGATGGTGAAAGTTGAAACATTTTTCTAGTCGGAGAAGGCAAAGAGGTGACCATTTGACATACTAAGAAAGTGCTTGAAAGAATATTTTGGCAGATTTGCGTTTGTTTTTAATCAGTCACAACTTCTTTCTTCACATTCGTGGAAACGAAGAGAATGCTCTTTTTACATAGCACTGTTATATTTATTTCTTACTCATTAATTTGATTTCTTTGCAAAGCAGTCACGGCATCTGATAACCTTTAATAGGTCCTTTCCCCACATTTTCAAAGCCCTGCCTTTTCACTTTTTAAGGCATTTATGAGTGGCAGAAATCTTTCCATTTTTTTGATGATTTTATACGTGTACAATACACCATATCTAACAACCGTGTCGCCAAAACTAGCCGAAGGCCAAGTATTGATTCCTTTTGTCAACAACAACAATGCACACAATTATTACACAGATTGTGTTGTCCAGCTGAATATCTGAATCAGTCCAGATGCGCTGCTGAGCACGACTAGAAAATTAAACATCTCAAACCAAAAACAGTGAAAATCACCAACCACACTGATGATTCACTTCAAAAGTTCACTATTTGCAATAATAGTAATATGAACTTATTAATTTTGTCAGCATTCACCATGGAGACTTGCAAAACACCTAGATTATTATCTGGAGTCGTTCAGTTAAAAGCCTAAATATTACAAAAAAAAGGCACAGTATGGTAATGTGTGACAGACTATATATATGCTTATCGATGTCTTCATCTAGAGCAAAGCATGCTGGGAGTCGGCATCATAGTCTGAAGTGGCTCTCTCTTGATCGATATGTACCATCAGATCAGCAGAGCCACACTGAATTATATTTTTAGATGGGATTCTTTTCAAAGTCATACAACAGGCATAGAATGAACAGACTGTGTGTCTGGTTGTGATATCATAACTCATTCAAACTAGCTCCCATCTGCAGTCTGTGGATGAATATGGTTCTCTTTTAATGTAAAGGTGTTCTAAGATTAGAATTACATGATAAATGCCTGGTGAGCTGGTAAACAAGAGCCAACTATTTTATGGGCTCATTCAGAGGTTTCACGTATGCCTTCAGCTCTTAAAACACAGAATGTTGGAGCCATAGGGTAATTTGGAACATATTTCCAGATTTGGGCTGTTTCATCCCTTGAATTTTAAATTATACGCTAAATTGAAATAATAATGCAATAATGTACTGTCAGAAAAGAAAGATCTGTTTGAGATATCCCAGCACAACACAAAGTAACCCAAGAGTCATTTTAAAATGGTTTGCATTTTCTTTTAAGTCATTTGGCTAATCTTCTCTGACTCTTTCAATTTTGCTTCAAACATCTTTCATCCAGGCACTTGTACACAGCAACACCAGTATGTGACCCCTCTGTTGAAATGTACTTTTCTGCAAGAATTTCACTTATTTATAAACTTTCCACAGACGGCAGAAATAAAAGGTTTTGGCACAATTCCTCCATCATGTTCTCAGCTATTCAAAGAATTTTAATGTTATCAATGATGATAAATAATGCTGGTCTGTGTAAATTTTAGTTTCTTTCTGTCAGTGTCCGTTGAGTTTATGCACGTAATTCAATTTCCACCCTTTCACCACAGCATCTCACCAATAATACAAATAAAAAATGGTCAAATAACAAACAATTATTATTGCTGGAAAGGCTCTCAGAATTGGTACAATTTTTGACAGATACTGTTTTGTGAAATATACGTTAAAAGAAGCCATGTGAGAAAAACTGTCAATCAGATTTGTCTACCAAAGGAGTGTGTATGATATTTTCCCACTCACCAGGTATCAACCCATACAGCCCTATTTTACAATGTATGAGTCCAAGCTTCACAATTTAAAGATATAGGGTTATTCCAAATTTGGGTGATAACAGGGTGCTGCATGCACTCCACTCTATATCATCATTCCGCAGTGATTTCACCCAATACAAAATTTATGTTAGATTCTCATCAATTGATGGTACTTTATCATTGTAGCCACCGTCTATCATTCCTTAAATTGCTTTGCTGGTAAGGTTCTAGACTGTATGTCTGGTAGACATATTTCCAAACGATACAAAACCTAAAATGGCACAATTATCACAAACACTCTTCAATTCATGGACAGATTGACTACAAAAATCACATCATGTCTGTTGATCATTTGGAATAAAAATATCTTCCAAAATCTTTAGGCAACATTAATTAATATTTTGAGAAAGTGATGTGGACAGGCTTTAACCCCAGCATTGAAAAGCAGTGATGTGGCAACAGGCAGGGTAGCTGAGAATCCAGCCAGTGCAGTGATGTACCATCATAAGCACTTCAGCCAGGGCAGTGATGTGGATCAGCAGAACCCAACCAGGGCAGCGATTAGGGGTGGACCATTTGATATCTGGGGGGAGGGATCTGGAAGACAACCCCCAGGATATCAAATGGTCCACCCCTTAGGGCAGAATCCAGCCAACACAGTGATGTGGACAGTAACTCAGCCAGGGCTGTGATGGGGACTAGAACCCCAGCCTAGGGTAGTGTGATACATCATCTGTAGAATGATAAATGATCCATTGAGTTACAATACAAACAAGAACTGGAATATTTATTGTTCAAAGACTATTTAATTACCAGGTTTTAATTTGTTTAATTTGTTTTTTTTAAATATTCCTCTAATGAAATTAACATGTTATGAAAGATACTTTCCAAGGAATTAATAATCTCATTGATTTATAAATAATTGCACGACCTGTCAAAAGGTATCAAATTTAAAGTTGATTAACTGTATAAAATTAAATGTGCAAAATGACATGGGGTGATTTTCCAGAAATGACAAACTACCAGCAAGAATATAAATAAAGTTTTCACTGGCACGGTTATGTGAAAATTTGGAATTTTATTTTCCCCCTTAGAAATACCACAGGGATGGCAGCCATTTTGAATATCAAAAATTTAAAACAAACAAACAAACAACATAGTCAAGAAGAAAAAAAAACGAAAAATACTGGGTGGAATTGAGGAGGACTATTTTATCTAAGGTATAAAATGAATGAAAGTTTCATGTTTGCTCTGTTATAGATATTTGTCACATATTTTTCTAGTTTGTTGATGTTTTCTATTTCTTATTTTAATTTTAATTTACTTTTTCTTTTGATTGTATACTGTTCGTAGGTCGGCATTTGTTTGTTTGTTTGTTGTTTGTTAATCCTTAGAAGATCAGACAGCCCTAACAACATGAACAAAACAGAATAATATAATTTTTTATATTTTAATTACTGTATGCACAATATTTCATGAAGCATTATTTTAACTCTTAATTGGACAATTAGCTGATTGCAATAAAATACCATTTCAGACAAGATTGTTCCACTTCATATCGGTAATGGGGGAGGAAGGCAAGATTGAGTGAGGTAGAGGAGAATAATTAACACACTTTTGAATAAATATTCCACTGTTAAATATTGTCACAAATTATTTTCACAACCATCTCCTCTTTTGCATATCTTGTCCTTCATTCTGAGAGAATAGCATGTTAAGACTGGAAAAGACTGGAAAATTTCAATGAGCTGAAATGTAATTCCGGTAGAGCTAAAGTTCAGAGCAAAGAAGGTGCCTGTTACCAATACTGCTACCCCAACCAATCAAGGGTTTCACATTATTTGCAGATGCTGAAACCTTCAGAATGCCGGCAATTATAGAGTACCGGTACAATGGTTTCAGCTAGGAAAAAATTGACAATGTCAGACTGAGCACATATCCTTAGTGCAAGTGACTGGCCCCAAAAGTGGGACACCTAGCCTACTTCGCCGATTAATTTATCAAGGCAGACAGACGGTGACCTAGCTATTTAATAAGGAGGGTCATTGATGAAAAGTAGGGCGCAGGGTTCCAATCTGTAAAAGAACCCTTGAGGACATTTGTTTCTTGGAAATATTTTCATCAATGATGTTCTTTTTTGTTCTTCCACAATCGTGAAACCTGAATTGGAACACTTCATTGTTCATTGTATGAATTTGTAAAGCATATATAAGCTGGGGAATCATGTTTATATTGACCTACTTATAGCTGAAGGCTTAAATTATCCAGTCCCAGATATGCAAATGAAACGTGCATTGTCATGTCAATTTTATTGGGGTGGGGTGGAAGTGAGATATTGTGTCAGATGATGAAATGGTAATCCTAAGTACATAATTTTTTTCTATATTTCATTTCATCTTCTTTACTTCAAACTGTCTCACTTTACTCATACTCTGTAAACTTATCCCTCATGGTCATTTTTACTTCTTAAATAAAAATTTCAGGTTGAATGTACTTTTACACTAAAATTTTAACCAGAAGATACAACACAGTCCTTGAGCAAGAGCATACAACCCAGCTGCTTTGTCGTACGTTGCCAAGACGGCAGTCTGGATCAATCTTGTACTGAACTGTACTTTAATAGTGACCTCAAATAACCGAACAATTGCAAAGCAAAAATGTCCGTGCCATATATGCCACTTGTACATCAAATGAAAAGTTGGTGAATTTCTGAAAAGAATGGAAATCATTGCTGTTTTTTTCAGTTTTCATTCTTTCCTGTGTTGCTTACACATATATGATTATATAATTATGCATGTATTCTGTGGCAAAGTACAAGTTACACGTATACCTCGTAATGCAAAGACTCCCATGATGCATTTCAACATATGATTCCTTGGATGGCAAAACTTTTGTATCTCCTGTTTTATTTCTTACCTGCTGTCATTTCAACTGCTGTCACATTCTCTACTCATTTCTCACTTGAATACCTGAGAACATCCCATACAACATCAATTCATCTATCCTTTCAAAAACAATGACCCCGCCACAAACACAAATGGAAACACTCAATAAAATTGCATTATGACAGTTTGCTCTGAGGCAGATGTTCAGACTCCTGGTAACAGTGACTAACAAATATCCTTTCATCAACAAGAAAATGTTGCATATATCACTAATATTTTGTCTATCATACAGTTAAATTCATAAAAAACATATCTCTATTGCCCATTGCTTCAGGCAAAGACAAATGTTGAATTATTGTCACTTAAATTTCCAATGAGATACTTTGGACTGTAACCTTCTAGTGACAAAATATATATCCCTCGTGTAATACATTTTGAGAGATTCTTGCTGTCTTTTTATAATTTATTTCAACCTCTATAAAATATGCCAATCATAATTAAATGCTAAGAGAAAATGTCAAAAAGAAATTGTGTGCATTTAATTCTGATAACTGAATCAAAAAAAGTATTTTCCAAAGTTTTACATTTTATTTAATTTAATTTAACATTACATTCCATGAATGAATCATGCCTTTTAATGCAAACAAAAACAAAAGAAGAAGTGGATTGGCCAAGGCCAAGGTCGATGCATCAACAAAGAACAGGACTTGTAATGGAACAAATGTAAAACGTGGAAGCAATTATTTGTATGTTTCAATTTTAGCAAAAAGAATTTCAGTTGTATGACAATTGTATCGTGAAGATATAAAATCTAGGACAGGACGACCATGAATGTCTGGATCATCATGCATGCAATTTTACTCATAAAAACTTGTGTCAATTGCTTGACAGTGAGAAGACAAACGGTAGGAAGGTTGACCCATACAGTTCACTGTTATGCTATGTTGCCTGTGAAAGCATCTGACAGATGTGTCTTACTTTATTTTTTGCAGTCTGTGATGACATGTTTGCATTGCAGATAGCTGTCCCTGAGAAAATAGTTGACAATGTTTCACTGTAATATATATGAAACTATTTGCTTACCTGTACATATGTGTTTTAGACATAGAATATTGTTGAATATACACATAGAACACTTCCATCATTTTTATTCCAAAGAATGAGTAAATTATTGTCACCATCTGCCCTAAAGTATGTTGAAATATTCAGTGCGTCAGCCCTGCCAATGAAACGCATCTTATACAGCATGCTATTTCATTGTAAGCCTGGACTACTTGCATTTGTCAATATGGACATTAGACACTTGCTAGGACCAAAAGATGAATACCGTATTAGAGTATTGCATACACTAGTTCACAAACAGAACAGACTGCCTGGAAAGAAACCAAACATTTTAAATTATCTATTAAGTTTTGTGAGATCTTTGAAAAAGTCATCAGAAGTTGTGGGTATTTTCCTGTCATAGATACCTATATTTATCATAAGAAGATTCCACTACATGAGAGAAATTTCACCATATGATTTTATGTACAAAGTGCAAATAAAAGAAAAGATAAAAAACAGTATTAACATTACTATGTACTGTAAGGAATATTTTTTAAGTATCTTGTCACAAAATGGTAGTTCTGTCGTGAATCATAATTACAGCTCTGACAACATTTTATGAATCATCTAACGAGACCAACTGTTTTTCTTCATTTAAATTATTCTCATGCTCAACAAAGTAAAACACAAGCGAGGAACAAAGTCGGATTACAAGGGAAGGAAATTGACGGAGCACCTTTGTAGAGTAAAATTTAGCTGCCGACTTTGATGTAGGATCAAGAAGGTGGATGATGACATGGAATTAAGATATTTGATGGAAGACGGAGACAGAATTTCTGTTCAGTGACTTCTGTCTCTCATACTGATTTACAACTTTGGAGAAGTCCCAGGTTATGATATAATTGCCGACATTATCGTCTTACTCTCTGATTAATGTCACTGAAAATGTAATAAAATTGATGGGTCTTGCCAGAAGCACATTGAGATCTCTTCCATTTCTGAATATACTGTGCCACAGAATACAAATATTTCAACCTTCTTGCATCCCAAAATTTACAAAGGAAAAGTTCATTTCTTATTCCTCACTGCAGCTGCCCGGCCAAACCATTTTTCAAGGATGGGAAGGTTTAAATTTTGAGATCGTCACCTCAGTGCCATTTTTTGCAATTAGTCAATCTGAAATTATACATAGAAAGCCGATTTGAATTTGTCAATGATGACATAAGTATAATTATCGTTTTCAAAAAATTGGAAAGAGGAAGAAGCGGAGACAGCTCCATCTTTCAGACAGCTATATTACACTCTTATCAGTGACATCCAAGATAATGTCGCTATATCCCGTCTAGTTTTACAATTTTCCTGACAGATGACGATGGATTTGAGGACAAATTTGAGAAGACAGGGATTTATTTCAACATTTCTTTCTTCAATTGGTTCACTTCAATGTGAAATTTGTAGATGCAATGCAACATTTGGCTTCAAAAAAAAAGGCACTGGGTAAATTGAGAAAAATGAACAAATAATGTGTCGGTAAATTTCAAGCCTTTTGCGAACAAACTTTATCCGATGATTTATCAGCTAAATTCCAAAATCATCATTGCTTTTTCACATGCCGTTCATGTAACAAGACCGGTGCCCTACCTACCTGGCAGTAATTTCACAGTTTTTTCCAGTCGTTGATTTTCACATTAAAATGGTCCCTGCAGCGGAAACCCCACTCGGAAAACAGATAGTTAGGGAGAAGTTTTACTCATTTTTAGGATGCATGCTGGCAGCATAGATTAGGTTTTCTTCTTATCAGACAGGCTGTAGATGAGGGATGCCACACTTACTGCCTGATAAAAGTGACGTGTACGTATGCATGCATGCTAGCACCTCTGTCAAAACTAGCTTGATTTCAGCTGTTCCATCGTTGTTATGTTGATCTTAGATGCAAGAAAATAATTTTGAATATGCAGCACTTTGAAAATATCCAGAATCAAATAGATCACCTCTTTGCAGACTGTGCATGGATCATTTCAAACATGGCAGATAATGAAAAGATCTCGGTGGGTGCAGCCTCTATGACCTGGTAACATGACTTCGGATCATTAAGAATTAGCTTGTTCAGGCTTGTTGAATACTGAGTATGTCTGTATCCTAGTCTTGAACACAAAACTGTGCATGCTGCCGATGCTATCTCTATTGGCAAAGATATTTTTAGTTTCCAGTGGTTGATAAACTATGATGGTGAAGAGGAGGAGGATGAAGATGGTAAGTGTTGGTGATGATGATGATGATGATGATGATGATGATGATGATGATGGTGATTATATTGTGGTGATGATGATGATGATGATGATGATGATGATGGTGGTGATATATTTTTTGGTAACAAGGGTAGATGAATTATTTGTGAGTTCAATTGGACCATGAATTTGAACAAACTCTTATGACACAAAAACATACAAAGGATTTTGTTTTGCCCTCTCACCTTTTCTGATGAAAATGATCAAAAACTATAGACATGATCCAAGTCAGTGACCGATGATAAATTAAATTATAATTTCTGGTCTTAGGCAGAGAAAATGATGTCTTTTTGGTTATTTGATGTGTGAACTAAAACAATATTAAAGGTAGTCAACTCTATCGAGGCTGTATATCCAATGGATAATATTTCTTTAGGGTGATTTTGTGTCATCAATAAGGCCTTTTCCAATTGGCTGATGTCCACCATTCAAGAAATTATCAAGCAATCAGAAGCTTCCTTTTTAATGTCAAATAAATGAGACCTGCAGTCATTAGTCTCAGGAGTTTGGAAGCAAAGTGTGATGGTTTACAACATGCATTTACTCAACATATACCATGACTTTGGTGAAATTGTTGTACGAGCCAGCATACCTGGTTCTACATCAGAATGTAATTGTCTAGACAATGGATTCATTTCTAGACAATAAAAAAAGAGAAAAGGTAATTAGTGTCATTAATTGTCACTTAATACTTATTGAACATGTTAATTAATTAATAGTAAACAGTGACTTGTACAAAATCCTTTCAAGTCTATCATTTTTTATGTCATTGAGGAATTATTGACATTAATGAAATCATAATTAGATCTATTAAATTGCTAGCCCAACTTTAATCATCTTCTTGAAAGGAATCAATTAAATTGGAAAAGGAAATGAATTTTGATAATTCATTCATTGTTATTTGTTTAAAAGAAAACAATTTTGTCTTTTAATTCTTAAGGGGAGTTTCATCTCACATTGATGGTTGACAATTTTTCCCTTCAAGGGCGTCTGTTGCCATGGTGATAAAGCTCTGGAAGAATAGAGTCTACTTTAAAAGTCTGGTTGTTATAGCAGCAAACTTCTAAAATATTGTTCTTATACAAATTGTGGGTGCAATAGAGATTAAGGATTAAGTGATGAAATATATGGTGAATTCATGGCGCTATGGGATATGACACATGTATGTAAAGAAAAATAAAATGTGATAATTTAGACAGACAATGGAAAAGATATATTTCAATTGATATCTGTCAGTGGTCACACATCTAATAACACACCTAAACCACCATACACCTTTCACTATACACCATTCTCACTGCAATATCATAAATATACAGTTAAAAATGCATGCAAACAATTTTAGCTTGGCAACTTCCCGGAACACTTGAGAGATTTTGAAAGTACTTATGCACCATGAGGCAGACAGAAAACATATAAAATATTCAAAGCTCTCATGCTCTAGTTATCACAGCTGGACGAAATTACAAACTGTTCAGCGGGCGTACGTCACAAAGTTATGACGCTGCCATCATACTTGCATGGACCATAGAAACAGGAGTTTTGTCCAACCACATGTAAAGCGCACACACATCTTGTCGATGTAGTTGATGAGGTGTGTCGCAGTGGTGATTTATTTTACCGCCAACCAGCCAGTGACAGCTGAACAATGCACACTGAACTGAGTGTGTTGGCTAGCTGTCTGTCGACATGGCAACCTAATATCTATATACATGCGGCGATTTAGTAGCCAATACCTGCAGGTAACGGAAGGCAGCATACTTGTATCCAGGGCTGTGAACCAAATTTAATCTGTTTTACAATTAAAGTCACTTTTAACCTAGTGTGCAATCAACAAAGTGCCTGTTAATGTATACAAGCACATGTGCATGCACACACCAAGACACACACCAAGACAAATGTGTATGCTGTGTGTGTGTGTGTGTATATATATATATATATATATATATATATATATATATATATATATATATATATATATATATATATATATATATATATATATATATATATATACACACACACATATATATATATATATATACACACACACACACACACACACACACACATGCATGCTAATTGTTCTGTTGCGTTTTAGTTCTGTTTTCTGGATGCCATGAAAACACTTTGTTTACAGGCAATTCATATTAATTGTTAATCCTCCATTTCCATGAAGTGGTATAAAAATTGTAAAAGTAGATAAATTGTAATACTAAAATGATTGAAAATTAAACAGTGGATTGGAATTCAGGAAATTTAAAGCAACTTGGTCTTTGAAACAATGAATAACTAATTAAAATATTTCACATGGGTTTTGAATGCATTATATTAATATTTTCCTGAATGTGAAATTCCTGAAACTCCCTTTGATTGCAAGATTTGACAAGAAAATTTATTGGAAAGAGAATTCTACTAGAGGGTAGGTAACCATAGTGAATTTCCACATTGTTAATTTCTGTCACAGTACATTGTTAATTTCTGTCACATACTGTGTTCATGTAATCTACACACTTTGTATTTCTAGGAAGAACTACAGTATTTATTGGAATTTCAAAAATCCAGACACTTGTCATATATAAAATTAGTCTATACAGGTATTCTAGCTGGCTAAATGACCGTCCGTCAACTAAAAACGAGACATGGAAATTGACTCATAAATTCTTAAATAGAAGGCTAATATTAGGCATTGTTAAACTCCTTCCAAGCAAAGTAAAAAGAATGTTGAGAAAGACTTGTGCAATGCAATTTAGACATGACCAGAATTGGCAAATGATTTACAACTATTGAATGCAATGGAAAAGTACAATGTTCATAATATTCACAATTTCACATTGCATGATGTATCTTGCCTCTGGATTCTGTCTCTGAACATTTCATCAAATTTCTGTTTGTCTGGATGCTTATAAAGAAACATTTTTACTGTGATTTTGGTAAAATTTTGTGTCATTTCCTTTAACTGTTCACATAAAATTTTCACCGCAAGCTGAGATGGGAAAGTTGGTGAAGTCATTGAAGGCTAAGCGCTCAGTTTAGGGAAATTTGACCATAGGCCTGTACATTTCATAATATTGGTTGAACCATTGCTTTTCATAGTTTCAGGTGGAATTTGTGTGTTACAGTTTTTAGACAGTATTTTCCATGTCCTTTAGAAATAAATCTCTCACATGAAAACAACATTCTCCACTCTCAGTAAACTTCACATGTATTGCATATTGTTTCATTCATTGAGATTTTGGGATTTTGTTTTCTCCCTATTCTATGACATTATAATACCTATAACAACACAAAATTTGTTTCACACCAAAATATGCAAAACTTTTGTGGATAAATTCCTATTTATTCTTAAAAGATATGAAATCGGTTCACCTGGATTCAATATTCATTTTTTCTTCATGCTCTACATAAAACGTGATTTTCTATGGACTGTACGTCTGTGCTAATGTATGAATTTGGAAAGTAGAATTCAGATTTGGAATTGTTCTAATTCTTATCCTATTCGAGCATAGTGACCAATTCCTTCCTCCAAGTGTTAAATCTATAAAATGACGTATATATTATTTTTTGGAGTATTTTGGAGTCTATCACAAATCTGTAGACCATATGACCATATGATTTGAACAAAAAAATAGAATAGCAAAATTCCTCCACAATTTACATTTTGTTCATATAATCCTATGAAATTTCAGTTTTCTTAATTTTCTGTACTTTGTAAGGTATAGAGTATACCCAATATTCTTACATAGAAGGCTAATATCAGAGATTTAGTTTATTTTTCAAAAACAGAATTTTGTTTTAATATAACAAGACCCCAATCTTGAAATTAAAAATGATGACAATCATTAATTCAAGTTATTTTTTAATACCCTCAGTCTGAAAGTAGTGATTTTGACACTAAATCTGTCACTTACATGTTCAATTTCACCAATTATGAACAGACTCAACTGCAAATCTCAGATGTTTCCCCAGAGACTAGTGTAATCACATTAGAGTGAAAAATGTTTGCAGCAGATCAGAATCCTTGTTTTGAACTTCACAAAATTTCAGAACATTTTGTAACAACCTCGAACATAATTTTTTTTGTACGAGACAATTTTCATATATTGTGTTATAATGACAATAAAAAAAAAATCATTCCATCAATTTTTCCTTTAAAAAATGATATTTGCTATTTTTCACTTGATGAGAGACATTTTGTCATTGAGCAGAAATGACCCTTTTTTGTTGTGTCTCAACCAAACTTATTTGAGAACATTGTACGTTGTGAACATCCCATTCATATTAAGATCTGAATTTATGTTAATACATAAATTTAAATTTGTTTATATTTTATTGCATGAGCTTACAAATATAAATAATTGTACAAAGTGAAGGGGATGGAAGAGCTTACAACATTAATATCCCAAATAATCAATGAATATTTGCATACATCCAATAATGATATATCAACACTGACAGAAATATACATGTTTCAGGTGGTTGAATATCAATAAATTTAAATCATTTTAAAAATTGGAAGATTTAACTCATTTTTACATCTGAAAATTCCAACAAAAATGACAATTCTAAAAGTTGGTCTTGAGAAAAATTCCAAGGATCAGACACTAAAATATTTGTGTGTCTTTTAAGACTAAAATAATGCTTCAAGCCTCGCTGAGATTTCATGGCAACGCTTATTGATTAAACACAGGTGTGTCTGTCGCCAGGCAGGTGCCAAAATACAGACTCCACTGCCCTCAGTTGCAAAATAAAATTTGATATGCTATTAAATTATTTACATTAACGAGACTGGCTGAATGATATGGTATCTGCAAGCATGCAACAAAATCCTTGGTCCTTGTAAATTTTTATGGTATAGCTGGAATTGAATCCAAACAATGCTTATTTTTAATTTGTGGCTAAAGTTTAAAGGACGTCTTTGAGTCTTTATCAAATGAAACATGATTAATTAATATCTGACATATCATAGATCGTAAGATGTACAGCAAACATGTCTAGACGGAATGGCATTTCAAGTTCCCAAGTTGCTTCCATGCAGAAAATACCTTTATTCATTACACACCTGTACAAACTTAGGCTTGTCAGATTTCAATCCTAGTTATACATGCAAAGACAGCAGAATATTGAAGGAAAAACAATTGGAGCTAACATTTATAACAATTCTTGTTATACATGCATTGAAAACCAAATGTTTTATACCATTCAGGGGCTTTCGATTAAAATTTCATCAAATTTTGCATGACGTTTTTAAAGGATAGTTTATTAATATTCAGAATTCCATTATGCTCTGGAGAATTTTGAAAAGAGCTGCCAGGCAATGCATAGGACAAAATAACTGAGAAATATCTCTGCTATTCTACTGATCTTTAAATATTTATGTAAAATATGACATCAAGTTATTAAAATTTGTGAGATATCCTCACTTTATGTCCTCAGTCGTAAGATTAGTCAAATAAATGTATGGAGACTGACAAATTTGAATGGTTGTCCACTTTTTCAGATTTTACAACACATTACCTGGCTATGGCTGGAATTTTTGTGATATTTTTTTAAACAGAGAATTCATGATGGTATCAATCCAACTTTTGTTTGATCAGTCTTGTGCAAATCCTTTTATTCATATTATACTTTGTTGGAGTTTTAAGAAATAAAAAAACAAGAATGAGTTAATAAAGTGAAAAGTACTGGTTTTATGAAGAAAGTGATCTGCTCTGTGGTTGTTTGATATGATTTATGAGAAAACGTTAAATATTTATCCAATGATATTGTGGTGACCCATGTGGACCTCATCTAATATAAATTAGATCAATTATTGTGGTGTTAGGTATTTTACAGTTTCAAGTTATAATAGCGGATTGATTTTTCAAGAGCTGTGTACAAAAGCAATTTGACAAATATGAAATTGTGCTTCATAAATACAAGTGAATGAAAGGGATGTAAATAAAAGTAAAAAAAGGAAAAACTTTAATGAAAGAGCAAAAGCATGTATTATCATGTTTCATGTACTATGCAACCTCCCACCCTTTGCTTATTACATCCCCCCCCCAGGTGCACTGTTACACAAACTTTAAACTCTGTAATCCTTTTTATCACCAAATTTTGGATTAGTTCAGCTGCTGTACCAGCTTGCAACTTCTATAGAGGGATATGGTAGTGGAAATGTCATCCTATGTAGAATACATTACACAATTATAAAAATAAATCTAATATTTAAAAATGATGGCTGTATAACAATCAGACTTGATGGTTCTGTCTGGTTCTTAATTTAGTACAAATATAGGATCTGGTGTTCATTAGTACATCACACAATTACAAAAATAATTTGATTTTAAATATGATGGCTATATAAGAATCAGACATGGAGGTTCTGCCTGCTCCATTCCACTTAAATTTCTTAATTGACAACAAATGTAGGACCTAGTGTACAGGAAGTCTTACAGTCAAATTAAAAATATGAATAAAGTTTCCATCTGAAATTTGCAATATAAAAATATATTTTTCATGCTTCTGTCATTATGTCCAAGTGTCTCATAATTTTGTAGCTTCAGTTTAGAACATTTTTAACAAAAAACTAGTCTCTTTTTTCTTCCAGTACACCAAATGAACACCAAATGAACACCAAATGAACACCAAATGTTCCATGCTCACTTTTACGATACACCTGTAAAATGATTTTGAAGACTTGAAACCGTGAAATGACTGCATTTTAAAAAATGATTCATTCTGGATCAACAATTTTTAAAAGTTAATTTTCAGGATAGAACAACTTGAAAAGATTAAAAAAAAATGAATGGTAAGTCTATGCAGGAAAGTAGCAGGTAAAATAAGATAGATGTTGAAGTATGTTGACTTTTAATTCCTTGTAGTTATATATTGGATGGTTTAGAGTCACAAAGATAGGATAGGAAAGGAAAGACTATGGAAGGTCATCTTTATAACATTCTTCCATTCACATTGCAATAGGACCATGAAAATAAACCTTAAATATCAAAGGCCCATAAGCTGCAACTCTGTGAAATTTGTTCAACCTCAAGGTACCTCCAATTTCCTCGGATAGTCATTGCAATCTGCAAATTGAATGATATGGTCATTAAACCATGCCTCAACAACATTTGTTTCTGACAGAATAGGCAAGAAATTGAACAGGTTTTTGTTCATTTTTAAATTTCCCTGCCATTTTCAAAATCTTGTCATGTTATGTGAAAAATAGAGAACTTTTGTCAAAGTGGAGTGAATCTCTTTCCTGTCCTTTCATTGGGTTGCAACATGTTGTATTTGTTAAGATTCAAATGTGTACATGCAACATTTATGCTGCATATCATGTAGTTGTATGAAGGCGGCCATGTTTAGGTGCGGCACCCATTTATTATTTAATTGTCTTACTGAAATCTCCCCATGCAGTCCCACTCAGTGGATAACCATACTTGAGTTAACATCTCTGAGTAAGAGGATTTCTATGAACTAATTTTAATCTAATTAAAAAATCATGAAAATAATGCCAAAAGTTGCGGCTCATGTGCCTTTAATACTTGTAAACACAATGAGACAGTGAAAAATGGAAGGTTCAAGAGAACTCGGTCCTTCAGAAAATTATGTTTGGCTTATATGACACAAATTAATATCTGTAATGTATAAAAGAGTGAATATAAATTGCTTGTTTTTTTTGTCTGGCATTTGAAAAGAACAGGAAACCATTGTTATCGGGATCACATGCTGAGTTTGGTGTTTGCATCATGGGGTGGAGCTGACAGCTGTCAAAATAAATTTTGCCAACTTTGATGACTGTACAAGTTGTAATTAACTGTGGTGTGAACTTTTGAACTTTGAAAACAATTGACATTGCAAAGTGAAATGTTTCACAGTAACCTCCTGGCAAAATTCCATTGGTCAGGGCACGATGCTACAATTATTAATTTGGCAATTAACATATGGTCAATTAATCACCATTGTTTCCAAATATGGGTAAAGAGTCACATGGATAGGGACTTTCTCTCTTCTTATAAAATTTAGTATAAAAGCAAACCACTGAATCTTACTAATCACCACAAAATCTGTACATGCATCACATATGTTAAAATCTTTTATTTGTTGTTTGTTTGTTTTTGTCTTATTTACTCAGGGTAAATTTACCGGCATGGTAAGATTAGACAAAAATTATGGTATATTAAATATACATCTATCCAATAATCTTCTCCTGTGTTTGAATTTTTTCATTTGGGAAATATCTTTATTTTCCTTTCCTATATAAAAAGCGATGTGGTGATTGGTGTTTTGTATATTCTATACAACAGCAGTAGAATTGAGAAATGCGAGGTGTTGTCTATTGTGTAAATCTGCTACAAGTATAAGACAATTCACCAAGATCAGCACATATGAATCAACAAACACTGGTAACATTTTATGTTATTGACCTAAGCTGCCTGTAAGACTGGTTTTTGTCTTCCAAAAGTAACTGTAAAAGCATTCCCAAATCGATAAATATGATTGAGTCCAGAGAAAAGGTGAATCATTGACTCTTCACCTTTATAATCACTGAGTAGAGATAAAATGAAGTATGACCAACATAATGAAATTACAATGACTGCATGCCGATATGTATGACAACCAAAACCAAGTTTTTGGATAAAGTGCTTTAGTGATGAGTGTAACAATTCCCGTCAAAAACAAAAACAAAGAGAAAAGGGAAAAGAAAAGATTGATATATTATGTACATATTATGTACATATTATGTACATATATAGCAGAAAAATGTTTTCAGTGAAGGCTTAAAATTTGTGTTTAGTGACAAAACGCTGAATGTCATAATTCATTTGGGAATAAATATTCTGAGCAAATAAGATTTTTATCAAACAAAATAGTCAAAACTGACGTGTTTGTTTGTTTTTTCCTGTTGACTTCTATATAATTAATGGTTTGTAGATTGTCCAGTGTTGTTATGGCTACGACAGCAATGCAACCAAGAAAAATAGTAACATTAATCATGCTAGGGGCAAGGACGTTATGGATTGGGAAGCTAACGTTGGCCAAGAGACAAAAATAGAATCTGTTTTCAGCAGCTAAAATACCATCAATCTTTGTAATCTATTGCTCAATTTTGTAAAACACTGTTGTTTTATTTGCTGTGGTGAATGGGCTTTATTGGAAAGAAATGAGTTTTACATGCAGAAGGTCAGAGTAATGATTCCAACGTGATGAGGCAAATGCTTCTGTCAGTTAACACACCAACGGACTTTGTCTCAATACGTCAGTGTAGACACTCTACCATCCATCAAAATTGTCTGTCCATTATAAATCTTCTTGAGCAGTAAATGGCAATTAATCCATGCTACACACATATGTAATACCTCAGACACAAATTTAGGGTTTAACCTTAAAATTCCCCCTGTACTGAAAAGGTTAACACCACTCTAACTTTGCAGGTTTGTTCCTCTGTAAGTCAACTTTTTTTTGAGTGAGTTTTTTGAAACCTATAAAAACCTTTTCAGCCATTGAATGACACACAGTGGAACAATATCTCTAAAATGATATCACGTACTGTGGAAAAAAGCACAGTATGTTCCTGGATTCACTGACTCTCATGTGTGTACGTACATTGTGAAAATGATTTTGAAGAGAAACCAGTATGAATTTTCATTTTTCTTTGAAGAAAATTTTGTCACATTGTCTAACTAATTTCAAAAACTTACTGACAACCTGGATTATGTTTCATAATGTGACTGCATGATCTAGTGGAAACCGACTACATGTAAGACAAGTGAACCTTGAACTCGATGACATCATAATTGCATCAACCAAAGGGCTATCATGATGAAAGCAAATACATACAATTTCAAGTCATAATTATTTGTGGTTGAAATTTTGACCAAAATATCTCCTTAGAAAAATAAATCATAAGCACACACAAAGTCACATTTGGGAATTATTTTCCCTTCGCTCAATGGAAAGTTTAAAATTAAAGACTTTACAATTTACAACATATTGCATATAATTCTGTGAAAGATTTGTCATGGCATTCTGGTCTGCCTTATTTTTGAAAATCTTTCGCTGCCAAGCGTAGATATATTTCCACAACGGTGTCTGTGTGTCCTCATGCAAGCAGTTGCAAGTCAAAGGGCACACCGATTCATACTGATGGACTCAAAATGGCTGTTCAATCTTGTAAACTTTGCTGCCTGGGCTTTCTGACAACTGGTATGCGAGGAGATATTTTAACACAGCTAGGCAGATCAAGAATCCTCACTGTAATTTATTGTCCAATGACCAAGAGTTCGGGAATTACTCTCATAAATAAACTGATCAGGTGTGTTTACAGTCTCGCTGAAGAGCATCGCAAACATACTCAGAGACGCCAGCTTTGTGTTGAAAGTACTCAATGGCCGATATGAAATGAAACCAGGGCAGCATAAAGGAACTGAACGTCTCTGTTTGCCCTATGAAAAGAAGTAAACCCTTTTCTGCTGTCATTGCCACCTACATCCTCTATCCCCATCTCAACTCAAATGATGTTACGACTCCATTAGACCCTGCTATCATCAAATTTTTTATTAAAACAAAAATTGTCAAAATAGATATCTTCAAAATTTCAAATAGATGATGGCCGCCTTATTGCTCATAAAATATCAGTAAGTAGCAAAATAAATCATCAATGCACTTTGAAGAAAAATATCCGGGAAAAAATTTGGAGATATTATATGAAACTGATGAGTATCAGATCAAAAATGGAGCATTAAAAATTCTGCCATACTTTCAATGTGATAGACGGCCTGGTTTTACATATCTCGTTAAACCATTGCTGCAAGTTACATGTAAAAATTTTGTAGTGCTGAAAAAAAGTCATTCGTTATCCTGAAAACTTTTGATCCAAAATTTAAAAATTGCGGAATTAAGATGAATTGGACTTTCATGATGCCATTCAGTCTGGTCCAGCACTTAAACTGTATGGCTGAGAATGATTGATCACAGACTGAAATTATCATGCAGGTTTATTCCTATGAACTAATTTTGGAACATTTTGTATTTATTTACATGAGATCGTGTCTACATGCATTTTTTTTGTTCCACTAGACCGTGACATGCTGAGATACCCACAGCTTGATAATAACCACCCACAGTGAGAGATTATCGAACTGTGTTCAGACTTCAAATGTCAGTACCAAGATGGATAGCTAATATGTTAATACATGGGGTTAGTGTAGCCTAAATAGAACGCTAATTATTCATTCTGAAGCAAACACATCTCTGCAGTTGTTTTAAAGTTAAAATTTGAACCAATGATTCCTTAGGAGCATCATTCCGTTGAATACCAATCCATCACCTCTGAAGCGCTTATGCAGATTTTCGATGAGTGCCTATGACCTAGGCAATCAATGAGGCAGCGTCTATTTCTCATCAACCAATCAGAATCTAGCGAGCACAGAGATGGCAGACATTGTAAAATGTAGGATGGATCAAAAGGTTGCAGTGTAAGAAATGTGAATAAGTATCAGTACATTGTAATCAAGTGAATTAAGTACAGACACAGGTTATCAATGCACATTATGGCTGTAAAGTTTATGTGGGACGTAGATCTGAACATTCTTTGACAATCCTAACCACTGAAAGCAGAGAACAATTTTACATGTTGTATACTGTTATTGTTGTTCGATTGCTACTGAAGTACGCACCTCAAAATTGAAAGACTTAAAACTTGAATTTCTGTTAGGAAACTTTAAACCTTTCCTTTCGAATTCAAGAACAAAAATTGGGAGTCACCGTGCAAAAGTTAGCAGTAGAGAAACAAATCACCATATATACAGATACTAGAAAGTCAAGATTGCCACCAACGCCGGGTTTTTAAACTCTACAGGGGAAACTCAAATATTAGCTTTCACAAAACTAAGCCAATGAAAATTTTATTCACTCCATAAGCTTCAAAATGAGCCCTTACAAGTGGTCAGTCAAAAGAATATTGTGAAAGTTTGACAGTCCCAACATCTGTGTCCATAGTGCATTCTACCTCAACCACAAAATGACAATTTACAAACATCAAAAGTATAAAATCAAACATTTGCAGAGCAATTATAACACAGATTGTACTTCAACATTTTTAACTCTGATGAAAAAGATTTACAATTTTGCTTGCAATTTGTCTGGAAAGGGGGCATTATCAAGTATTGACAGTGCCCATATTAAACTTGGTCAATGGCTGAGTGTAGGTATTTGTTATGTTTAAAATTCTGCTTTTGTAACAGTTACTGTAATTGTGTTTTTATTTTTCTGGTAGAAACCAAATAAATAAAATATAAAGAGGACATCCATTTTGTAATGATGACCATCATCACGTCATCCCCCACATCTGCTATACCATGGCAATAAATAATAAATTCCTAGTTTTCAAAGGGAATCAGGCTGCCATTGTTTAATCTTTATTTTCAGAAATGCGAAAAAAAGAATATTGTGTGGTTTTGAAATAACAAATGTCGAACACGAAAAGCAAAATTTTGACAGGAAAATTCTGATTAGCCTTTTATAATCTTCTTTTCTGTCTGGTCTCCCCGGAGGCAGATGCCTCAGTGAATTTACAATCCTTCAAAATGTGTTTACCCTTTGATAGATTTGCAATAATAACGAGGAGATCTGGATTTGATCACCATCCACCATTTGGTAAATGGATCAGTATAATTGATGAAATGTTGATAAACATTGTCAGACTAGTGTCATTACATGTAAAGTTTGAGATAACTGCTGTTCTCAAAACCTAGATTTGCATAATACGTGAACCACTTTCCAACACAATGGGTCTTCCACAGGATCAACTCAATACTGAATACTGTGTTCTGAGTGTGACATGACCAGTACACGGATTACTATCAATGGAAAGAAGAAAGCACTGAGAATCTTTATGGGAAGTTTAGAAGGACAAAGCAGCAACTTCAGATATTATTTTCATTATTTTTTGGTCAGTCATAGACACATTTTCTAAATTCCCCCTCATAAAACATAAAATCATGTGAAAACACAAATTAGTAGCAGCCGTGCCATGCCAGCACAAGGCATTTATTGTATGTACAGAGTTCTTATTGATAAACTATAACATTTAATTTTATACACATACAGACAGTATTGTTGAATACGATAGGCATTTCAACATATTTTAAAGTAGAACAAGGGACTGCATTTTACAAACAGGACAAATATAAAATGTACTGGAAAACATTAAATGGAGTTTCAGCGTTTTGCTGACATTGGCATTGATTTTTTTATATACAGAACTATTCTATTGGTTTTTATTCGCTGCGAATGTGCGCAAAAGCATCGAAGAAAACATTTAATACTGAAAAGTTTATATAGATGATGGTTGAGATTCTGAATTGAACAGCTTTGTCTGCTTTTTAATTAGCTTGAATCTAAAAGTACTACGAAATCAAATTATAGAAATTTCATTGTTATTTATAAAATTTTAGAGAACAATATTTGATGGCTATTGTAGACATTAAGCTGGTGAAGTTGGGACCAAGAATGGCACTTATAACCTTTCTGGGAGTCCAAGAATCCACCAACTGGGATCAGGGATGGAACAGTAATATAGAAGAAAGAAAGTGGGTCACATACTGTAAAATTAAATTTTGTGGACACCAGCTGGACCTATAAGGTGATGTCATAAAAACAGCACATTTTCCATCCCTCCCTGTAAATTTTCAAATGTTGCAAATTGATTTTTGTAAAAGTTATATTGGGCAACAAAGTCCTCTACAACGTGACCCAAAGGTCAGAATGAACCGTTCCACAAAAGCAGTTACTTTCAATCAACGCCGCTCACTGACCTATACACTCTAAAGATAAGCACAAGCTATTTCCCATAATGCCTTGCTTTTATCAGCCAGACGTCTTTTGTCATTTTATGGGCATTTCCCCATTCAGGTGTGAAAAGCCCATGATGGACCCGAGATAGAAATACGAGACAAACAGCCTTGCAGGAGGTCACTTTATCATTGCCAGCGGTGTATTCTCAAAAATTTAATATTTTATGAAATGTCTCATAATGTCTTTAGGGACTGGTCAGTTTCTTCGGCCTGGGGGGGGGGGGGGGCCCGAAGGATTATTTTTTGCCGGCGTCAAAAAGTGGCTGACCCCCCTATTTCAACTTTTGTATACAGGCTGAACCCCCCCCCTATTCCAGCTTTCGAAAATAGGCTGAACCCCCCCCCCCCCACACGAGCGACAAAGGTAAAACAAAAGGTGGAATATAAATTGAATAATTCAGTATATATATATATATATATATATATATATATATATATATATATATATATATATATATATATATATATATATATATATATATAATTTAAACATTCAGTCATTCTGTGTTATAATGAAATTGTTGTCATGTCAGTTGTAAGATAGAACTTAAAAGTGTCAATTCTAAAGTTTGAATACAGTATTTTGAATGAGCTGTGAATGTACTCCACTCTTTTTATGCATAAAGCAGATGTCCAGAACTGTTGTAGTATATGACATTAAACTGGTCCAATAATCATTTCCATTCAAGGTAATACATTACCAGGTTCATGGCACATATGATTGTGAAATATTAGTGCATGTTGCTTTCTAATACTGAATTCTCATAGAGGAAACAGAAAAGTATCAGGAACATGTCATGCTTTTCATATGAACTGCAGATTTCATAATGATCAGTATACTTTGCAAAACAGATTTTCAATTTACAGACATCAAGATATATCTGACATAATATCTCTGATATATTAATTTACTGCGCCCGAAGGGCACGCCGAAAAATATTAAACATCCAGATATCTCTAATATATGTACATATCTGATATATGACGGTCATGGAGCTGAAGGGCGTGCCGAAAAATTTATATATATATATATATTATATATATATATATATATATATATATATATATATATATATATATATATATATATATATATATATATATATATATATATATATATATATATATATATATATATATATGTCTGACATATTAAAGTTTTGCACGAGGGTGGGGCTCTGACAAAATGTCTTATTATTATTAAAGTTATGCGCCCGAAGGGCGCGCCGAAAAATGCAACTGAATGATGAAATTTGTGGCTGGCACAATGCATTTTTCGCAATTATAAGCCATGTCGAAATTAAAAAACACACTGACCCCCCCCTATTGGGCATTTCAAAAACATGGTGACCCCCCTACCTTCAAAGTCAAAAACAGGATGACCCCCCCCCCCCCCCCCCCCCCCCCATGAATCCACCGCCACCCCCAGGCCGAAGAAACTGACCAGTCCCTTATTTAGATTGTGTCCTTAAAATTTTATCTTCCATTCTACTCTGTTTCAATGTGGTAACCATAAATTGCTGAAGAAATGCTTAAAGGCCCCTCTCTGTGCTGCAATAAAAGCTGAGAAAACCAACTCGTATCACAGTGGGAGACAAAGGAAAGAACTTTTACTTCAATGTGTAGGAAAGAGAAAAATACTGTTTCAATTACAATACCATAAAATGAACAGATAGGAAAAACAAAGATGAAACTGACTTAAATATTGAAGTTCATGTGCATTATTGATATATATATATATATATATATATATATATATATATATATATATATATATATATATATATATATATATATATATATATATATATATATATATACATACATACACACTGTACATATATAAATATACATATACATATATATATATATATATATATATATATATATATATATATATATTACTTTGTACTTGAAGTAATTTGTTTATTTATTTAGAATGCTCTGCTTAGTATTGAGCACTGTAATTTCCCACGAGGACATCTGTATACTTCGATATCTATCTATCTATCTATCTATCTATCTATCTATCTATCTATCTATCTATCTATCTATCTATCTATCTATCTATCTATCTATCTATCTATCTATCTATCTATATATCTATATATCTATATATCTATATATCTATATATATATATATATATATATATATATATATATATATATATATATATATATATATATATATATATATATGTATTAGAATATTGCTCCAAAAAATCATACAAATGTTCTGTTAAAGCTTTCTGCATATTAAAAAAAAACAGAGAATAGACAGTGTTACTGCCACTACGAAATACAAGCTCTGTAAATATGAATAATGATATCAGAGACAAAGACACATTGGTTCCAGTCAGAATGCAGACCTGACCAGCCATGAATGGCTATAAGCCCTGCATCAAGGGCTTAGAGGCTTGCCAATCAAACCCAACCAACAATATATGTGGCTGAACGTATGTAGTGATAAAATATTAAAACTGCTTTACATGCAAGGACTGTACTCTAAAGAGTTTTATTTTTCATGAAAAGGTGGGATATTGGGTTGAAATTAGAGACTGAGCTGATATGGAGAGTTATTGTGCCATTACTATCGCAGTTTGTGGATATGAAGAGTTCTTTCCCTGCAGCAAAAAAAAAAGGGAAGTGGTCAACCATAGATTGTCATTATCTTAAAATTGCCACATTGTTGAGGTCTTCATGATGCCATACCCACGGTACTTTAACAAAAGGTCGTTGAACTACACCAGATGTGCCAGGCTACTCACAACCAGAGGAATTTCTCTGCCGGAGGTCATGAATTTATGTTTGAAGTATTGAACAGGCTGTTTGGAAAAAGCCAAGTGTATAAAATGACCAACTCTGGTGAAAACGAAAAGTAACGTTTACATGTGGAACTCTTTAAATTCCCATGTGAAATTTGTCGCATATACAATTTGTTTGAAACACTGAGAAAAAACTTATATATGTGCTGATTTTAAAAAGCACAAATGCTAAGTTACTTGGACAATTTATGAAAAGTTATGTATCATATGGAAAGCATCTGGAAACTGCCTAAAGGCAACCTCATGCATAGAACCAACCGTAAACTATACAATCAGACAATTTCTGCATATTAAGTTTGGTGCTATCAGCAAGTTCCACTGTTTTAAACAATGTAAAGGGTACACAGAGTGTTTCCTATAATTGTGACCAGATTCTAAAGTTTATAAGAGGATAGAACAAAAAATAAACATACATTCATATAATTATGTTGAGGAAAATGAAGCATGCAAAGATTAGTTAAAAATATAAAAGGAAAGTATCAAAAAAACACTTAAGCAATTTGGTTGAGTTGTGGCACTTTTGCTTAAAAGATAAAAAAAAATTTACTTTACATATTCTGTTAAAAGGGAGGGGGGGAGGGGAGAATTTGCAAGATATTGAATATTTGAATCCATTTCTCCTGTTAATGTAAAAGATTCTGGAAAAATTTGGAATGATGAATTCTAAAGGTTGATTTAGAAAGTAATAGATGTAAGAAGTAATATTAGCACAAAGTGTAATGCACAAAACAAACACATGGATACGGCAGTTCATTGTCCAATAAAAGCTACATGAAACTTGCAGGATACTGAGTACAAGCTAACTTGCTGTGTAAATCAAGCAGTGTTTTGAACACTGGACTGGATTTTCGGCTGGACTCTTGAAGTTTTTGAAACTCTGTTTGAATAGGCAAAGAATGCCAGCAGATTTTATGAGTTGAAAACTGTCTGCTGCTGGCCAACTCAAAGGTCATTATTTCAAAGCAGAACTATGCCAACTTTTATGGCTTAATTCACAACATTTTTGCCAGCCAAGTTAGGTTTTGTTCCAGCCTACCTTGACCCTTCATGCACGCAGTTTTATGTTTTGCTTATTGCTTTTGCCCAACCCTCTTCCGTCACAGATTTTTATTAGAAGATGTCCATAATCCTCGACTTTAGGTTGACATATGTTGAAAACATAAAATAGCCAAGCTTAATGCATGGTGGAAAGGCATTCCTCAGCAATACAGCCAATGTTTTACCATCTTCAACTGATGCATAAAACTGTTTTCATTGACTTTTTCTGACTCACCATTCGCAGACTGTAGCCAGCCTTCAAAATATTTCCCACAATGCCCTGTTTTTATGAGCCAGACTTCCTTTGTTATGTTATGGGTTTTTTCTACTTTTACTAGGTGTACATCTTACAAGGACATGGTGACATTGACGCGCAGATGACCCTACAGGAGGGCAATGTACTCATTGGCATCCAAATATTTGAAAATGTTTCATTTCATCAAAAATCCATCAGCTGTAGCTTTCAATGCATTTTCTCTACAGCTGTTATTGTTGGTAACTGATGTTTAGTCAGAACAAGAATTCATTTGTCAACAATAACATTACATATCAAACACAAAGAACCTTGTCGGTGAGGCTTATAATTTGTGTATTGATAAGTTTTAAATAAACAGTTTGGTCAAAGAATAATAAAATATGGTTGCTTTACAGATCATAAATAATTAAAATATCATCAAAATTTAAAATAAACTGTATGGTTTTCTCAGAGAAGCAAACAATTTTCATACTTTGTTTCATGTATTGACATCATAGCAATATGAAACCAACAAAAATACATCTGTGTATTTTAAAAAAAAACATTTTTTGCGGATTTGGAAAAAATGTGAACATTAAAATTGCTGTTCAGTTCTGAAAAAATGTGTGCATTACTGTCAATTCAAATACTAGTAACAATGTCGCTTTTACACTGGTGATTTTCTATTCGACTGAAAGCAAACCTGTAAAAGAGCTTTGATTGGGCTGTATTTTTTAGGTGCGGTGGGTAGAGAGCAGGGCTGCAGTGAATAGAATTGAGAACTTCTGAACTTTAGTCTGTTATGCTCTGTCCAAGTACTTGCTGTAGTGAGAGTAATAACATTTAACGTTTAACTGTAGTCCAGGCATTTGGACGTAAAAGTAGAGAATTTTTCTAAATATTCCATTCCATTCCATTCATATAAGGATTTTTGCTTTCCAATGGAGCAACTTCATGGAAAAAATGGGAAAAAAATGTTATAATGACTGTGCTATGGGAGTCCAAGGATTATTACAGATTTAAGCAGAAAGCGTGTTAATAACATTCAGATATGTAACAGCCATGAAATCAAGAAATACAGTCATAATAGTAAGGTATATGAAATGTACAATGGATATTAAACTGAGAAATGAGAAATAAGTGTTTAGGTCATTTATAATTTCATCAAATCATTCTTGAAGCAACTTATTGGAGGGATCTGATTTAAAAAGATGAATTCAGTGGAGATTTGCCGCGTCTCATCGATCCAGAGTTCATATTTTGCAGAAAGTAATTAGATGATGGATCGAGTGGGATTTAGTGGGCAGCCTGTCTGTCATATTGCATTTTCTTGTAAGAGAATTATACCACTGACGGCTGAATTTTCAATCCTAGTGGTAATGGATTGGTGAACATTGTATCAGACTGGAGTCGACTGCAAAATTTATGAGGCCAAAAAAGTGTTAGAAGGTACAGTTGTACATCACATAAAAGGGGTTAATCCTCTACTGATGGCCGACGGCATCTTTTATACCAAAATCATTTGTAAAACAGATCACTCAATATTCTCTGGTCTCCGAATTACCACCCGGGGATGGATTACCGCGCCGGTCAGAAACCCTCAGCACAAAGACTGAATGAACCTCTTATAAATGAGCGCCTGGACACAATTGGGTCCGGGCGAACTATGAGAAGTCTCACCTGGGCAAATATTAGCCATTGTCTCCCACAGGCTTCTGACAGACATGTTATTTTAGTAGATGCATTAATTTCATTGTCGTCACAGATCCTGACCTGAATGTCTCTGTTATCAATTTTTTTGATTCATTTTATTGACCACTTTCACATGCTGTAGTACACACATGCATCCCAGTGAATAGACAACAGAAGATACCATTGATACGCTGTTTCTCTTTTTGTTCTGATGGTTGATACTATTTTGTTATAAATTCAAAGGATAATTATTCAGGCAGCGTGATCCCTGCACCACAATGGAAAGTGAATTGTGTACGGAGATATTGTTCAATTTCACCCCATAAGAAATCTGCTTTTTGAGCGATCTGAATCACAATGCTTGAGTACGACAGCCCTTTCAGTCAATAGAAGATCATCAGACATTATCGGTCTCTCCCTGATTTATCGATATGTCTAGGAAGTCTAATCATTTTACAAACATATGTCTGCAGTGCCTATTGTTTAATTCAAAGCCAGAATAGACATCATTTGTTTTGTTTGCCTTGCATGCATCTATCATTTGTAGCAACTCTATTGCAGGCGCCTTCACCCACTTAAATTAAAATGAGAAATATTTGCAACTTTATCATAATTTTCTAAAAAGACTACAATGTCTAGCGTGCCTACTGCATGGAGACTGATTCTTTCTGCTTGCATCCGACACCGTTTTCTTTTTAACGAGGTTTTCTGGGTATATGGGACTAATGCAGAGCGTGCAGACGCCAACCAATCTGATGAAACATGAGACAAGGAAACCAGTTTCATTACGGGGGGAAAGCAGACTGAGGCTGGGTCTGTCTAATAATGTCAACATCTGCTGTTACTTTTCAAAAATGATGAATTATAGTTCATAGCAAGCAGGATGAAATTTCATTACAAGCTTTGTTCAAAAAAAATATCAAGCCCTCAATATCGCCGGTGATAAAACTTCAAAACAGCTGCAGACTACTTTTCTTTAATCATTTTTAACAACCAACGGAAGCGCTGTTGAGAACTCTCATAATACTCTCATTATCACAATTTATCTGTGAACAAAACTGAACTCCTGAAATTTTTATCGGAAAAAATGTGTTACTAAGCTGTTGGTTTCATTTCTAAAGCCTGGAGTTTGATATATTTTGTTACTAATTTCTTTGGAAGACACCGGTATTTATGGCACAAAGTAGAAGTTTCTCTGATTTAATAGGTTTTTTCAATTAATTATAGTATCAAAAACAACTTCTTTTAAAAATTGAGGTTTTTTGCATTGTGTAGTCAACTCTACTGTGCACGAAGATGATAAAGGTGAGTGTCCTATCTGCTATGACCTTTGACTCTGATGCATGCAGGGTCATAAGTCAGCATAGCCATATTTGGAAAGCATAGCTCAAAAACTTATGCTGACGTGCTACATATTCACAAAAGTACAGCATTTCAGTATGAAATATAACTCACAGCTGTGATCAACTGTACAGGAATAAATTGAAAGATTGTAAATAACAGATCATATCAAAATATTTGCTACGAATTCTGTTATTTCTGAGAAGAAACTTGATTTAATTTGGACTTTGTAAATTGAAATAGAACAGGATGTGCCAATTATGTACAAAAGCACTAAATATCAGGGTAAGTGATTTACGCATGTTTTGGCTGAGCAGTCAAACACTGTAATATTAAAATACCATCCCCCATGACCCAGTACCAATATGTCTGAATTCTTAACTTTAAATAACCAACATTTTTCAGACATCAGAATCCCTGAGCAAAGGGCTCTGGTTTAAAAAAGTTTAATGTGATGATACTGTGAAGACATCAGTGGCTCACACAGATATTTCACTCATCTGATGAACTCCACAAACTGTAACTTGTACATCATTTTCTCAAATCCATCAAAACATTTGTTTGTTTATAAATTTATTTAAGTTGTAGTCCAGTATGGGGGGTTTGCTTTTCAAATATTACTGGAGGATTTTGAATAAGAAGCCATAGCATAATGCTGATAGCTTACTGCTTTGGAAAAAATTGACTTTGTGAACATACATGGTTTCAAATCTTTTGGCATTCGACAAACATTAAAATGTGGTTTGAAGAAAAAAGTGAAAATAATTATGCTAATCACATGTAATATTAGCTTTCATGTGTATAAATAAAATGTGTATACTGTGCGTACAGAGGAAAAACTATACCCAAGATCTGAGAAATAAAACTTTAATAATATTTCTCCTTGGAAAACACATTTACGAAAACACCTCTGGTTGAAAATTGGAATTCTGGCTCATGAATTTAGAGTATCCCTGGTTATCACAAAACGTGCTAAAAGTCTGAATAATTACTATAGCTCCGACAGTTGTGCACAGAGAGAGAGATATTTATGAACCAGCTCTTATCAGACATTCACCCGAGGTTTAATAATAAAAAATGAAAAAACCAGACAATACAGATTTGTAGTGACCTTGCAACTCAGCATAAATGTTAGCTTGGAGCAGCTACTGATGGGATGGATAGCAGAAAAATCCTTTGCTGGTTCACGGCAAAGAATCGATAACACTATGAACCTTATAACTGTCTGAGGCCGTGTTAATCTGGGCAGTCACAAATGTGCCTGAGTTAATTTAATGATGCCGATCACGAGTCTCTCTTCCAGCATTTAGCGTGCTCCTGACATTTTTTCTTGTTGGAGTGGTGAGAGCCGACGGGTTTCCATGGCAGCAGGAAGCTAGGTTAACCCAGTGTGACCCCGTCTCTGCCAGGCACCTGATTGTGTTGTCTAAAGTATGCTGTGGTGTACACGCTTTGTCAGGCTCTGTCTGCAACACTGTAAATGACACGGAGAATAATACACCATAACCAGCTCCCTCACAACAAAAGCAAAAGTCTCACGTGTACACTTGATACTCTCTCCCTAGCACTGATTAATAAGTTCCTTCCCGAATGGCGGAGGCACGCCGTTCCTGGCAGCGATCTTCTCCGATCCTAACGAGGTGAAACCTGATCAGGGCTGAATGCAAAAAAATTGTGTGTAACAAAGCCAACCAGTCTCTGCTGTCTGCCTAGGTTATTGGCCTGACTAACTCACAGGTCAATGAACTGGCAGGTAATGACTCCGGAAAGCTGCAACTCAGTTCAAGGATAGCCAAGAATTTATCCTCCCATTAGCAGGTTCTGTCTGGCCCAAAACGTGAGCCATGGAAATCCATGGATTGGTTCTTATTTAGTTCAAGGTTTTCATTGCTTGAATAGCTAAACAGACTGTTCAGGGCATGAAAATTTAAAAACCAGCAAAATGCCGCTAAAAGTTTAGTGGTGACTGCTGCTGTGGTGATTAATGACATTGACAAATTATCCAGACTCTATTTTCTTTTCATAAAGGTACGTATTGCTGGCTTGAGGCTTTCATTGTTTTTTTTCAGAAAAAAAATTGTTTTTCCTCTCAAAAAGTAATCTAATGAACCAACACTAAAATAGAAAAAAAATTTAGAAAAAAATTCTAGATACCAGCAAACAATACAACAGGAAGTGCTACATGGCGATGTCCCTTACTCCATGGATGATGAACGTGACCAGAATTTCTATTATTCATTATTTCATTTTTCAGTTATCACTGCTTTGTTTTTCAATCACACAAAAATATGATTAAATAAATTGAACTTCAATAAATACATTTTTAAAATGCAGATGCTCAGGTGAGTTGTTTTTCTGCTGAGTAGTGCACACAATTTGAGGGCACCGTTCGAAATGGGCTTCCCTTGCACCTGGCCACATATGCTCTTTTTGTACATTTCTTCCTTGGTATAACACCTATGAATGGGGAATGTAACTACAGCTACTCTCCTGCAAACATATTGAACTTTGGTCGCCAGAAAATTAAAAAATAATTCACAACAAATCAGCTGGCATTATCAGTTAAACAAGTATTTTTGCAAAGGTATGAGAGAGCTCAGGCAGTGGTTTTGTTAGCCTAGGTACACAAGCCATAGCTTTTAGATTCTGTTATTTCATGTTTTAGGGATTTGAAACTACTGGCTAGATTCTAATTGATTGGAAACTAAAACATTTATGTTCTTCTCCAACATGTTAGTCTTGGTTATCCAGCGAGATGAAAGCCCTGAAGTGCAATCTGGGTAACTGAGACTACAACATAACTACATAAGTATACCAAAGGGAACCCTGGTATTAACAGCGACAGGAAAACCCTAGAAGTATATTATACCAGTATACTGCCCTCAGTGTAGACCCTGATACTGATGCATCTGTTATTGCTGCAAAGATAAAAACTACAGGGTGTTTTATACTGTATCATGTTGCATCAAACAGACTTTTACATGGTTGTTGTAAAAGATGGACATCAAATGACTTAATCTCAATGAACAAGTTGGTCACACAAGGAAGTGTTAGCGAAAAGTGCCAAAGTCTAAACACTTGAAGCCATCAAACTGCAACTGATTTAAAATATTCTACTTCCTCTTCTAGATAAAAACTACCCTGAAAGAGTGTACTGGTGAAGCACAGCCATATAAATGAAAACTTGCTGTTCAAGAACTCTGGGAAAAACAGAGTGTAATGAACTTTTATCACGTAGTATGTTGACTTTTCCAAGAAATTTTCTGTAATAGGTATCCCTGGCATAGAGGAGCAATGTCTGAGATAGGGTGTAGATTTCCCGGGACATGAACAAATGCTTGAGAACATTTTGTGGATTAACGTCAGTACTGTGTTTTTAATCCCTTGTAATAATGGGGGATGCCGTGAAGAGTGCGACAGATTAATGGATTAATGAACCGCAGTTACCGGGCACACGAGATCTCATTTTTCTAAAAGCTGACGTGACAGCCAGGAACTACAGCTGGAAGAACACATTTATAGACATTACATCATGGAATTGCATGCGGCACATGGACTTATATGTTTTAAATGATCTGAGCCTTTTGTCCTGAAAAACTGGAAAAGCAGACTGATGCATGGTGGGAAACAGTGGGTTGTTCAATTAGGGGCTCAGATGCATCAGTAGGCATGAAAAGTGTGCATGATGGACAATAGCTGAGTGGACATATGTGCAGCTCCCTGCCTGCAAACTGATAACATCTGTTGTCTGTGGCAGAGCCATAGTTCTTGTTTTGTCCACCTTGTGACACAAGTCTAGGACAGATTTCTTTCTGCTGGTACAGAATAAAGTACAAACTCAGGTCACGAATTGGATTATTAAAACAAGCATTTGGGTGACTGTCATTACAAGGTGAACATTTTCAGTTTGTTGGCAAATAAACTTGTTAAAAAAATGCATGGCATAATGAATGATCTGATATGATCTGATTGCTGACTAGATTGTTAGGTTTTCTTATGATGTCATGTCTATTCTAATGTTACCATGGTAACACAGGTGATGATTAGTCGCGGTGGCAGTGTCACGGAATGCATCAGGTATTACAGTTATTCATGAAGTCGATTATGCTTAACACAGGATAAACCCGACTTTCTGCTATTTTCAATAATCTGTTCTGGGAAATGGGAATGAAGAGGCAATTATTTATTCATACTTTATGAATATCCAGTGTCTGGTGTGAATATCTCTCAGCTTTCAGAAGTGCATGGGGAGATGATGGACTACACTTTTCTTCTATCCCCTGAAAACTGATCGGTTGGGTGGCATTATTTTCATCTATTAGCCGAAATGATGGGTTGGCTGGAAGATAATTGGTTGGTGTGATTTTATTGTACTGGCTGCAAATACGTCATGGGTTAGAATAACCAAGACTATGAAGCTGTTCTAGAAATGGTTTATTTGCGTGAATACCTCCATTGATCGCTATTTATCAGACATGGTGTGTTAAGACTTTCCTTTGGAGTGTTCAAAGAGTGACAAATGAGAAAATAAATACATGTAATATTGAAACAATCATAAAAGACGCAAATCCATTCGCACATAGACATGACAAGTGGGAGCTTGTACGTGAGGTTTTGCAATCGGATCATCTTGATGGTCTTTGTGGCAAGGTCTGTTATTTCATACTACCCACACATCTGGCTGGGTTTCGACAAGGACAAAAAGTTTCTGAATTTATGGTTTTGAGAACCATAACCCAGAAAAGTGACGGGGAAACCTGCACGTTTAATCAGGTAGCAGTGACTGGGAAAAACTGACCACAAATCTGCTGATTGTGAAATACATGAACATATTTCTCCTATTATCTGCTGTCAGCAATGCTAACTTCAAGATGACCGCAAAACACAGTTAGATTGTGAAAACAATACGTAAGAGGAAGAGGATATAAGCTAAGAGTTGACATAAATTATCCATGTTGAAATCTCCTGTGGTTCTCTTCCCTGTGGCTTGGATTATCTCAGAAAGTCCACAACACACACGCTGTTGAACCAAAGAGCTGGAGAGATGTCACAGCCGGACCCCTGAATGAATTTGTGTGTCATTTATCACTGTGTGTAGTGTGTGTGTTGGACAGGCGCTTGACTTGAAGTAGGCCATAAAAGAGGCCAGCCCACGGCGTGCTGTCTGCGGTTTGTCTGGCTACCTTGACGACCATGGTATGTTGTCCTGGTGACAAGCGATGACCTATGAACGCTCTCTGTCTATAATTAACATTGGTAACCGATCATGTATTTTTCACCATGCAAGAACAACATAAAATTACCAAGTGTTGATATATTTGTCTGTAATGTTTGAAGCACAGGGGATATATTTAAAAATAGCATATGGAGTTATGGATACGACTGGTAAATTAGAACCAAATGTCTGAAGTCAAATTTATTCTAAGTATGAGTGACAGGTTTCTGGAAATGCTTCATTCACATATTATAACATAAATTACCGTTTAAGTACAAAATTTTTTAACTTTTTCACTTCAGTGACCACATTATCACTGACTTACTTCTGCATAGGACTTGGTGGAAACACCGTAATCACTTTGAAATAGGTCCAAAATGGGGAACTTACTGCACAGTAGTATTATTTGTTGAAGTTGTGAAACCACTTATACTGCCAGTAGCTGTATCTTTTGATATTTTTTTACTGTTTTTATTTTGTAAGTCAACGCTAAGTTCTTGTTCTACTCCCCAAAGCATGTTCAAACACCAACTATTCGGCTTGTCAACACAGCATATACATGTTTTAAATACAATGTTGCTGTTTTCCTTTGAATTCTAATCCAGACCAGAAATCAGTTGACGTTGTGATAGATAGCAATGCAGTTTACACATGTATAGGCTGAGTTGACAAGCCCATCACTGTGTATTTCAACATCCAATGGGACACACAACAAGAAAACAGAAATTGTTATTGAAAACAATTAGTGGAGAAAAATCATCGAGAGTTACAGCAACTGGCCCTTGAATGGAGCCTGCAATATTTGTTATGACAGGATGTTTGGTCTGTCGTTGCTGTTGAGGATTGACAACAATCAGTGAGTTCAATACTCTCCAGTGTATGATAAAATATCACGGCAGATGTTCCAACATTGACTATGCTGAAGTATCTGAGTGTGTCCTATATTGATAGCAAAATACTAAAAGACCATACCAAGTCATAAGAATTTTCTCTCAAGAAAATGCCATTTTCTATCTTCTTAAAGTATTGGTTTCATAAAAAAACCGTCACTGACAGGTATTTTGGTCTGGAAAATTTGGTTTGAAGTTACAGTACACCTTTTGAAAGCTAGAGTGGCTAGACCTTGATATACATATGAAAATATGGATAATTTATGTCTGAATTGTGCTTTAATATACATGATTAATTGCTGGAGATTGAAAAACAATTCATTTTCATGGACAGTATGAAGACAACTGTGAGATGTCCATTATTGTTAGGGGCGTGCCTTTGCATAGTTGCAATAATTGTAGTCTTTATGTGTGGTGAGGCTTGGGCCTCTGTTGTACTCGTCGAGTAAAGATGGCGGTCGAGTTTGAATTGACTTTGTGCCTGAGTCATTTTCAACTGTCATTTTCAGCTGCAAGGAGTACAGTTGACCATCGATATGGGGTTACAATGATTATAACATTATCCATGGTGAAATTTGTACACAGAAAGGCGAGATTCGCTGATAATGCATTCCCATGTGTGCCTTGTGTGTGCACTGCAGATCTGCACTGCTGATTTACATGGGCAAGGTATAGGATGGGATTGTAGCCTTGGTAGGGCGATAGCACAAGCCACAACACAGGCCAAAGCTGCACGACCCAGCCCACAAAGGCTACAATTATTGCAGCTAACTTTTACAGAGTTTTTCAAAATACGGAAGTACTTTGTTGAACTAGAGAACTAAGACAAAATGTTTGCTGTGAGAGCCCAAGTTGGTCAGCTCTGTGATAGCTTTTACAAACATCCATGGTACTTGTAAGTGGTGATGAATGATCTGTAGAGTTCACTGTACTTTTTGACAAAGTGGCTGTCATCAGCTTGGCAGTCTGCAGATTCTATGATATGTCTGGAAATTAAATACCTACGCTATGCTGTTTACCCTGCTTACATGTATAAGCCAGACAATATTTGCCATTGTCAGTGATAAGGTTTAGCAAGAGACTGACTAAGTAGACCATACCAATGTCACCTAGTGATAAGGTGTGGAGGATGGTTATAGAACTGATGATGGCACCTTGTTGACCTCATTACCCACGCCATTTGAAAGTCCAAATGTCCAACCATGACATTGCGAAAAAAAATGGATGGATGAATGTGAAGTGGGTTGAAGGGTTACAAAAATAGTTCTTGATTGATGGATGAGAAGGTGCCCTTTTTCTGTGTCATGTCAGTTCACACGAGTCAGGTCTTGTACCAGTACCATATGCAGAGGGGACTCTAATGGAGATGTAGTTTGCTGTATCCTGTTAGCAAGTCTGTAACCTTTATTCTTGGCGATGACAGACACAAGACTACTCAATGTTTGATGAAAGGTTCAACAAATAAAAATGTTTGTGCCCTGCATCAGAACCCTGGTGGCAATAATTTTGAAATGTGGATGTCATTTCCTCATTAGAAAATACCAGCAATTTTGCACCGGTCTAATTTGAAAGCTCTGACACTCATATTGCAGTATCTGAACTAAAATTTACAATCTGTGATTGGTGAATAAAATGTCCTCTTGTGAAACCAGCCAGTTGACCTACATACTAGGGCATATCTACAAAGTTGATGCCCTTTCATTCGTAATGTCTGGTACGAATGACTCTTATAAATACATCAAAATGGCAATTTTTCCCAGACAAACGTATTGGTGTCATGATACACTTTAAAAAGTATGCCAGTCATCATCGCATATTTACATTGCCTTTTTTAAGATTTCAACTTGAGTCTGTCACCTGTAGGCATCAAACTAGATTTTTAATACTGAAGTGATATTCTCCCATGATATGACACGAGTACAAATGTGTATTTCCATCCACTTTGTGTGATTTTGTAATTCCTAGAGCAGTAATGATGCATTT
The DNA here is from genome assembly GCF_041260155.1 of Ptychodera flava. Lineage (NCBI taxonomy): Eukaryota > Metazoa > Hemichordata > Enteropneusta > Ptychoderidae > Ptychodera > Ptychodera flava. The sequence goes on from NC_091940.1 coordinate 6,589,528, forward strand.
TTGAACTAAATTTCACAATAGGAAGTAGCAAATGATGAGACAGTCACATTGTAGGTAAATAAGTAAAAGTTAAAGGGGAAGAGATTTAACATTTCTAATGAAAATTTTACAGTGTCAAATCAATCTACAAAATAAAGTGGGGCAAAAGATCATGTTGAAATCTTGTCATTTTTACTCAGGAAATGGCATGGAATGTTCCGATATCTCTTTTATACAGGCAGTATTCAAACAGGAATACATGCCAGCTCACAATTCCTGAAAAAACGCAACACTGTAAAGAACACTTTTAATTCACTTTTATTCATCTCAATGAATGCCAACTTACAGTTTGCAAATTTTATTTGGCATGTAAATTTCAAAAATAGAAAAAAATTCATTTCAAAGACATGTCACCTCAAAATGCCTCCACTATGAAATCACACAGAAATTGTTTTGCACCATAAATTAACATCCTTATGTACATTTCATATATATTTTTTTTCAATTTAGGCAAAGATTGGCACTATCAATATCATTCATATAATTTCTTACATTTAAATTTCTCTTTATAAATGATACAAGTGTGTAGGCACAGAAAATGGTAAATACTGAAATAAATCAAAACAACTTTATTACCGGTAAATTTTGTACTCTGTGGAAAAACAAAACAAAATAAGTATCTACTTGACTTGTATGAGGGCGCTCTTTTACAATACATTATAGAAATTGGCAAGTGTGGAGTTCAATGGCTGAGTGGGAAATGACTGTTAGTAGCCATTAAAATGCAGTGATCTTAGTCATTGATTAGGTGTTAATCCATTGATATGAGTGTAGCAAATTATTGTCTGACATACTAGAGTACAAATTAGGCTGATTCTGGCAGCACACAGCAAACTTTAATTCTGATCAAGGACACCAGAACAAAAGGAAAATGACCTGGCGCCTCCACATGTCTGATGAAGAAAATCATCAAAAATCTGGATAATCTTTAGTGTCAAGGCTGCCTTGAGATATTGTGTCATTAATTAGCAGTCAGGCTGAGTCTCTCAATAAATTCAATACATGTTCCGTGATTAAGTAGGCTTCCTGAATTTAATGCTGTAAAACTTAGGTTAGTGTAATGTACTTGAGTAGCATATAATTGATTAGTCTGGAGTGCTTGAATTTACTTTTCTTTGAGGCCACTTTGGCTGATACAAGAAATGACATATTGACAACCTAAAAACCTCCCTTCACAAAAAAAAAATGGAAAAAGAAAAAAAAATAATGCCGAGTCAGTTTACAAATACAAAAAAAATGTATAGTGAGAGATGATTCTGATCGTTGAATGGCATAATGTTGCAACGTGTTTCTGGAAAAAGGTCAGGGGACATGGTTCATGACATTTGAGATCAGTGAAAGAGCGCCCTCTACAATCACGGGTGCAGAAGTTAATGACACCTTTCGATGCTGACACAACATGTATGTGGTTTTTCGAGATGTTGCTAAAGAAACAGACATTAATGCCAGCAGGTTTGACAGTAACTGCCCCTTTCTTAAGTTAAATCTTCTTAACCTCATTTTTTTGTTGAGTTCTAGTCTTCAGATTCTTGGCTATCCCACTAACAGAGAAAATTGGACCACAGAACCTAGAGTTTTTCTCAAGGGTCTATGATTGGACAGACAAAGTGAAAACACATCACCTTTACTGTAATGTGGCTCACAAGTGAATCAAACCAGTACAAACTAAAAGGAAATGTTACATTCACAGGGTGAAAAAAAATTAATTTTTTTCTCGTGAAATCAAATTTGAAAGTGTTGATAGCAGAGTCACTCTGATGATTCATAAACTGCAGCGTAATAATACAAAGATTTACCAATATGATTGAGAAACATTGACAAAAAAATCATGTAAACAGTAACCAAAGTAAAAAAGGAAAAATACATATCAGAAAAGTTAAGTCCTATTTGCATAGATTCTAGGCAGCTTTATATTGGTTTCCAAAACTAAACAAATAAATAAACAAACTGAAGAAAAAAAAGACTTACAGGCACTGCCACTATATTGAAATACCCATAAATACAAGACAAAGGTATATACACAGACTTTGTACTCACCTATGTAAAGTGCTAAGTACATTTGCATAACTTCAGTGCAATATAAACTGATTTGTATTGACAACAGTCTTCTAAACTGAACATTCAACACCAAATTCTTGTTGATGTAGTTGCTAGTCCTATGTACACTGCTTTCTAATCTATAGAAATGTGCAGTATTCATTGCAAATACAGTTTGAAGTTTGACTGATTATTTAAACAGCCCCCTTGATTCATTTGAAGGCCCTAAGTACAATTGCCCCCTTAATATCTGTTACATACAGAATGTGTAGTATGTTAAGACAGTCAGTGTAGATTCTGTAATGGCTGATGGTTCATAATCAAACAGGAATATACTGCATACAATGTTTCTCTACAATGTTGTAGACCTCTGTTCCATATAATACTGAAATACAAATCCACTTTAGCAGCACTACGTACCCTTGTTACTGTAACATATTGAAACATTAACCCCATTCAGAAAAACAAAGTTTAACTGTGTATGGCTCAATCATAACATTTTAGATACTGATACTTGAACTGAAGTAACACTTGCAATATTATAATGGACTGAAAACATTGACATACACAGATAAGTATATATTGTAATTCTAAATAAAACTCTAGAATATATCAGAAATTCACTATTTTGTTTTCATAATACTTTGTTCTGAGTTGTAAGTGGCTATGCTGGGGAGGGGGATGACACTCCCCTTTCCCTGATGAAAAAGTAATAAATCAATATAGCATACAAACAAAATACAAATATATATACACATCATTACAAATCATGGCTATACAAAAGGATGGACTGTCAGATTATGGAGAGGGTAGTGATGCTAACATGCAAATATTTCTTGCATTCTGAAATTTGGTGAACTGCATTTTTTCAGACTTTCTGAAGCACTAATATTACTTTTTTTCAAAGTTTATATCTTTTATAATTTTGAACTTCACTTGAATATTTTTTTAAACCAGAAAATGGACTTTAAGAAGTGTGTGCGCTGCAGTTTTGTCCATTTTTGACCAATCCCCTCCGAAGATTTCATTGTCAATACCTGAACATCCCCCAAATAGCTGATTCCACTCTGATAAGAAAAGTTATTTTTTTCTTTCAAAAGGCTTGGAATAAATTTTAAGTACCTTTGTTGCTTTATGTTTAAATTTAAATAACTGTACTGAGAATACAATGTTGTGACACTGCTTGTTGCAATATGCCTATAAGTACGTAAAAATAGTTGAACTACTCAACATGCTCTAACATGGCATTGTAGAATATCAGAATAAACATTTGACATTATGATACTTGGTTAAGAAGCAAATATTTTTGTTGGAAGTAATGTGACCTGTAAATAACATAATCTCACAGGAGATTGCAGTTACAATGTGATGTGATATAGGAACTCGTGGTGTTAGGCCATTAGAATAATGTACACGGAATGGACTATTTCATTACTACACTGCTGCAGTTTGGCCGATGAATGCAATTTTGGAAGGAGGATAGATAACTGGTGTCCAATGGATTATAAAATATCACATGGAAGGAAAATTTCACAAATACCAATTCATAAGTACACATTTTTGGATCTACTTATTCACAAGTTTCATCATACATTTTCGTCATTCCAAAACTGACTTATTCATAAACTGATCTGCACCCAAAAATAAATGGTGTCATTTGTAAAAATATTTTTCATTTACTCGGTACATTTTGTACTGAACAAAGACTTTGGTTCTGAGATCGAGAAGATAATAATACAAAAACAGTCATTCTATGACAATGCTTGTTGGAAACAAGTACCCATTTCTGTTCTGTGGCCCGAATACAGTGCTGTTTCTTCATATATTAAAGATACGCTAGAAATTCCAAACTTTGGCCTAAATACTTTCCAAAGCAAGTCTGAATGTTTTTATGGTTTATTTAGGACTATTATGACATTCTAAAATGCATTGTGGTCTCTACACACACTCACCATACAGCTTGGCAACTAGGCTGTGTTCTACATCAGTGGCAATGACTAGCAGGGATTCATATATGCCGGGTCTTTCCGGTTTGAAACTGACTGGAAGACTCACATAGTGCCTAGGCTTCATCAGGTAGCTGTGATGGTTGATGTAAAATGGTGGCCGTGGATTCACAAAGTTCAGCTGTGGGAAAAAACAAAGTAAACAAAATTGTGATATGTGATTATGGAACTGTAAGAACATAGTAAACTTATTTGTTTACATTAAGTTACAAAAATGGTGCTCTTCTTAAAAATTGTAATACTTCCTCCTTCCGTGCAACATCAACTTCATTTTCACTATCTGCTAGATTAACCCTTTTCCAACCAGACTTTGGTTCAACCCTAGTGTTTTAAGTGGTTGGGATATCACAACATGGGAGTTGAAGGGGTGTGTTGAGCAACCTGATAAGTTCCCACAAAATGGTGTTGACATATGCCCCAACTATGTTATTTCCATACAAAAAATTCAAGTGATGGTTTTTAATCAATTGACAGTATGTCAAAGCTAGTGGAATGAAAGACTTACTGTGTGGGGTGAAGTGCCTTCATTTTTTATTGGAAATTTCAGTTTACACACTTTGCCGGCCTCAGTCGTTGGAAACTCCAGGCACTGTTTGGGCAGTACCACACCTAGGTAGGCACTACTCTCAGTTTGGGGGTCTAAAATTCTGGTAAAAAAAAGTAAAAACATATTAAGTTATTTCCCCTTGGTGTACTGATGTCATGTCAGCTATCAAATTACTTTGTTTTTAAGTGTATTCCTTTGGAACTATGCACTGTTTAATCTTTACAATGTGACTTTGTGAGTAAGTATCATATTGGCTTCATCATAGCCTTACACTTGCAACTTTGACATTGTTTCATTATTTTTTTAATTTGCCATATTGATATTCACAACCACAGAATTTACGTAGATGGTATAATTTTGGACTGAAATTTATCAACCGAAGGTATTATTACTTTGATTTGGAGATGTGACTTCTGCTGACATAGCCACTATCACTTGCACCAGCGGTAGTCGCAGATGAAGATGATGGCGTTATTATCTCTTTTCTAACCAGGACACCGGGCGCCAAGGGACCTCTGCGATGTGTCTTAGTGGCTGCAGACGCCGCCTTCACGCTCTCACCAGCCAGCTCTATCTTGGTCTGCTGCACTTTGAATGCTACAGACTCTATGGAGTTTACCTGTCAATTGAAAGGGGTGTTTAGACTTGTGAGTGGAATCAATAGGGTCAATGGCCTGGAGTACAGGCTGAGCTGTCTAGGAGACTAAGCTAAACCTATACTCCCTCAGGATATTCTAAAGTTAGTACAGACTTTGAAAAGGAAAATGAACAAGCTCAGACAGAGATACATTGTGAACAGAGATTAAAGTAATCCTATTTAAGAGGATAAATTGAAATGAGTGCTCCAGCCCAGATGACGCTGACAATAATCAGAGAAAGGAACTATCATCTAGGAGATTGGTGAATGACCGGGTACCAAAGAAATTTCATTTTGCAATGTTCTAGTGTACGTACATTGGAGTTCCTGGGTGGGCACTAGGAAATACTTCAAACAACACCCCTTGATTGGATAACTATTACTCTTTGTAATATGTGAAATCTGTCATTGTCTGTCCACAAGGTAAAACTGAATTATAGGAATGTAGTCATGTTATGATTGTGTAGTATTACCTATCAGTGGTTCTAAGAGTCAAAAGAACAACCCTTAAGAATAACAAGGATTGACATCTAAAGAGGAAATTCAACAGTGCCCTACATAAACAAGGTTTTCATTGAAATAGTTTCTAAGTCAATGAACTCAAAGTTTCTATGTCAATGAACTCAAAGTTTTTACAAACTGACCAATCAGGATTGAGATGTCTGTAAAGATGGCCTTACCTCAAGTTCCCAGTATTGTGCATAGCAACCGATGTCTCTTGGTAGAAATGATACTGGTATCTATGGAAAGAAAATAAGACATTTGTGAAAAATGTGATTCTTGAAGGAATATGTGATCCTATCTAAGATATACACAATTTGGATATATTTTCCTACAAAATGGTATTTTTTACACCATTCTACTTATCAAATGGTCAATTTCCTTTGTATATTTAGTATATCATTGAACAGGTCAAAAGGTGGTTTATTTTACACTTTTCGCCACAGTGTATACAATGCAAGAGCCGAGGTACATGAATATTCCACATTGATTAAGGGTCATTAGCATAGAATTTAATACCGAAACAATGCTCATTAAGGTAATCTACATATTTGAATATCATTATACCTCGGATCTTGCACTATAGACCAATGTAGTTGTTTTTTTCGTATGTATATTTAAAAATACTCAATTGTAACCTTCATTAGATATCTATGTCTATCCAAGAGCTCTGTCTGACCAGCATAGCTACCTATCATGCATAACATTCTTATGTTTCAATTTCAAAACACTGTCTGTTTACCTTGATACTCTGCCCTGGTGTAATGCTGCCTGACTGCTTGGCAAATCTGAATGCAGTGTATGTAGCCCTGTAGACGTCTTTGTTGTCTTGTTTCACATAGGCTGGTGCAATTGATGATAATCCCCATCGTAAAATGTCGCTGGAGGAGCTTTCAAACTCTATGCTGGTTTCTGTATTGCAAGGAGTATCAGAAAGTAACAGTAAACAAGTTGAATTCCTGCTTATAAATGTTTTGAAATACCTTTCATCTCTGTAAAACCATATTGTGTTGAAAAGTACAAGAATGTAAAATAAAGTAAGAAGTACTTCAAAGTTATCACTACAGGTTTTACAGCTGACTGCTGATGATTTTCTTAATCTATAGACTGATATATGTAACTGAACTCATTGTCAAAGCAATAAGTTTGCTGCTTTGAGGAAAAGTATGTGCATTATCAAAGAAAACTGACTACTACTGTCATTAACTGCAGCCTGTTTGTCATTTGGAAGCATTATATTAGATATTAGCAAATTAGTTATTCTTCTCCTAACACAAGATATCTTGATTCCACAATTTATAGTCATCCAATCGTTCTCACAGAGTTGCTTACAAATGGCATTGTTCGACACTAATCGGGCAAAATTGGAAAGGATAAGAAATATTTGACAAAATTCAAGCTGGTAAAAAAGGATCAAACAATTATCTTCACTGAATGAGTCACTTGAAGATATAATATTATGTACAGGAATATGATTTACCTGAAGATTCACCTGTCCTTGTGACAGGGAATTCAATCCTTTTAGCCAGTACTTTGATGGCAGGAGAGTACCCAGTGCTGGGCTGTGAAATGGGTACACCGGGTGTAGCTGATGGGTTGGGATACAGCATATGAAGCTCCCTGTGGGGTACTGGGTTTAAAGAGGTGTCCATGGCCAAGTCTGGTCGGATCTGAACCTTAATTTCCTGTCAACAACAGAACATTTCAAAAAAATAAAAAAATTTTCTCTTAGAGTATTGGTTGCAAAATCTGACAACCAATTCTGAAGGTTTTCATTCCCAATTCAAAGAAAATAAATTCACAACCGTACTTCAAAAACAGTCGGTTAAACCACTTTTAATCAAATTAGCAGTATCTAGGCATGAAGAAATTTCTTTACAGCCCAATGAAGTCAATAGGATGTTATACATCTGTATGTGATTTGAAAGAAGGATTGCCTTAAATTTTCATTAACACTTTTTGGATAGTGTTTAAAGTCACTTTCTTTAAATTACAAAGGGGTTATTTGTTCAAACTTTTGAAAAAGGCAATATTTTGAAATAACATGTCTTTACATACAGCACTAATAGTGAAAGAACACTTCTGTATATTCTGAAATGATTTTAACACTATGGTAGACCAAATCCCTTCCTTAAACCACACAATCCATTAGTACTTTGTAAGTAAAATACTTGTGTATGGCAATATTAAAATATTAAAATTAAAATATTAAGAAAAATTAAGATCCAAGAGAAAGTATTGTTGGTTCCAATGTACAGAGGAAAATGTTATGGCATGTATCCGAAATAATTTGTATTATCTGATATTTCAAGTTGATATCTGCTTACTGATGCTTACCTTGGTAACACCATCACATGTGATGAAGATGGAGCCTCTCCATGGCAACTGGATGCCCTTGGATACAATGGATGGGTTTGTACTGACAAATATCAGAAGTAGACTTCTGGAGTCCACGATGCCAGTCTGTGGTGACACTGTAACACAATGGCCTGGCCAATTCATTTCAAAACTGCAAGAGACAGATACACTAGAGGTAAAGGCAAGTTCATCCAAAGCATAATGTTTTGATATATCAACAATATTTTAACAAACGATTGAAATTTAGACATATTTAATAATTATTCTAGGTTGCTGGTCTGTAAATTATTAGTTGCTAAATAACCAAATCACAACATGAACCAAATGTTTCATGATGTTACCCTTATTTCCATGGAAATCAAGAATTTACGTACTATTATATATGCAAATATGATGTATGTTGAAGTACAAAATGTTAGCCTACAAAACATAACACATTATAGATTACATGCAATATGATATTGTTGACAAATTAATTTAAATCTGAGCTAGAATTCAGTTGTCAATAATATGCTGAACACTGGCATTCTAACATGATTTGGTAAGTTGAACAAATAACACAAATACTGGAAATGCATAAATGGTGCTATTGGAGCTTTGCTAGACCTGTTTCACAGCATTTACAGGAAGGACTACACTCCTTTGTTTGGACATGTTTACCTGAGTTTCCTCTCAGTGTAGTTGACAAGCTGTAGCCGTGACTTGGAGACTGTAGTCTGTATATCTGAGGTAGCTGAGAGAATAATGAACTGTGGTGTGATTTCCCAGTGAGTTGCATCACTGTATTCATTCTGATTTGATCCACTGCTAGCTTTGATGGGACCTGTAGACAGTGCTATGTCTGTGTCCGATGCACGGCTCCCTCTAGTGGGCGGTGTGTGCATCACTCTGCTGGTGACTGACGCTCTGATGGAAAGAAATAATGTCACATACTGTACTCTATGGAACTATGTTGTGATATGGACTTGAGTCTTGGAAGTAAAATTTCTCAAATAATTATGGTTGAATACTTATACTTGTGATACAGTTAAAAATCTTGCCAAAACAATTGTGATATGTCAATGACTTCAATTCTTAAATTACTTTATCATAAAAAATATCTACAATTGACTGAGAAAATTCAATGGGATTACATAGCCTGTATGTCTGTATTTAAATTGCAGACTTGGTTGTGGGTTCATTTTAGTCATTGACAGAAAAATTTTCTCACAACCATTGTCAATAATCAAATCTCTAATACCTGTCTTTGGTTTCTGGTAGAACTGTTTGATCCATGTGAGGTATCAATTCCGGAACCACTGACATACATGTGGCATCCGCTTCCATGGCATCAGTGTCGGGACTTCCCACCAGTGCCAGCATCATGCGGGACATGCAGGAATAGAACAGCTGTACATCGTTGGATCGAGGCGGCAGCTCATTAACTGAATGATGAAAAACAGCAAATGATAGAGTGAGATTTACAGTCCTGAACGTTTCAAGCATTTGTAATTCATCTGTCAGTTACACCTTGGGGATGTACTTAGGACTGGGAAACATTGAAATGAAGTTCAATTACATATTGACAAAGATCTCTGTCAATGTTGTCAAGCTGCATTTATGAATCATCTTGCATTGTCTAAAAGAGGAGAAAAAGTCTTAATAATAACAGAAATTTAAATATAAACAATGACAAATAAAACATCTTTTAAGATATATCAATGAATAAAATCATATATACCAACAACCTTTTGTTCATATTGTCTATCTCTTCTGTAGGTTTTTATTTTCAAAACAATAATAAATTGCCCAAACATTTATAACCCAACACATTTCAACTTTAGTCATTATTTGTCACCAGAGGGCGCTATCCCATAAAAAGTCTCACTCCAAAGTCGGTGGCATACCTTCATAGATGTAGTCTTCTCCAATGTATGGTGTATCAAAGTTGACACCTTTCAGAGGATTGCTGTCTGATAACTTTACAGCTTTACTGCTAGACTTCTTGTACACTCTGATAAAGCAAAGAAATATTGAAATTGTCACAAACTTAAACACAATAGAAAGATTAAACTATTAACAACAAAGTACCTTGAATTACTTTTTCCTGTAAAGATCACTTCTCAACAAACATCTCTTTAAAACAGATCGTGTATTGTGAAAATGCTAAAAACTAACACTCCATATAATGGATTTAGTATCTGACCTTCTGAACTGCTGCCTGGTAATTTCATCTCCATAGAAGAAGCCAACGGATGCAACCACATTAGACTTGGTCAGACAGATAGAGGTCTCCCTATCAGTCGTGTTCAACACAACAGTGACTGAGACTGCTCCTTTGTTCTTGGCTGGAACCACAAACTCACTGGGTTCAATGATCAGTACTGACTTGGACAACTTGGTCTTGGCACCCAGATCTGTAAGTAAATAGCTGTGTTAGAGTCACACTTCACACAACAGAAAGTTTAAAATGATTGTTCTCTACATTTGTTTGAAGTACTGCAACTGCTATTCTGAAAAGTAGTTTTGACTTTGACCTTGAAGTTTGCTTCATTTTGGCAATGCTTGAGTATCAAACCAGGACAATGCCATACTCTGATGAAAATATCAAAATATTCACCCTACTGATCTCCTTGAAAAAAAGAGAAAAACAGAGCTTGCTTATGTTTGGAATGACAGATAACGTTCAAATAAAACAGCCATAAACAGTTATTCTAACCTTCAAAGGCGATGGCTTTGACAAATGCAGCCCTGGGTCCAGTGTTTTGAACAATGACCTGAATGACCTTGTGTTCACCAGCAGCGATTGGTCCCAGGTTGGAGACAAAGGTACTCCCCATGGTGTCTAGGTCCTGGATAACCAGGTTACTGATGCCACCATACCCAGTCAATGGAATCTGTGCAAAACAGAGATAGCAGTCAGTGACAGCCAAATTTGGCAAACACATGATTGTGTAAGGTTACCAAAATTTGCTTGACTTTACCAACATTCTCAATTTAGAAAGAAAAGAACTACTTGACAGCTTCCAATTTGTTAATTTTGTTTGGAATGTTTTGCTTTATGTTAAGACAAAAGCATGCCACAAATAATCTTCAAATGCTTATTATACAAAATAAAAGAAATATCATCTAAGGAAAAGCTTCATTCCCCTGGTAAACAGGATTTGTGTGGTGACGATTCATTTGACCCTTACCATGCAAATATCACATATCATGTCTTCACTTTTACCTTTGTAATTTTTCCTTTTGTGATAGTTTCGTTTTCATTGACATCATAACTGGTCACTGAAACACCAACCTTCTTTTCACTGACGGCATCATTGACAATTTTTCAATTCCAACACATGGAGGGTTTTGAGTTTTATCAAAAGATGGCAAAAACAGAGTCTGTCACTTACCACATATTTCATACCACCATTCTGTGGTCTCATAATCAGCTTAGCCTGTCTACATGTAACACTGGTTGGTGCAAATAAGATGTGTACTGGAAAGTCTTCAAGAGGTTTTAATATCACTTCTCTGTTATCACCCAGCGTCTCTTCTCCTCCAAATGAACTCTGAAGCTGTGATATACACAGTGTTTTTCAAACATACCATTCTCTGTTACACAGTGGACTATACTTTTCTCAAGTTTGTCTCTGTTCTTATATGATTATGAAAGTTTGTAAACTACACACAGTTCAAGACATCTTGCTGCTGAATAACACGTTTCTCTCAGCATCACTGTTTTGTACATCATTTTCATGATAGAGTCAATGCTTTTATATGATATTTCTTGTAACATTCAAAGTTCACAAAGGAAAAATTCGACGGAGAATTTTTCTTCATATTTGGTTTAAGGTTTCCACAAACATGGTATATTGTAACATGGAAAAAAAAAGTGAAACTTCTGATTATTCAACTGGTCACAATTTCCCATACTGTAATCAAGTACAGTCATGGTAAAACCAAATTTAATAGTATTTTAGTACTGAATTTATTTTTCTCTTTCATGTTGATTTTGTAACTCCTTACCTGGAAGTCTGTGTGTTCTGCCTTGATAGAGACTTTCAACTTGAATAGTTCAGTTCCAGAGTCATTTCTCAGTACAACTCTCTGCTGGCTGTAGGAACGTAGACAATGCAAATGCTGGATTTCAGAATTTGACTGAGTACTATAATGACAAACAGACACTAAAACTGCCACTCAGAATATGGTGTTTCTTTGACGTTTGCTAAGTCATTTTCTTTGAGAATTGACATGTACTCTAAGTTTTACATCTGGAAATAGAATATCCTTGCTTAGCTGCTATGATCGGTAAACAGCTTTAATTTCACTGCTCTTCTGAAATGAACTCTTATCAAGGTGGCAAACCATTTGTTATACACTGATCATAGTCTTATTCACACTTGTGCTAACAATTTGAGTTAAACTAATCTCCATGAAACAACTATTTCTGATTTATTATTCATGTCGATATTTTATACAGTAACTCCCCATGTGACAATCTGATTATAACATACACAATACTCACAGTGCTCTTCCAACAGGAACTCCTCCCCATGCAACAAACTGTTTATTACACAGTAACATATTCTTCTGTTCACTCTGCTCAGACTTGAGAGAACTGACTGCTGTGTGTGACACTAGTTGACCTGGAATTGACCCTTCACCTTTTAAATGTACTTCATATTCCGGACCATCTGGCTGAATGGTCATCAGTAACATGCTGGAAAAAAATTAACATAAATACAAAATAATGAAAAACCTTCCAGAACATACAAAACAGAAGCATTATCTGACTATTTCACTTTCATTTCATTGCATTTTTAACAGCTTGTAAGCTATAACAGGCTGTTCATTCCTAGTAGACGACACAGTTGACAGAGACTATAAGGAACTGATGAATAAAACCCAATTTGAACATCACTGGACTCCAGTGACAGAGTAATGGGCGATGCTACCAGACTTTTGTAAGCAAGTTTGTATAATCTGACAAAGCCCTTCTTTAAAATTAGTATCCACAAGTTTAAGGGTAACACAGCATGCTAAAGTCTCTTTCCTTGTCCTACAAGATTAAAAGATGAAATCTGACAAAATGGAATTTATCACACCAGTAGTAAAGGGGTAAATTAAGGCAGGACATCTGGCAGGTGTTGGGTTACACAGTGTCACACTGAAGTGCATCTAAACCACCCTATTGTTAAGTAAATTGTAGAATCTAATATATCAGAAGACACAGTGTCTGACGCAACATTTTGGGAAATTCCATCAGGGCTGAGAGACAATGTGGATGGAGTTTACAGTTAATAGTGATTAGTAAAATATCACAGAGATCAGTTGATTGTAAAGGTCTGACATTACCTGTCAATGGTTACAGGTGCATCAACAGGTGTAAATTTCACTACGATATCTGTCACTTCGTTGGGTTGGAGTGTCATGGATGACGGAATAACACTGTAGAATTCCTGAGCTCTGGTAACTTTCAGTTCCACAGTAGCTGGCAAATTACCAGCATTCTTGACAGGCAGAAACTGAGTTGCTGTCTTGCTGACAGGTGCTGACAAACCTAGGGACTGAAATTGTGAAAAAAAGGCTTAACTTGATTGGCACCAATACAGTAGATCAGAGGAAAGACCTCTTTGTTGATTTTGAAATAGTTTAGAGATGCACCTCTGTTAATTGGTGTAAATGAAAGAGTTCAGATGATACAGCTGTTGATTGGTGTAGGTTACATAGACTTGATGAAATAATCTGTTGATTAGTGTAAATTAATTACTGCCTAAGAAACATCTCAAAAGATTGCTGCCCATGAAGAAGATCAAAAGAATTTCTTGATACTCTTGGTGGTTTGTCTACAGCTTTATTTCATTATCTAGCAGTTAAAAATGATCCTAAACCCTTTCATTGATATTTCCCTGTAAACTGGTCCACCCTCACCATTGAAATGTATGAGTTAGGACCAAACCATGATGGAGAAAGGGTTATGCTACACCATCAATGTCTCATCTGGCTGAAGTTGTTCTGTACATCCACTGTCTCATGAGTTTCAAGTTCAAACCCACTGCATGTGTTACTTACCTTGTTCAGTAGATCTTTAGGTATATGCAGCCTGGCACATCCCACTGTAGCTTGGAGCTTTCTGCTGGCTATGTTATTTGATGGGCTTGGCGTGTCCAGTTCCACGTCAATTCTAGCAGTTATAATCTCAGCATTTGCTAATGTTGTCACTGTGTTGGGGGAAAAATGAAGTCTGTGTGAAATAGCTGCAACCCCTTCCATCACTAAAATATGCTGAAATCCTGTTATTTTGAATTTTGTGGTTGGATTAAAATACAGAGAGAAATGTGAAGGAAAGTTCTGAGTGTACATCTCAAAGGTTCATGTACCATACGTGACAGCACATGTGCACACATGAATGATGAACATAGAAAGTCTTGACCCTTCAAGGTGACCTTGACTAGCTGAAGGTCAAGAACTTGATATGGATCCTGGAAGCATCTTGAAAACGTGACCTTGTGAACTAAGTATTCTATAGAGTAGTACACTGGCATTGTCTTTGGTTCACATATGGTAGGTAAGTGATTTCACAGAGATTTGCAATCTTACCATGGTCTAAGTTTCTCTGAGGTGCCTTGAAGTCAATCCATACCAGCATTGGCTCTACTGCTCCCTGAAATCATGGACAGAAGATTTGAAGTAAATTTATCAACATCCATTACAAAACTGTAAATCTTTCAGCTCCAGGTTTCCCTTTATAGTGGTGAAGAATATTCATTTTATTTTTGAGACAGGCAGACAGATATTAAAGTAGAAAAGATGATATAAATTGCCTTGTTTACTGAAATGTCCACAAACCATAATATGCTCATGATAAAGAATTTTCTCCATCTGAAATTCTACGCAACGGTCCTCAAGATATTTACGATGCTTTTAGGAGATAGAAACTAAATAAAAATTGTAAGCTGAGCAGATGACTCAAAGTTCTAACACACCATTGTATGAACAGTGTGATTAGCATTGCTCAGCTGGAAAATATTACTGATGCTGCTGGGTTGTAGAGTAGTACAATAGTTGAACGAGAAAAATTTTGCAGAGATTCAGATGTACTATAAAAAGGTAACTGCTCACTTCCATCATTAAGGCTTCAAAAAGAACCCCCACAAGAGGTACATCAGAAAAGTATTGTAAAATTTAGAGTTCAAATATCAGTCACCAAGGCACTTTCCACCTTACAAATGATGGAGTAGGACATCTTTGTAGGCAGAAAACACTTCTTGGCAGCAATCACACAGTCATTGAATCGTCTCTATTAGTTAGCTATCAGGTACATACTTACCCTATTGTCAGCTTTGCCAGGGAGTGTAAGACTAAGAATGGAAGATCCCCTAGGTGTCAGTTTCTTACTGCTTGGTGATGTATATTCTATTCGGTTATCAACTTGACCAAATGAAAAGCAATGCCATGCCACTGAACTCTGTGTGGATAGATAAAAATATATCTGACAATCTTACACAATTTAACAAGTTTTAAATTATACAAAATTTTAAAAATTTTGAAGAGAGTATCTTTGATCTATACTGTAAATATCAATGGAAAAACTTATTATAATAATGACAAATATTGCTGAGATTACCTCCAGTCTTCTGTCTGAAAGCTCATATGCTTTACTGAAAATGTAAACTAATTGTATCCTATACGGTCAAATGTACCGGTTGTGACATGTTCAGATGCAAAAGCTTCATTCACTCGGCAATGTAACAATTATCTCTTACAGACATTATATGACTGTCACTGTAACCACATCCAATACGTTAAGCAGCAACAGTACAGGGAGTGGATTAGTGTGCTAAGCATAACATAACATAATCCAATAACTATGTAATATACTCTTAGGTATGACATGTCAGTTTTGGACTTGTAAAACCACCTACAAACTTGATCAGAAGTTGACTTACAGCTGATATGATGAGTCTGACCGGTACTGTAGATCTGCCTTTGTTGTAGAGTTTTAAAGCCTTGGATCTGTCCTTACCATGGACTACATCACCAAAGTCTAACCTCTCACTGTCATCCACTTCAACCTGACAGGGCAAAATGGAAAACAGGAAAATGAAGGAAACGTGAGTTTTTAAACAAAAATTTGACATTCTGACAAGGGGAGCTACATAGCAGTCTTCACTTTACACAAAATAAATTTCAATTGGCAATACTGATCTCCATTTTTTATTTTTACTTTGCAGTGGGAGAAAATTACAATCAAAGCCTAGTGTTGTCGAAAATGGCTGCATAATCATTAAATGATAGCTGGACACAAAGAGAAAATGTCATGGCAGGAAAGATTTGCATACCATAACAGACGTACTACACATGTATACTCGTATAATATGAATTGCAGATAGTACCAGGCTTTGATGCTATGAAGTATTTAAGGAAAAGTGTTTACAGTACATTTTGAATTATCATGCGTTACTGTGAACTCTTGGTCTATTCCACCCCTTACCTGTATATTTGGTTTCTCTGCTATAGCATGTACGGTAACAATACTGATATTATCCTGAACCGATGGCATGGTTGCATTGACAACAGGACTGCTGTATATCTGCAGCTGCGCCACAAAGATTCCTGGATGTCTCGGTGCAAACATAATAGTGGTGTCCTCTGTCTTGCCTGGTGGTATGATAGCAGAGTTCTTCACAATGAATGGACAGTAGTTGTCCAGATCAATCTGTGGAGATTAGAAAATGCATGGCATTAACCCTTCTACCCTATTTCCCTGTTTAGAGGTCTGATTTTGCCACAGGAGACAATAAGATTGGGTCAAACCATAGTGGTGAAAGGGTTAAAAACATCTATGCACATTATTGATACGATGGTATACTACATACACATATTGAGAAATAAGGAACTACTCTGCATTTCTACATTAAGAATTATTAAAACCTCTTCATGAGACATTCAATTTTCTCTCTGTATTTGCTAGGTTTTGTTCTAATGCACAAATTTTCCTAAACAGGTGTCAACCACAGTTCCTATAAGCATGGTGTAGACACTGGGTAAATTGTTAAGGCTGGGTGAACTGTTTAGTCATGAACCTAGATTTTATCATTAGAGTTTCTGAATGGAAAACATCTACATGGTTGCATCACACACGTGCAGAATTCACATTCAGACTCATTTCACGTACCTTCTGTGATTACATGTTACTGAATACATACCTGGGCACCATTAGCCAACACTGTGACAACATCCATAGTACACTTCACCCATCTATCAATTGTGTTATGTATGGGTAGGGTAGTCTGGACTGCTATCCCAACACAACACACACCAATGAACCTCAGCTCTCCTGGTATTACAACACCGGCCGCAATGTCCATTGTAGTAGGAATGGCCCCAGTGGGTGGATGGGGCATAGTATTTGCCATTTGTGGTCTAAAGTTTGAATACACAGTTGATAAAGTTGTCCCAGCACCAACAGCACTGGAAACTGTTGCAATATGACCAGGGATTGGCTGATACACTGATCCTGGCCATGACGACACTGTACTCATATGACTAGCCGTGCTGGTATCTGGGATCCTACCTGAGGGGGCGCTATGCAATGAGGTCATGGTCGATGAAATCGGTGGGATTTTATTGGCTACACTTGATGGCCCAGGTTGGCCAGACCGGTGGGAAGGGTGGGTTGTGGTGGCCCGACTGTTTAAGTATGTGTTTGCCACTGATGTGTTCATCAGTGTTTGGCTAGTCAGTAGTGTTGGCACACCACTGTTACTCTGTGTGGAAACTGTCTTGTCAAAAAGTTTGAAACTTGACACCACCGGTGCCTGTTTGACCTCTTCATTGGCTACTGAGGTGTCCTTTGACCCTCTGACCTGCTTGACAGTCACAGCGCCCCCTGACCTAGCAAATGGAGATATTGATCCTTCCTGGCTTTTCTCCTTAAACAGCTGTCTCTTTGGAGTGCTAGAGTCCAACACACTCTGCTCATTGAAGTCTGGGGATTTTCCTTTCCCAATGAAAGATACTCTTTTAGGGCTCTCTCCTTCTTCAAGAGGAGTACTCAAAGTCTGAGCAATAGCTGCCTTCTGTTCAAGAATTGAGGCGTAGCCACTGCTACGGCCTGGTGATTTTCCCGGTGACTTTCCAGAACTCCCTGGTGATCTTCCTGGGCTAGATCTCCTGGGTGAAACGCTTGTGGATTTACCAGTACTGGTCCTGTCCGGAGACTTAATGCATGATTTGGGCTGAAGACTTCCCTGTGTTTTGGCAACAGTGCTGCTACTGGGTCTGTACTGTCCTGGACTTTTCTGTTTTTCATCATCTGGCAAGTTACACATGGTCAGCGAAGGACTATCCTTTCTCTTGCCCTTTTGATCCCGGGTCTCTGTAATTTTACCAAAGCCGGAGTTACCCACAGCACCTCTATTACCATCCGGAGCAATTCCATTGATTTTGACTTTGCTGGCTCCATTAGCTTGACTGCGCACCGATTCCTTTTGTCTTTGTGTACTGGACTTCATGGATGCAGAATTGTCTGGTCGCTTGGACATATATTTCTGTGACTCTGCTATTCTGTACAGTTCCTCTTTGGAACTTTGTTTACTAGATGGGGCACTTCCATTGGCTTTTCCATCTCCTCTGTACCCTAGAGTTTTCCCTTCCAGCTCGGAAAATTTCAACTCGTTCTCAGTCAGTGGTATTCGACTAGGGTCACTGTCGTTTAAGTACTTCTGTAGCTGTTCCTTCTTTGCAGCTTCCATGCTGTCTTTGCCGGTGTTGAGATACCGTGGATGTGATCCAAAACCTGGTTTCAATCTGCCAGCTTCCTGGGGGTCCATCAACTCCGGCAGAGATTGGCTTCTATTCATTGAAGTCTCCTCAGCCAGCAGATTCTGTGGAGATGAAGACTGACTGCCCCTTTGTCCACTCCGATTAAGAGTCTGCAATGATCCTGATAGTTTCTTTGGACTGTATTTCAGCCTTTGCTGACCGGCATGCATTCCCAAATCACTTTCCTGGAGTCTCCTAATTCCCTCCTCCATTTGATACACTTCAATTGCTTTTAAATCCTTTCTACTTTGCGTATCAGTGGCTGGTTTTCTGGCCCCATCTTTCACTGAAGTAGAGTCACCATTGATTGGTTTGAACAGTCTGTCATGTGGCAATGTATCACCTGTGATTGGCTGAGCATGATCATGTGATTTTTGACCTTTAGATGAGTCTACCCAATCTTTTCTCACACCAGCTCTACTGTGAATTTCTTTACTACTTTTACTGCCTTGAATTTCAGATTTCATACCCTGCTTCTGTACCTCAGAAGTCTTGTCTGGTTCGTCTTTACGTATTCGCTTTTGTGACAAGTGTTTGATAAGTTCCGACAGTTCCTCAGGGGTGCTAGAGCTGGCAGCCTGGGCAATGGCAGAAGCTATGGAGCTTATAGACACTGACATGTCTGCCCCTGATATGGATTCTTCAAGCTGCTTTATCTTGCCTTTCAATGTTGCATCAGTGCCATCACCGGCAGGGGAGGTTCTTGTATGACTCTGTGGCAGGTCTTTTGCTTTTGGTGGTGCATAGGATTCTTCTGTAAATGAAAGAAAACACAGATAATGAGTATGATATGTTCATTACAGAGATGTTGCCTGACTTCTCACATCAATTTCTTTATTGACGAAAAAGAGATGTAATAAGATGACAAATGATATTATCAGAATAAGGGATTGTCAATTCTTGTACAACAGTAAATTTCTGATCAGCGAAGCATTTTTCTTCCTTAACATTGCAAATTTACTGTTCTTATGCTAGAATGTTCCTAGGGGACAGATATTATAGTCAAAAGGGCTGTCTTGTCCTTTCATCTATTTCAACTGACATGAAATTACTTTATCAAAACTTTAAACAGTTGTAATTTGGTTTGCTCGTTTTCAAAAGATACAGAAGGCTTATTTGTAAGGAAATGGTAATAGAAGATGTGTTCACATGTCTGTGATCTTGCAAATCAGATTACAAATTTAATAATTCATGAGCCACTTTTGTCTGTTGTGTTAATTTCAATAAAATCTGCATTATCCTACAAGAGATAATTTCAACAAATCATTTGCTTTGGAAGAAATGCAAAATGGCAGGAATAAAGGCAGGCAGGAACTCTGTACAGAAGGAACGCCTTACCTTTCAAGTACTCTCCAACACCAGACATTCTTTCCATGTAACTACCGTCTAGAGGTCTATCATCCACTTGACTATCATGGGTGTTTATCAGGGCAATGGGTCCGTTTGTATGGGGTGGTGTCACTATGGTACCATCACCAAAACTTGGCTGTCAAAGAGTACATCACGGATGTCAAGTCATAAGATTTACAAAGTGTTGACAATTTTTAAAGCAATTTCATTGTTGCAATGCTATCAGAGTCAGCTAAAACATTCTTTGTATTATGTGTTTTCTATATCTTAAACACAAAAGGTAAAATTTATAAGCTATGCTACAGAGGATTCTCATGACACAAAGAAATGAATTTGTTTACAAAACTAGACCAACCAATAATGCTGTAACAACATCCTGGTAAAATTTTAACAATGAAAAAGCTTCTCTGAAGCTTTCTAAAAGTTTCTAGTTTACAACACTTCAAAGATTATGATAAAAAATTCTTCTACACACCACCAATTGATGGCAGTGTTCCTACACTCAATCATAGGGTAAAATTATAACTTTAATAAACAAACAACAAACAAACAAAGATGGCAAGCAAATTTTATGCATCATGTATCATGTACGTAAAATACCCAACCTTCTATGACTTTTAAGTTCTTCTATGTGGCAACTGAGGATGAAATTAAAAGGAGGCTCCCTGAAGTGAGTTACTTACCCGATGAGCAGGATCTGTCTGTGAGAGGGATCCAAGGGCTTCAGAGCGAGAGCCAAGAAACCCACCAATGCTGATCCTACAGAAATCTTCCTGTCCAGTGATGTCATTAAATTTCAACACTGCACCATCATGCAGACCCCATCCCTCCTCAAAGCCAGGACTATCATTGGCAGCTGGCTTGGTAGTTGATGCCATCGCATCCTGGTAAATCAAACAATATCAAAAAATCTGTTGAAATTGGAATTCTCAAGGATGAGACGTTTGTAAATCTTATAAACTATTTAAATGCTATCAGTTGTTTTTACATATGAAAACAAGAAATGTAGTAAAGTATTTCTTCAGTTTGATTTAATGTATTTATAGACCACTGGGAGTCTTATCAGTTATCATAGAGATCAGACTTAGTGGCATTTGAAAAGTTTTAAAATGAATAATAAAACTATCGCCTCAAAAATCCTCAACTGCTCTTACAACTTCCATAAATTTTTTGCTGGAGACCTATAACTACATTATACATAGTTGAGCTCATGAAAAAGTGACGATCAATAACCTGAGAAATATCCTGAAAAAAATGACACACAGTAATTTTTAAATACCTGTATGAATACATTTTCCTTTGCAAAGTTTTGTTCATCTACATCCAGTTGGTTGACCGCATGATCTGAAAGAAAACAATATTACAGTCACAGCATCGGCAGACATCAGTAACATTGTAAAAGAATCTCATAATTTATTGATGAATTTTTGATGATCTTGGAAAGTTTTTTTCCATTTATATTGTAATAATCAGCTTTTTCTTCAAGCTGTAAAAACCAAGTGTTTTTATGTTGTAAACAAGAGTGTAGACAGAGCAATAGATTGTTTGTGGCTTTACAAAAAACAATTTTGTGGAGTCGTTTGTGTTGGCGCACAAACTGTTATCATAATTACCTCCTGTAACAAACTCTTCATCACTCTGAATTCCAAAATCTTCAAATCCACTCAGTTCAGCTGCGTCATCTGAAGGATGAAAACAATCAAAATTTAACTTAGGAACTTACTCTACCAGCTGTAATTTACTGTTTTGATCCATCTGTAATTAATTCTTATGATGATCTATTTTTTTGTCCTTGTCTCATATGTGCAATATTTTCAGTTATGAACGTTTGCGAAGTTAAAATGTTGGCATTGGTTCTGTGAAAAATTTCTTGGTTACATTTGTAAATACATGTATCATCAATAAAATCTTGTATTAAAAACTGTATTCATAATTTTGTTTTGGGCACCATCAGGCTTATTCTTGTTTCAAGTGAGACATTACTTGTTACTCTATTGATTAATAGATAATGAATTAATGAATGGTAGTTGTTGCAGTCCTGCTGTCAGGCACAATAGAAGACAACTTACATGAAGTAATTTCTGGTAAATACCACAGAAGTTTTTATGTGTTACAATGTAAACAGAATGTGAATAGAGCTTTCATGCCTGTTCACCCTGCATGTTTAAAGTAGGAGAGTGATCAACATAATGTAAGAAATCATCTTTGCCCCTTGAAGGTGGCACCATTGTACCATAACACTGAATGCAAAGGTCCATAATACCACTGGTAATATCAAGTTTATACCAATTATTTGCAGCAAATAGGGTTCACAACTTACCAGCTGGGAGGGACGACTGAAATGCGAGCTCTGTGACTATTTCACCATTGTCTACAATATACGGTGGAGAACCACTGTCGTCACCAGCTGGTGCTTTTCTGGGTTGGTTGGCTACTATTGCACTGTCAAAATCTACATGAAAGATGCACACATGGACTCATGAGGGCGCCAAACATGCATACACGGAATTGCGAATTGGATATACATGTATGTCTTTGGTTAGTAAAGAATTTAGTATTAAGGAAAACTTCACTTGAGACCTTAGAAAATGCAGACTACTCCACATATGATCAATTGGTTGACAAAAGAAAACATTTCGTACAATTCCACTTGTATGACTTCAAATCTACAAGCATACATTGCATGTGGTAAACTCTTTAGGTAAAAATAATAGGACATTATATTTTCAAACACAAGACAAGGATTTGCAAGCGTCAGGAAAGCTAATGTAACAATGTTTTATGGTATGTGCGTCTCATGCTGCATTTGTTGAAAGCTGCAACAAATTTTGACATACAATCAGTTATTTAGTTCTTTCACACATGCTTATGTTGTTCAAGAGTGACAAAAATACAAAGTGATGTCTACTTACAAACAAGCACCTAAGGAATTCAAACATGAACTGCTGTAAATGGAAGGATGAATGGCATTCTCTGACAGGAAGGAATACTGTTACTTTGGTCAGCGTTACACTTTGTACAGCCAGTGTTGCTTTACGTCTCAATCTCTTTCAAATATTTCATAACCTTCAAGCACAAATAAACTACTGATGTAACTGCAGCTCCATCCATGAGAAAGAGGATGGTACTGATGGCAGACCAGCGAAAGGCAGACACTGACTTACCTTCCTCTCCGCTTTCAGCACCCTGTACCTCTGCTCTCTCTTCATGTCTTCTGTGAGATGAACCCTTGGATTCACGACTGTGGCTGCTGTGCTGGCTGAGGGCAGGCTCTAACTGGGAGAAGTCATCATCCCCAAATGAGATGTTGTGGCTGTGGGTGAAATCTCCAGTGCCAAGACCAAAACTACCCAGTGATGATCTTCCAATGAATGGATTTGGTGGACTCTATGAAAGCATGGGTACTGCATGGTTAGTAAACCAAAAATGTTCCAAGGTAGTACAAACTGATAATATGACGCACATACAACATTCACTTTACAGATATATTCAATGGTAATAACCACTTGAGAGTAGTGTGGACAATGATTTCTCTTATCATGGCAAACACTGGCATTTTAAAAGTAATCAGGAAAATTTTCTTTTAACCCTCTGAAGGCCAAAAGTCAATTTTTGTTGCCTTTATGAAATATAATGCAATTTCTTTTCAATTCCAGACAACTTCTTCTTAAGATTTCCCAAAATTTTGATCAAAACTGTAGCAAACTTCATGTCAATAACATTACAGAAAAATTTGGAAAAATTGGAAAACTTTGCATGAAAAATCAGGTGGGAAAAATTACAGCACTCAAAGGGTTAATAATCAGATTCAAATTACAGATATCTTGACTTAAATACTGACATTTTTTTTTTGCTGAAATTACTGTATAAAGTCATGTTGCAAAGTAATAAACTGGTGAAGTTTCACAGAAAGAAATGTCATAACATGAATCCATCAAACATTGTGACTACGTTAAATAAATAATTAAATTTCAATGTGTCCTGTTCCAAAAGACAATATTATGACGAAATTCAGTTTTGAGATATCATATACCTCTGAAGGATAAAATATCAGCATCATTGAAAATTGTAAATTCAAGCTCTCAAGGACAAAAGGTTCCTTAATGTGCAGTCCAACTTTTGAGCTTGAAAATGGAACATTTGAAAACATTTGTTTTATGTACACTTGATAATTTTCACCACCTTTCTATTCATCTGGGAAATTAATATTTGTACCTTGTCCTCATTGCCTTCACCTCTTCTGATGTCATCATTGGTCACCAAAGTATCATCTAGATCTGACCCTGCTGTCAGTGTGTTATCCATCCCTGATTCTTGGCCCTCTCCAACCTGATCATGGCCCAGGCTGAATATGTCAGACATATGGAAACTGCTTGCATCAGGAGACCAAGGCGCCGAGTCATCAACAGTATCATTACTGAATGACCTGCTGGATGGCTTGAGGAACTTGGACGAGATGAGGTCAGCGTTCTTTGGTGTGGCGTCAGGGTCAGCTGACTGGCCGTAGCTGGAAGCACTTGAGGGCCTGGCTTGGGAGGACTGGGTGGATGTTCTTATGGGGCTGACAAATCTCACTTGATGCTGGACTGGGTCATCACCTCCTGTGGGTCTCATTCTGGATGGTGCCTGGAAGTGGCAATCAGAAATTGTTGGCTTCTTTAGTAATTATAAATCTGAACACAGCCACAAAAATCTTCATTAATTGCAATCAAATACAATATACTGGAAGTACACAAATCTTTCGTTGTATTTTACTTTAGGAGTAATCTCAGACTGTATACCTTCTTGAATACTGTGATATCATAACATCATCTGGGTCAGCAATCACTTATCAGAACAAATATATGAAAATCATTCAACACAAGATTTCAGAATGTTAGTTCCCTTTGTTCCAATCAGATTGTTGACAACGCAAGTACTCCTGTAAAAAAATGCATCAGAAATATTTTCTGTTCACGATGAAAGGTTATGACATAACCTAACACAATCACTTGTACATAAATACACATTATACATATAAAGGGTTCAGACGGCAAGACTTTTTACTAATGAGACATGTAGAGATCGAAATTAACTTTTTCCCTGGTAGTCACTTGGGCTACCATTTTCTGAAGTTGGTAGCCCAGTGACAGTGGCTGGTAGCCCATGCATATTTTAGTTTAGGGAAATGTTTTCATTAACCAGAAAATGAAAACACTGTTTTTCAAGATTTTGCTTATTAAGTAAATTTGCTAGTCAGTAGATGTGAATACTTCCACACCTTTTTTACCCAAAGGAAATGGGTATAATGGACAACACTGAGGTGTAATTGCCATGCTATTGTGATTGATACATTTTGATCAAAATGCAATGAAAATGAATATTTATTAGCCATCATTTCCTGTGCCTGTCATCCAAGTACACTGATATTGAAACTTTGGGTTTGACTGCACTTTAATAGTCATCCAAAGAGACGGACCAGACATGGCATGTCTAATACTGACTACATTTCATGTCCCAGGCTTTGGTAGTCTGTATGGACTACATTTCATGGATTTTGGTAGCCCCAGAGAAAAGTTGGTAGTCTGTGGACGCAGGACTACCGCTAATTTCGAGCCCTGCATGTAGAGATGCTATTTATGGTTTTCTTTCTTCTGAGTTCAATATATTTTCCAGATGCATCTTTTTCAGACTCAGCTTTCCATCATTTTATCGCTTTCCATGGTAGGAGATTGTATGTGGTGTTCTCTCTAGAAACTTTTACTCATTCAGGAGATTAGCAATCTTGTTATGATCTTTTGCAAGCATATCAATTTTGTATCAAACATGTCTCATAAGAATATTATTTGAATTTAGGCCTAAACTTTATTATTGTACTTTTTCTGATTATGTTAGCATCGAAATTTTGTGTAATCAGAATTCAAATGATATTGTATAAAACCCTGAAAGAAATACGGTAGCCTCCACAAGCAACATACAACTCTTGTAGAAAAGGCACTCACTGAGGATAAATCTGTATTCCCATCCATTCCTGGCGGTGATGGAAACGGGATGTCTTCTCCATCACCAACCAATCCCAGACGTCTCAGCACTGCCATTGTGTCTTGTCTATCATTGAACCCTGGTGTATCACCATCACCATCACTGTCAATGTCACTGCTATTGCTGGAGCCCCCACCACCACTGCTGCCATCACCTCCTCCTCCCCCATCCCCAGGGACTGGTGATGCTGACACATCCCCCTCCCCTGACTGTCGATGGCTGAGTGGTTTGATGTCACGTTCCAGGGAATCAGAAGTGCTGATGTTGTCATCTTCCTCTGTGCTGTCTCCTTCCAATCCAGGACGACTGTCTTCAGTTTCAATCTCACCCTGGTTGGTTTCTGAAAGATACTGTTCTCTCTGTTGCTGGGCTATTTCCTGGAAAAGAAAGAAAATAAATGACTGATACTCCCAGTGTGTGCAGACAAGATCTTGCAGCATCCAGACCTAACAGCTTCTAATGTGATATAAACTAGAAACTATTGTAGTACACAGTATGGATGAGAAAAAGTACCTAAACGGCAGCAGAGACTGAGCTGGAGGCGTTCAATATGAACTTTAATGCTAAATCAACAAAAGTACAGTACTTCATTGTCTCTGTGTGACTGCCAGCACCATAACCTATGATTGTTCTTTTCTGTTCAATAACATCCAAAATCAAGCATAGCTGAACACTGTATAATCACCCTTCCCTACCTGTTACCATACCTTCTAATGTACATGTAATGTCTGGAGCAATGGAACGACAAAATACAGTGATAGAGAGAGAGGGAAATAGGGCTATTATATAGGAAAAATATTAAAAACAAAAGAAATATTGATTTGAGAATAGACTATTACCTGTCTTGCTGCTTCCAGTTCATCTTCAGTGTCTATCTCACTGTGATCTGACTCAACACCTGTGGCTGCTACTCGCACTCCTGGACAAACATTCAGAATAAACAGGGATGAAGACACAATATTTGTTATACAATGAGAAAAAATGTTTGTTTCTATCACCAGAAAAGACAATAGATTAAAAGGTTATGGAATGAAATGAAGGTACATTGGGTGAGATGATGGAAAATGCAATGTAATTTTGAAAACTTTTTATCTGTAGGAGAATCACAAACCATGACCCAGCATGAAAACCATTTCTATTGTCTAGTTTCAGTTCTGAACTTTTCACATGAATATTCATCATTGATCACACCGAGTAATCATTTCAAACTTTCATATCACATATCACCAAATGGCACCAAAGATGAACAGTATGATATCACACACTCTACATACCGAGACTCTCTTCTAAGCTCTCTCTGAATTCATTCCTAAATGATTTTTCCTCTGGACTGCTTTCCGGGACAACACCTTCCACTGACATCATTGGAAAATGACAATGCCATGCAACTGGAGTTATTGTCCTCTCACTGATGTTATCTTCTTCCTTGGCTTCCTCAACTTGAAGTAATCCCATGGAGAGACCTAAATATAGAAAATCATGAGTAATAGGTCTTGACCTTTGGTCGGGTCAATCTGAAACGTGTGCCACATCCTCCCATTTAGTGATGTAGATATATGTAGTATATACAGAGCACCACAAACAACCCAGGCCAAGATGACAAATCACATATTGTCACTAAATGTTCATAACATTCTGCGTTTAAACCCTTTCACCACCATGGTTTGTCCCAAATCCATTGTTTTCTATGGTAAAGTTGGACCTGTATACAGGGAACTGGGGGTGAAAGGGTTAAGACCATAAACTTGCTATATCTCTTGACTTGCAATATCTTTGCAAAATCCGGAAGACAATATACTTGCTATATATTTTATTCTGTTTTGTCTTTTAACAATTTTTCAGTTTTCATCATGTGTAATGATCATGCTTGCAAAAGTCATGATCTTTGGGTTAATACACAACCAGTGTATTCAGACACGGTTTATGTATTATACATGTCTAGCACTGAAGATGGGATGTGATGAAAATATGTACTTTGTGGTGTATATACACAACACCATGTAACTTGAATAATTCAATGAAGCATAAATTTAAAAGTTAGTTCATGGTATCACCAAAACACTGGCCTTGTTCACCAAGGCAAAGTTGGATCTATGCACCAGGATTTGGGCATTACAAGAGTGAAATTTGAGACAGTAAATGACGCTGATTGTCATGAAATATATGTCTGTTTTTTTACACTTTGGAGAACATTTTAGCTACTCTTGAACAATTAACATTGGAAGTTAGCATTGCACTACATTGTTGTATCATATAACTTGTGTTGAAATCTGCAAATGTCATTCTCTCTGTATGTGTTCAGGTGTACAACATAGGGACATAAATATCCACATGAATCTCTGCAGGGCTAAATCACAAACTGATCCATTCAAAGATGCAGACAAGGGACAGTACATGTCTATATAACAGAGCCTAACATTATCTTTACCTTCCATGGCATCTTCGGGTATCAGCCCCAGTGAGGATGTCTCTGCCAAGAAACTCTCCCTGTCTTCATTGCTTGGTTCTTTCATCCTAGACTGCTCATCTGATGATAGTGAAATTCCCGACAAATCTATGTTCTGCAGTGATGGCATCCCTGATATGTCATTACTGTCGTTCATGTTTCCACTTTGAAGAAATTACAAAAAAGGAAGATAAGTTAGAAATATTCCACTTTGAAGGAGGAAGTCAACGTGTCTTGTGTTTCCAGCAAGTCATGAAAACACCTTAAAATCAAATAAGAATTCAAGAATAAAGCATAATATGCACGTCAAATAAAGTATTGCTGCAATACATGCTGAGGTCTGTACTTTGTTAAAGCAACCATTAGTATTAATATGTATTTCTGGTTGATAACAACTGTTGTCATTAGTTCCTTTATCTGTTCTGTCAGTACATGGAGTTTAAGGCATGCCACGTCAGCCACTCCTACAGAACATGTCAACATAAATTACAACTCAAATAGTACGTATTGACAAAAATAAATGCCTAAAGACGTTTACTTTGTTCATTTGTCTTACGATTTTATCTACAGCCATTCTATGGTGTGTACTATGCGATTCAGAATGGTTTAACCTTTGACCCAGCATTTCCTGTGGCATGGTTTGTCTGGCCACAGGAACAATAGAGAGATTGTATCACAGAAATCCTGTGTGGATTTAAAATTAGTACAGTAAGTCATTGTTTTTATACCTCAATATACCATGATCAATTTGTCTTAGTGTGATACAAAGTTCATATTTGGGTTGCTGTAAGAAATCACAAAAACACAATTGTTTAAAAATAATGAGGACTAATTTATGCAAAATGACATTATGATCTGCCTCCGGGTTTGGTGAAAAAATTAATTCATTTGAAGATATGTCCTACAGTATTAATAATTCATTTTCAAGATGTGCTGTTTTGCATAATTTTTGACCTACTTGCATTACAAAGAATAATTATTTCAGTATCAATACAAAAATTCACAAAAGTATCAAGAGTTCAAGTTTTACTCACTGTTTGGTCTACTTATTCAAATCTGGGCCAAACACATTCTCATTTTATGGCAAATATGTTAAGAATATTACCAATATTAGAAACATTACAGAAGAAAATACTTGTATGCAACCTTGCCTACTTGAAGCGTTCAAACACTGTACTTCCTGATTTTGTAGCTGACATTGCGTTTTTATCAAAGTAGCAGTAAGGACTGATGACAATTATCGGGGCTACAAGCAAAGCAGAATAAACACATTTTTTGTCTGCAGTGAAGCTAGTCATACTCTTTGACCACTCATTTTAGCATGACTTCATTAACAATTTTTTACTGTGTGACCATGTGACAGAGACATGAGGTTTTGAAATGTGATTATTAGTAAAACTGAAACCTCACACATGTAAATTTCCCATGCTATAATGAAGTAACGGCTGGCACAGATTAGGTCTACTTTCACAACAGGCAAGAACAGACCCCAGGAAGTGTCATTCACAGGAAATACTAACACATTTATGTTCAGCGATTTGCAGTTTCAGCTGCTTGACGTATCAAGTGCTCTTGCAAATAAAAATAAATTGTTTGTGCTGGTGGACACATTTTAAAAAGACTGACAGCAGACAGTTACGCAGAAATCTCAAATACTAAACTGGGTCATTTATTTTGAATAAGTAATATATCATGAGCTATTCTCATGGTAATAGAAATACGCAATTTTTGAAAATTATCTAGTTCATTCTCTTTTCCCTTGCTATGAACTAAAATTCACTCAAGATTTACAGGATGACTGAACAGGTGCTTCTTTGAGACTTCAACAGACATTTAACATTTGTTACATTCAGCATTTTGGACAAGGAAATGAAATAACGGCATGATAAAAGATACACACACACTCTTTCTGAGTGATGGTGTCTGATTTTCAGCCTACTTCCCTTGCTCAAGGAATATCTTTTCAGTGACAAGTCATGATCTTAAAGATCAGATACTATAATTACTGTGATCACATGCAGCTAATAGCAGAATTATATTAACCAGTAATATCAATGGTATGTTACTGTAAATATTTAACAACAGCGTCCAACATTGCAACATAGAATGTGAAAGCCAAAGAGATTCAATTGATTTTCATACAGTCTAAGCAATGTTTTCATCACACTATTTTACAAGTTATTACATCCCCAACCTTCACTCCCAGCCCGATATAGATTTATATGCAAAACTATTCAGCGTTTGACTCCAAAGAAGCATAGAATTTGTACATTGAAAGTATCACTGTCCCTGAAGGGCTGGTTGATTTGTGAGACTTTTCTATGGTAATGTCCACCACTCTACTTTCATGTATTCCAAAAAAAGGTGGATTTTGTTTTCAGCTATAGCAAAATGAACTAAAACTGTCTTAGATGCACTTTGTGACTTAAAAAATCAAAAATACCTAAAAAAAGGCCTGCATAACCGGGAAAATTATGTTTCAGAAATGAAATCACACAATTGTTGATTCACACGACTATTGCCAACTCTCAAGAATTTTGATTATGTCTGTACAAAAGAGAATGTAGTGGTTATTAACCCTTTCAGGCCAGAATTCCTGGTAACTTACCATAGCTACCCTATACATGTATATGGGGGTTAAGACCTGACAGGGTTAATATCACTCAGATACAACCTTACCATAACATGAATTGATAAGAATCACCAGTTGAAGCAAAACTAAGAACCCAGGAGTGGATGATGAACTATGATGTAATTATATAACCTTTTTTCGTAAGTTGATATTCAGCAATGTACAGTATGCTGGTACCTTCACAATGTGCATGGCAGTAATGACAATTCTACATACATACCGCGATAGTACCTTCTACATTGAATAAGAACAGTGAAAATCACAAACTTTTAACAATTATTTTAGTGTAGCTTTGCTGATATCAAAGGACTTAAAATATTTTCAACTTTTAACTCACTATTGTCAACTCACTGAATACATGTAGTGGCTGCAAATTACAACTTGAAAATTGAACTTTTTCTGAAGTCATACAATAACAAAATAGGGAATATTGTGTACAAGTATAATGCGTTGGATGTATACCTTTCTATGCACCCATATGTTTTGTATGTAAAGCTCCAATCACCAGAGAGTCAAGACAAATTAACAGAGGTTATTGGTTACTTGACAAAGCCTTCATTAGGGTAAAGTACGAAGTCAAGACTGGGATACAAGAAATTAGATTTCTAACAACCATGCATACTATGACATAAATGAGAAAACATACAGAATAATACAGTAATAAACATACTACACTAAAAATTACAACATAAATTTTGCACCATTGTGCAGACAAGGACATACATGTGTTTGTAGAGGATTGAACATCAGTATTAATTAGCATAAGAATGACATTGATAGATATTACTTTTTATTAATGAACATGTAAGTACTAGGCTACCACCAGTCTACATGAACATACATGCAAGTCTGTATATTGTTACAGTAACAGACAACTGTTTACATACTTTGCTGCCTGATCCAGAAATGAACCAAAAGGCTCATGTTCCATGGTAATGCATGGAATCCTGGTGCCAGTGAGGTGGGAAAACGGGGAAATGGGAAGAAAAAGGTACATTTCGTTATTGAACCCTCTCAAAACAATTGACCCCTCTAAAAAACTAATTACCTGCTCAAAGGCGATAATCTCATCAAATTGATGAACGTCTTTTCAACTATTGACCCTATCTTGTCTGGGACAAATACCTATAAAATTACCAACATCTAGTCGGATCAGCCATAACTGGTACATACAGTACTGTACGGATACATTGTGTCAATGAAATACTGAATTCATTGGAAAGTATCAATGATTTTTTGTTGACAAATGCATAAAAAAGAATTGGTATTTCTTATCAGATAAATATAATATATATATATATATATATATACACACACACATATACATATATATATACACACACACACATACACACACACACACACACACACACACACACACATATATCTGTTGTAGAAAATAACTGTTTGGACTAATAGTTAGCACATTGGAGTTCATAATATACAGATATGGGTAGGAAACTTACCTGTCTTTGGGCTGTCTTGGTCTAGCCATTGTTGAGGCTGCAACTGGAGTTCCAAAGGCAGACCATCCACTCTCATTGCTGAGGGATTTCTCATCAGCTATCAGAGACCCTGTTTGTGACCTGGGCAATTCTTGGCTCATGGTGTTGTTGGTACAATCACCCTACACAGAGAGTCTGCAGAGAAAAACAACACTTGCGTGACCTTTCCACACTTGTGATAAAACTTGCACGGTTGAGTAAAAGTAGAATGCTTGTCTCATAAACAAGATCTAAATCGAAAAAGACAGTTGTACTGCGCATGCCACATGGTACATGTACTGGTGAAGCCACATGGTACATGTAAGGTAGTGTGCAATTTCTGATAGCAGTTATGAATACAGTGTGAATAGCAATAATTGTCATGATGTGTTACTGGATGAAGACTCATTTGCCGATGCAAGTGATGGAGCTGGTGTGATAAATTTTGCAAAGGCAGTCTATTATTTTACGTACTGGCAGATAAGACAACGCATAACGGACACCAGGAGTCAGGAAACTAATTTGAAAGCATTTTAATATCAAAGTCCATTAAAGCTTCCTTAAAATTGCTTACAATTTTAACAGCAGAAATCTTAACAAGGAGTCTTAGCTGACATAGATCCATGGTAATACAATGCCACAGAACAGCAATGGCAAATATAACGCATGTTGTCCTATGAATACAACGTTCCCTTTAGGTAGATGCAAGTTCAGTACATATATATATAACCATAAAAGTGGTTTCAGATGTCATTTAAGCCTTAAACAATATGACTATGGTGTAGGCAATGACCATTTTTTGATGATACTTTTGGCTTTTATTACCTGGGAAGGGAGGTATAAATGGGCTATTGTTTTCACTGAAAAAACACAAAAATCCTCACTTTTTTTGCTTATAGCATATATTGAGCTATGCTGGGATAATTCTACCATGGAAAGACTTGAACACTTGTTTTCTACCTAATACCCACTAAACTTTATTTATGTATGCGTCCCGCCAGTAGTTGTTGATAAATCCAGTAATCCTTAAATAAGGCCACAAGCTTTCAATGGATTGATGTCAGTATCCAAAATGGCAAAGGGGACCAGGTTTTATGGTTTCAACCTGACATCATTGGAAATGAGGACATAACACTTGTAACATATGAAAGAGATTTAAATTTCCAAAAGTAAATTGGGAAGGGGAGGGAGGTAGTTGATGACTCGCACAGTCATTGAAATAAAACTGCCGTTCCGCATATGAAATTTCAGTTTCTGCTTTTAGGCATCCTAACAAGTGGCACAGGAAACAGTATATGTTTTTCACGTTATTGAACTGTTTAACCCCTGTTACTAGCACACCACACTGTAACAACAGCTGTCCTGTATATCAACAGTGCAGGTCACAATGCTTTGAAAATATGAAACTAACAATGCTTTGAAATCTACTTACATGGTCCATCACTTCACTCAACCCTGGTACGTTCCACCTTACAGTGTAATACTGATAATCGTGCACACAGATACACAAAAGCACCGCCTATTATACTAATGCTATGCAAGCTGGTGACAGTAGACACAATATCCTACATATACAGGTCTACCATAATGAAATTCTATACTAAAACCTAGAGTGGCTGCAGAATTTGAGGATAGTGTTTTTATTCAGTTTTTGGACTGGCCATTGCTTTTTTGAACCTCATTTACAGCAATTGACTTGCTGATCCACTGCTCACATACAGAGCTTTCCAATCTGGTGTCAAATATCCAATATTGTACAATAACACATGCCAGAGGGGTTTCACCATTTCAAAGTTTACCCCTGAGTTACCTGTGTAATGTTTCAACCATGCCATTGAAAAACTAGTAGTTAAAGCAAATCAAAGTAGTGGAAACAAAATTCAAGTGCTACCTTTTTTGAATATTTTGTTTCTGATGCCCCTTGTTGTCTAGTACAATGATTCAACCTAGTACCTAAGCATGTTCACAAATCAAGTTGTGACAAACATGGCAAATTGACTTCACTGGCTTTCAGCCAAACCTCATAACTGCCATTATTTACATGTAAATCCTGGCACTACACTAGTACAGCAATGTGCTGTGTATTATGTTGACACCATCAATTCAACCCATGGATGTCATCAAGTATATAAAAGTGCAAATCTGTTCCATCAAGCCAATGACATGTCTATCAGTGTCGTGTACTACAATACTCAGCAAAAAAAATGTCATAGATATCTAAATAAATAGACTCTGATTTCATCAATATCTTGATTGACTTCCTTTGGGTCTCATAGTCTCTGTTACAACACAATTTTTCACTTTCACAAGACCATAAAGAGCTTGACCATCCGGGAGAAAGACGCTAGCAATAAAATATGTACTGGTAATAGCAGATTGGAGGACTGCCTGGGCTATTGACATTAAATATTATTGATACTCTTATTTTTTTAGTTTGACTTGGACGTGATCAGAATAGCCATGATACCATTAAAGTCAGATCAGGGCATAAGTCAATAAGTTACAGCTTTTCATTACGGTAAGATCACACTAAGAAAGGACCTACATTCCTAAGTCACACACCTAGAGCTTTAAAATATTGAGACAAGATATTGCCATCAAAGATTTATTATTCCTTTTTTAAACTTAGAGCATATCTGTCATATGTTCATTTATTGCGTGAAAACCTTGGTGTGGGCCTGAAAGCAGGTGGCCATTTGCCCTCATCACATTGAGAAAAAGATCTCCTGCTTTGTGGGCTAATAAACCTATAAAGTCTGGCAATAATATTTTTATCACATGCCTGTAGACAGCCAAACTTACTGGTTATGTGGCAAGAAAATTAACATGTTATCCAGTCACAAGTTTTTCACATTTATCAACATAAACAGATGTAGATTTATTTATAAAATGGTAACTTTTTCTTGCCAATTCTCCTCATCTGATTGATCATGGCACAGACTTCAACTCATCTTGCATAAATTTACCTTGCTAGAGACATATTCCTGAGAGAGAATAATGCTGATCATGGTTGTAGGTTTGTTTATTACATCAGCAATGTGACACAACCCTGGCTGTTGCTGACAAAATCTGATCTCACAATTGCACCAATGTTTTTTGCCACAGCTTGCGATCCGAATGCCTTGATTTTCATACTTTTAATTAATCATAATATCTGTCATAACAATGTACCAATTTTACAATTTCTGCAAGTTTAATTTCTAAACTCCTCGGAAAACTCTTGGACAAAGTTATTTTGCATATTAATATGAGTACTTTGACATCACAAATCCACCCAGCATTGCAATATTTAGTAACAAATGAACAATTGCGATCAGCACTATTTGTCATATGGCAATATGAGCTGCAAAACTCTGAAGGGTAAGATAATATTTCAAGCTGTGAATCTCTGAAAATGAGTTGGGAGTACCACATTATCTCATCATATTTCTTACACAAAATATGCAGTTATACAGGAAATGATAGTACTCTGTAACTAATATAGGGAAGTCCTCTGTTTTTAAAGGCTTAATTAAGAGTTACATAGGGCAGAGCAAGGGAGAAAAGGTCACTGCAAGACTGTCGAAGGATGCACACAGTAAAGTTTATATTTCTGATGAAATTAGCATTTTATCCATGACTGGAGGTAGGACTCGAATTTTTCTCTGGTTCTTCAAATTATAACGTCCATGTTCAAATTAAGAGGAACTGGTCCCATGGATGAGTGGAATGCATTGGGCACACGCGCACACACTATGGAATGGAGCGAGACACTTACCAAGGTGTGCATCCTTGCACCTCTAAATAAACTTCTTTTAACACCTATGTCATTTTGTGCATGATATTTTTTACCGATTATTTTTGAAAATTTGGGTGGGATGAGGTCGGTTTTTCTTCCACTTAGCCTTCACTCAACCAGCGCATACTCACCGTAGTCCGTAGTAAATAATTTAGGAAATGTCATTGTTCGATACATTTGGGTCAAAAGTAGGAGTGGTACCCATGAAAAAAAATTGTATAGCGACGGAGTCAGGTAGTTTTGATAGCCATCTTACGCAGTTCCCTAATAACACGATATCCAATTTCGTTCTCATGACCTGCTCACATTCCGAAAATGTAAACAGTGCAGAGCTTGTAAAATTGTGTCACTGGCAGTGGCACAGTATGCAGTCACAGGTACGTAACATGCGTAAAAATGTTTAAGAGTGCATCTCGAAAACAAAAGGAAGCGAAAACTTCGTAATATTATCCTTGATATGATCAAAATATCGCCCTGCAACGTCATTCAGCAAATGTAAATTACTTGAGCGGAAAAAAAATTACAACCGTTGACTTATGATTCATTCACTGTGCGTCAAACCTTCCCGGGCCCACTCGGCACTTGTCTGAACGAGACATGTGAACGTCGGACATAGTCAAGAGCAGCGAAAAAGGATGTTATAAGTATACTGCGGGGAAAGATTCAGACTTGAGCTTTTACTTACTTTGTGCGTCAACTTGTCCACTTCAAGAATCTGGCAACTTGTGAAAATAAACGGTTCTAACTCCTCAGTCAACTTCGAGTAATTCACACTCCGCCATTTTGATTTTGTGTATTACCGCCGAATTGAACTCTCATCGAATAACGGCAGTGGCGAGACTGTCAGCTGTGTGACCTCAATGACCCTCTGTATGTTATCAC
Source organism: Ptychodera flava (assembly GCF_041260155.1). NCBI lineage: Eukaryota > Metazoa > Hemichordata > Enteropneusta > Ptychoderidae > Ptychodera > Ptychodera flava. The sequence goes on from NC_091940.1 coordinate 6,627,040, forward strand.
GCACAATTTTCGTTGCGTGCGGTGAGGTAAACAGCGCCCTCGGCCTAAAAAAAGTAAAAATATCCAATATTTTTTTACATCAGATTCTCTCAATTCATGCCTCACCATGAAAGCATACCGGTTTTCAGTAGTTAACTGCTTTTGCTTAGGCCGCGTTAAAAAAAATGGGGGGAGGGGGGCTGGAGGAATCGCGATTGAAATCTTATTTTTTTTTCAGATCCCCCCCCCCCTCAATACCCGGGCTCAATACCCTCAAAAATTTTCAAGTTCCCCCCCTCAATACCCTCAAAAATTTTCAAGTCCCCCCCCAAAAAATTACCATATAGCCGCATATTTATTAGGAATGCACGCAGAGTAAAAACAAACATGTAATGTATCGTTCTGCACTCAGATGTTCAACACTACCTCTTATCAGCAGGTTATAGAGCCATATACCTAGGGCAAGTTCTTAAATTGATTCATTTTTAAATGCATCAGTGGACTTTTGGATTTCTCAGTCTAAGCCGACTTGAGTTTATCCAACTGTAGCCAGTTCAATGTCACCAGCTGAAAAGCACACAAGATGACAATCATGAGAGAGTATGAAAATTGTGTATTCTAGCTACGTTTAACCAAATTGTTAAAAAATGAGCACAGTGACCTATTGAAATTTTTTTCAAAAGTACAAGACATATATAACTTAGATGCCACTTATAAATGTTTTACAAAATTGTCAATACTGGAAGGTTAAAATATTCCATAAAATAAATGTTTTAATCTCAGAAATTTTGGGTGTAATAATGGCAAATTTGATAAAAAATAAATGATTCCATTTAGTCACACATTTTTCCATTTAAATTAGAGTCTTTACTGTTCAAAGTTTTATTTTTATGTTATTGGTACAATGAGATGTGAAAATTTCATTCACTGCATGAACTTGAAATGAATGGTTTTTTATATTGATTTTAAGTGATTTTAGAAAAACTGACTTTTCATCGTACATTTGTATAAGATCAAGTATGGTGACCCCATCTTTTTTCTCTAATATTTGATTGTTCTCATATGCCAGAATTCAAAAATCCATGGCAACTGTTAGTCCCCTAGTCTTCTATGTGTTGCTCTCTGGCTGGATCTTATGTACAAGTAGATGTATGTTTCACTGTCAATTGAGTGTCCTATGACCGAAACTCTCCTTAAACTACATCAGAGTCAGAGCTACATGTATCACTGTCACTGTCAGTATGTAGTAGCAGGGCAGTAATTGTATTAACTTTGTATTTTGACAACATTTTTGTTCAGTTTATACAATTGCGTTCTTGTTGTACTCCCAACAGCATGTTGAGCTGTCCAATATTCAGCTTGCCAACACAGCCTACGTGTACCGTGCATTTGTATCATTGAATTATCACCAATATTTAAGGGACCGTCTCAGATTGTCGCAGAAGTTCAAAAAGCGAAATTCATTCGTTTAGGGGGGGGGAGGGGGTTTGACCTCCATTCAATTAGTGAACTTCACTTTCGCACTTTTATTTTGTGATCACAAGTTTTCGTGTGTTTATTTTTAATTAAAGAAAAACTGCACACTCGTGCCAACAAATTTGTAACTATTTCCATCTCGTTTGTGCCACAAACACAATTTACCAATAATAACATTGTATCCTAAACCTTTCATTCAACAAATTATACAAAGACAAAAGTATCATTTTTTTAAATGTGCTATTTATAAGCGTCTGCTCTAACCACTAGATATCTTTATTCTCACTTGTAATGCACCTGATCATAGTCGTTTTAATATGATTGAACATGCCTTGGCCCCCTTGTCAAAGTTTCTCGCTTATTTACCGCCCCTACCAAGTACAAATTGCGTGTTCACAAAGACAAAGAACAGCACAAGAGATTCAAAAAGGGAAAGTAAAATAAAATGAAACTTTTATGCGGTAAAATGCCCTGTTAGTACTCAAATCTGATCGATTACTTTAACTGTAATGTGGCAAGGGGAATACGTCTTTAGTAGCTATAGCAAAATGCAATATTGTACTCTCAGGCACACATGAACATTTCGCACTTTTGAAGTTTCGTTTAGGGGGAGGGGGGAGGGGGTTTTGATCTAAACGAAGAAATTTCGTTCCTTGAACTTCTGCGACAATCCGAGACGGTCCCTTAGACAAACAGGCTTTGTTGACAAACTGAATATTGTGTTTTTTAGCATGCTGTAGAGAGACACCAAGAAACTGTGTTTGATACATTGCATATAGAAATATTGAAAAATTATCAACAGTTGCAGCTCCTGCCCCATTACAAGGCCGACTTGTTTTACGAAAATTTAATGGCATTCATACATTTTTAGATTTTTTCAAGATTAAAGACATAAAATGTGAAAAAACAGTTCTAGATTTTGTTTAATTATTACTAACATTAGAACCATTGGACGACATCAAAATGTTGGGAGTCAAAATATTTTCAGGTCCCCCCCCTATAGGCAGAGTAAAACTTTCAAGTCCCTCGCCCCTCGCTACCCCAAAAATTTTCAAACTCCCCCTGAATTCCTCCAGCCCCCCTCACCATTTTTTTTGAACGCTGCCTTAATTTTGTATATACTTTAACTATAAGTTGAATACTTTGAAATCTATTAAAAAAATGTTACTTTTTGTAACATTTTGATGATTTAAATATTCGTTTCTTGTATCTGAATTTCATATTAAATCTTGTTACCCTCCAGATCTTAAAGTCAGATGTAGAGATGTGCTGATTTGTGTTTTACTAGGAATAATATCCAAGATCAATTCTTTGCCTCTCAAATCTACTGTCGCAAGGTAAAATGAAACTAACTAAAATTGACTGTGGTACATTAAACAAACTAAGGGTGAAAGAAACTAAACAGAAAGAAGTCAAAGGGGCAGTGATTTAGCAAGCAACCAAAACAATCCCTATATCTTTTTTATCCGATTATCACCTCGGTGTAAAATTGATTTTACAGAAAAATTAGATGAAGAAAAATGAAGAAACATCCTGAAAATGAAACATGTGGACACAGCAAACTTCACCTAGCTTTCTTTTTCAGGGAAGTAAAACAACTTAATGAGATTTTGGTCTTTCTACTGACAAAAATAGCTGCCGATTTCCGGGAAAAACTTGACACAAAGAAAAATGATTACTTTTACTTTGGTCCAAAATCTTGTGTAGATGTTCAACATCAGAATTTTCTCGTCAAGAAATTGGTGTTGGACTCATACTACAGAGGGCGCTGTTGAGCCACCAAAGTTGCCCCTCCATCATACTATAACGTTTGCTCAAACTTTTCTTATTGAATCTTTCAACCATTATCTTTCAAAATTAGAATAAAAATCGGGGGTCACCATGCAAATTTTGGTACCAGAGAAACAAATAGCCCAAGATATACTGGTGGCAGCCATCCCTGTGTTAACTCTATGGAGAAATAAAATTTTCGAATTTTGGAAAACTAAGCTGGTAAAAAGTTTTCTTACACCCAGCATGTGGTATATCAGAAAAGAATTGTAAAAGTTTGAAAGTCTGCATATCTGTCCCCAAGGCGCATTCTATCTCAAGGTAGTTCGCGCCTCAAAAGTGAAAGACTTAAACTTTTGCTCAAACTTTCCTCAAGAAATCTTTCAACCATTCTCATTCAAAATCAAGAATAAAAATCGGTGGTCACCGTGCAAATTTTAGTACTAGAGAAACAAATAACCCAAAATTTATCGATATTTGAAATTCAAAATTGCCACCATCTGGAGTGTTATGTAGGTCATTCCCCCCACACTCATCATGACCTGAGTTCAATTAGTCTAGAACATTCTCAAGGTCACTGCCCTTGATGACCTCACAACCTTGAATTCAATTAGTCATGTTTGGAATGTTCTGGAAAGTTGATTAGTTGTGTAAGGGAGATAATTTTAGAACAGTAATTAGCATGTCAATAAAAGTTCTAGATTGTTCTTATATGCCTTTATAAAAGGGACGTGCACAGCTTCCAGTCAGACTTTTGGGATCGTGTCTCTTGTGTGTTACTATAATCTCCAGCAGTAGTCATTCTCAAGACTTTTCAAGACCTTCACTGTCAACGCTGGATTTATACTGTGGACTTTGTGTAGCTTCAAGCCTGCAAACCAAAGGACTGTTCATTCATCCGACTGACTGTTACAACTTTGAGACTGGAGCTTTGCCGTCCCAGCTGAGATAAGTAGTCTGTACACTTTAAAGCTTGTATTCTATCCCTAACTTAGCAATTAGTTTTATTTTCGTAATAAATTTTGTTTAAACGTTAACTGCTGAGTTCACCCTTTTGTTCGTTTCTCTGCACGTAACAAAATAAAAATAGAATTTTTTAATTTAGGAAAATTTAGCCATCCATAAAAAGTTTTCTTACACCAAAAGCTTTAAAATTAACCCCCGCAAGTGGTATATCAGAAAAGAATTGTAAAAGTTTGAGTCCAATATCTGTCCCCAGGCGCTTTCTACCTTAATCCAAGTTACAATTGCCAAAAAGAAAACCTGCACTAAACACCATCACAACAACACCTTTGCTAAAATTCTGCACTTATTTATTTGTATATCAAGAGTATACAGTACAATCACATCGTGAAGAAAGCGCTGCAAGGAAACTGTGATATGCAAATGAAGATCAAAATTCAATACACATTTTACAGGTATTGAATGTGACATACACCCGCAGCAAATCAAATAAAGCAGGCAATTCGTTTGTAATATTGAATATTTCTCATGTGGATATAAATATGATGAAGTGGAATTTCCAGATGTGTCTAATAGACCTGGATTACCTGATACTGAACACGCAGGACTGTCAAAATATGAGTTACATCAAATTATATAGCTTTATCTTGCTACCTACTGAATAAGGTTCACACAAAAATTGAATTGCAGTTTCTCCACTGACTACAAACGGAAAAAGGCAAGCTAAAGAAGCTAAAGCACCCTTCTGTGCAAACTTGATAAATAGTAAATTACATCTCCTGGAAGCAAAAAGACATTTTCAACAGTTGCACATGGAAGAATAGCTGAACTATGCTGCTTCTAAAACTATCTGAAGAATGATTGGTTCAAGGTTTCATGTGACTGTCATGTGACCAATACAAGGCAAACTGATGATTCAGTGTCTGACATCAATGTAAATAATTATAAAAAAGTGAGAGCAGAATTGATTTGAACCCAAGGGTTCAAGTTAAAAGACTGTGGTCAAACAGTAACATTTGCATTCCAAAAATATTCCACATTTCTGAAAAAATTGAAAATTCATGGTGAAAGAAAGGAGAGATTAAACAGGACATGTACTACAGCTACTTGATTTTCAATAGCTGGTTACCAATAACTTTTAAAATAATTTAAAAGAGTATAGAACAAGTGAAGATCTACTTTAATTTGCTTTTTAGAGGTTGATAACATATGATTATAGACCCTGTGAACTAGCACACTGCAAATATCTTACAAAAACAAATCAATATGGTGAAGTAGAGTTTGTTATTTAGGCTGATGCTAGGTAACCCTTGTGTGCTGGTATGGATGCAATTAGAATATATTCTCTTTAAAACCATGGGTTTTTATAATGCCTTGGAGTAATATTACATTATATTCAGTAATTTTGATGCAAAATAACAGTTTTATGTTACATCAGTCTAAAATTGCAAAGTGATTCCAAGGCTTGAAGTGCCCCATTCAAGCTTCCTGCCTCATGCAGGATTTATTTCAGGCTAAAGGCACGAGTTTTACACCAGCAATGAAGGGAACGTACACATTGCTAAGGAAACAGAGAATTACATATATTGTCTTTGGCAAACAGCAACATCAGCCTGGCAAGACAGCTCATGCTGTCTAACATCTGATCAAAGCTAAAATTTTGTCAAAATGCATCACTGATTTCATTATTGGCATCATCCTGATAGCTCAGATTTTTCCTGTCTTCATAGTAAACAAAATCTCGTAACCTTTTAACTTATGTCATTTGAAAAGGTCTCCCAAGTTGTAATAAACATATTTATAAATGTCAAAAGAATACATCACTTGATTTGTTACATAAATTTGCATTTTTCTTTTATTTTCTAAAATGTTTTTTTATCAAATGAAATTCACATTACAAGTGCCAACCTTAAAAGATAACAAAAGTGCTTGTGTGATAAAAAAAAAAAGTGGATTGAGAATTACAGAAAAATCATTTCCACTCAATCAGCATTTTGAGATAACCTTATTTCCTGTGAGATCATTACAGCTGGTGCAAAAAACAAGTTGGTACTACAGATGACAACAACATGCGTACTTTGTTGCAAAAATGGCTGACCCTTGCTGAAGGCTTTATTGTGTGTCGTTTTAAGTCAGTTACCTCCAAGACATCTTATACACAGGTGACACTTGAGCCTATATCTAACCCAAACAAGGTAGGAAATGTCTGACTGGTATATGTCAAGAAGGTAGCAGTCCAAATACGTGTGGCTTTACTACGTTGCAGTGTGTTATCTAATCTAGCAGGTCTTTTTCCCAAGTGCAGAAAGTTCGTATCATGTACCGCAGGAAAAGGCTGATCAACGGTCTTGCTAGTTTTGCCTTGTAAATGGGACATGACAAAATCTTGTCAAAAATCTGGTTTCCATTTTGTTACTTGTTTCAGCAGTAACGATCCAGTGACGATGTTCTTAATCAAAATTTCTGATTAGGTGAGAAGTTCATGAGAATACAACACAAAATATAGTCTTGCCATAAACAGACTGACCATGTACCCTGAACTTGTATACACACAATGCTGGTTCATTTTTTTCAGTCAGAAACGCCCCCGACAACAATACTGAAAAGCAGAGAGACTTATGACTCAAGCCTTACACATAGTTGAGAAAATCAACCTGCACTGGTTGTCTCATTCTAAAAATTCTCACAGAAATTCAGCTGCAATTATCCTCTTCTTAACTACCAAAAGAATCGATGATGGGAAAGTTATTTGAAAAATACTTTCTCGGCAGGAAAAATCTTTACATTCGATGTGCAAGGGTTAAACTGTACCTGCTAATCAATATTTAGCACAATGTCTGTATATAAATTATAACCATTCTATGACTGGCATTTAAAAGGTACACACAAAAAAAATAACAAATTTTACAGGATCTATACATTGTGATATACATTAACTATTTAACTAAAGCACGGGCGCCTTACTTTGTTGGGCCTTTATGCAAAGTCAACAACTTCACTGGAAAAATTATTACTTATGCAATGATAACATAAAAGAGATGATAAAATAAAAGTGAAAGATTAATGGCAGAAATTACACAAATGTAAATAGACATGACTTATTGGTGATCAACTTGTCAAATTTTTTTTTACAATTATCGAGGATAATATGTTTTATACCAATGAGACAAACGGTCATAATGTGCAATTATGTGCATACTTTGTCAATTTTCCTTCAAAAAATGAAGTGGTAGAAATTATTATTCCTCATTTCCAAGTAGTGGTGGCACTCTAAGACACCTTACAAAAACTTGACAAGCAACTTATCAAAACAGAAGTTGTTGGATATTTCAAAGGCATTATCCATTGAAATTCTTTCAAACCAGGAAACTTGAGTTCAAAAGTTTTGGACTGATACGTAATATCTACCAAACTAAAGCACATTTTGTTTGCATAATCGTTGGATTTCAGATACAAGCACAGTTGTCTTGTTCTGAAATTGTTATACACCTTCTCAAGTGTATTTGTGTGAGGAAACACACTGGAACACAACACACTGAGAAGATGTGGTTGTAGTATCAGCATTCTCTGAGCAACACCACTGCTTGGGCTTGGATATTCCTTTAACACTCTCACCTACCCTTCACTCATAATCTACCATGTTTCAAGTATTGTCTCATAAAAGTTTGATGTCAAAATTTCAGTAAGATTTTTGCAATGAGTGGGAAATTATTTCTCTTTCATGAACAAATTGCTGATATCAAGCTTAGTATAAATATCAGTTCATCACCAATAGGAATACATTTGACTTTATGACAGAGCTCATGCATTATTAGATAATACTTGTATTCACCGCACACACACATTCACTCTGAAATATCCTTTGGCAACTAAACTTATCTTATCAGCTGTAACAACCTATGGGATAGCTATCTTGTCCTTTTATTATACCCTGTGCAGGGATGGGGTGATAACTTTACCGTCACTATGTATGTATCACCCATCTGTAACTAAACCCACTGGACTGTTGGATGCTTTTTGTGAATGTCAAAGTCGAGATAGCAGAATGAATTAATAATACCAAGAGGATTAGTGTTTTTGAGCAGCCAACAACTCTAAAATATGAACAGTGATGCGACCAAGGCAAGACTCTTCAGATTCAATGGAGTATAACTAGGCATCAGATATTAAAGAAGAATTACGCATGTAAAACGATCAGCAAACTGCAATGTCACAGCTGCTTTGCTAACACTGTGATTCAATTCTACACAAATACAGAAAAAGGGACAGTTTTTAATTTATTCTCTTATTTCGTAACCAATTCGGCCAAAAGTTAAACAACACGATCACGGATATTTTCTTGTTGACAAAAATAGAGCACTACATTGTTTCATCAACTTGTGAACACAAGACGGGACAACCTAAATTATGATTTGCACATAAATATCCTAATGCTTTGAAAACCTCGGGACAAATTTCTTACAAGGACAAGAACTAAATTCCCTATTTTCTGCTTACGTAAATGTTATGAAGGTCTTGAGTAATATGATCCATTTCTTTGAATTTTACGTCAATTTATACAGAGTTAAAGAAGATGATTATGCAAGATATCTGGTGTTATATGGTATATACATCATGGTAATTCTTAAAGGTTGTGACTGGAACCCCAAATACCCCCTTTGTAACTTGGCTTTGTTAAGAGTAAGATTTGAAAGTAAAATCTTGCAGATGATGTTATCCAAATATGTAAGCTGGCTAGTTGTTGTTGCCCTAATCAGTAGGGTTCCAAACCCTTGGAAAGTCCAACTGTCATTAATGGTAACTGACAGACTGTCTCAGAGGTTAAACTTCTCATGCTGGTCCCTCAACACTGCTGACTTTCATGGTGCCGTAGTAACAGCTGCGAATGAGATTCAGGATGCCAATAATATATGCTCCTGTCAAGAAAAACATGATGATAAAAGGTCAAAGGTCAGCTATACATTGCAATTTTTTCTGCCTTGAATAGAGTGCATCACAGAACACAAATTATATAACTTTTATACTAAGGTGTTGTCTATGGAACAACATTTCCATAAAATTACCATGGACACCTGTAACCATCATGTGTTTAAGCAAAGTTGTGTTCACTTTGAGATAATGACTTTCAATTTTTCGAAATGTTTTCATTTAGGCGAAAATCTATCAAGCTTTGAAGTTCCCATAACCCTTGTCCTACCAAGTTCACATATCACCATTGTGTCAAGTTGGTAAAAACCAGTGAGGCATGGCATATCCCATTTGTTGATTTTTATCAAAAACTTGAATATTTGAAGGTCCCTGAAATCATAGAGACTGTTAACATGATTGTTCACTATCTGGAACTGCTGTAACATACCATGCCAATATAGCTTTTTAATGACCTGGCAGATGGGGAAGTGATATGCCTGGCAGGATTTGGGTTAATGATCTAAAACTAAAAGGACAGGTGCTTACCGATCCATACAAAGTAGATTCCACTAGCATCCTTGGCTGCTTCATATGTTCCAATCTACACAGAATGAAATTAGAGTATTACAACCAGGTCATAAATAGTACAATAAACTTTAAACAACAGACTTGTTACTGACATCACTGTACTTCTACACAAGTGTATTGTGTAGTTAGACACAACACTTATATGCTCTGCCACATGTTGATGATGTAAATGCTAACACACTGAAAGTTGACCTTTGTTAAATGTCAATACATTCTAGAGGAAGTTGCAATTTGACCCATCTGTGACAAGTTCCATTTGATTTGATTTGATTTGATTTGATTTGATCAGATTAGTCAAGAGTTGTTATATGTCCACCAAAGTCTACAATACTCACTGCCTATTTATGAAGTACCAAAATTACACTAAATATGAATTTTATTATTTGAACTTAAATTTGTAACATTTTGGGTGTCTGTGGCACCTTTCTGCATTCTGTTAGTTTCAACATGGCTGGATGACATTTTACTTGCAAAAGGACAACAGGAGTTATGTTATATCATGTGAAAAATCTGTGTTCTGTTTTGCTGAAAATTTGAATTACTGACCACCTTACATTAAAATAGCTCATCAAAAAATGGAGTGTACTGACTCCTGCAGATACAATGTCCATATTGATTTCATGAATCAGGTCTCTATGTTAAGGTGTCTTGAGGAAAGGTTCTGATGGGCTGAAGTTGTGATACGTGGTCATACAAGAAATTCAAAATAATTTCAAAGCAAGACAATGTAAATATAAATTACAATTCACCCTTCTACAACTGTAATATCACTCTTGAGATTTCTATGGAACAGGAGCCTCTATGAAGTGGTTTGAAATAACTAAGAAAATTGGGTGTTATACACTTACCGTGACTGCAATACCAGCAAGCAGAAATATTATACCAATTATGGCAAAAATTATGCATCTATTTTTGGCATACTTGGGCCCAATTGATGATCTGTGATGAATAGAGAGATAAAAGGTGGAATACTGTCAATATTTGTAAGTTCAGGGGATGACACATTTTATTCATGAATGACATCGTTTCGTTGGTGTAATGTGAAAGAAGGACTGGAAAGGGACGGACACTGGGCAGATGTGTCGCCTTCTTGATATCCGTCTGATGACTGATTTCACATACTCTTGATAATTAACTGTCTGACAGTTACATCTGTTATTATTAAGTATCTTAAATTCTGCTCAAGACATTTCATTATCAGTTTCTTTGAAGATGGATAAAATTATTATTTCCTGGAAATCGGAATCGGAATCAGGGAACTGAAACTGAAATGATTGCGTACATGTATTTACAATGCATACCAACTTGTAACCAAATGTTACTCTTAGACCCTGTTTTGAATCAAGCTTTACAAATTTATTTTATTATTCCTATGCAGTTCTTTAACATATTTTGTCAGAGTTCAAAATTCACTTTTTATAATTGGTAGTCAAAAGTACTCTTAACATCACTCATATTAGTTTGTAATCACATTAAAAGTAAGCAAATGAAATAAATGAATTGGTGTATGCAAAGTGAATTACTAAGTATTGTTTGCATATGCAAATCAAATAATGACTCATTATTCATTGAAAATAGCCATTGGTCTAAAATTTTGTACTATCTAATGAAATGAAACACACAGGATACTCTCAAGTGATATAGTTAGGGGGAAATGATACACATATTTTATATTCTTAAACTTGGAACCTGAGTTTTACCCTCTGGATTTCCTGAGTGGTTTCCGATAAAATACAATCCTACTGAATGGGCCATAAAGTGTATCATTTAATTCTCAGTGAGGCAGAGCTGACCTCACAATTTCTGCTCATTTCAATCTTTTTATTCTTTTTTACCTTTTTCCAGACCCTTAGTGAGGAAGACAGTGGGGCGATTGGACTACAAAACATGATGATCTGAGTGGAGTTGACAATGAAACTTGACATTCAAACTCAACATGTTAGAAAGCACCATGGAGGATGTACATAGAATAGGACACCACAAAATGAAAGTGAAAATTTACCAGGATACTACAAGAAACTAACAGCAACGATTTACTATAAAAGGGTAAATTCTGAACAAAATTTGACACTTACACTCTCCTGCAGTGAGGACATCTTGCTAGAGAATTTACTGTCGTGTTAAACTGTGAAGACATAAGATATTGACTCATTCAAAACACTTTATAGTGTCCTATTCATATTCAAATTATACACTATCAATGTAACAAAACACTACAGTCTACTCTAGTTTGTCAGACAGTCAACATGATAAATTTTGGAGGCAATAGAAATACTGCAACAAATGAAGATTCTCACTTCAATGACTTTATAAACTGAATACAACGGATTTGATAGCTCAGCTTTTGTGTTTGGAGTTTCTGTATTTTGGATCACTAAATTATATATGCTGGTATGTTTGTTTTCTACTCACTGAAATTTAAAACGAAGCAAATATCACACAGTTAAAAGTAAATAACTCTGTAATAGTTTGACATCAAATCATGCCAGATATTTTGCACCATTCAATGAAATGATAACAAAGGCAAACTGCAGATATTACAATTTTCCGTTCACATCCCTGTCCTTTCAGAAACACTTCTTGACCAAAAAGGATGTCCTTTTTAGGTCATGATACCCTAATTCAATTTTGGATGACCTGTATTTTATTACCCCTGAAAGAGAAAATCAATGATCTTCTAGGAACAATTTGTGGTCAAACAACACAAGTCTGATGAAATGCTACGATAAACAAGTAGATTTAAAATATATGCCGTTAGATTTATACCAGAAACATAAATCTTGGATCAAAACTGTTAACATGGAACTTCATGAAGGAGTCAATGAAAAAAGCAAAAACAAAAAAAAATTCAGAAAAGTATCTGTTGTTGAGTTTCTCTCTTACCAAGAAGGTTTCATTACAGTGTCCACAAATCACCCGACTGCCAACCTGTGTCCTTACTGTTGCCACTGTGACTGGTCCTAGATTGATAATCCTTTTGCAGTTTGCCCTAGGACAAGCTATCCTTTGTGATGTTCCTTTGCAGATCAGAAGACAGTTGCAAGGACAGCGTACATATTTCTTGCCAGGTGGAGCTTCCTTGATTGGCTGTGAGGGCAAATACAGAGGAATCTTTGAATTGATGACTGAGATACAAATATTGTTAGCTATCTCAGAGCTGTGCACTACCTTTAAGATTTTGTTTGATATTTAAATTCATCTGTGTTAGTACAACAAAAGATACTATTAAAATGCATTAAAATAATGTAACACCAAAGTTTCTGTGACATTGACAAGAGTACTTTTTCCAATACTTGAGATTTTGTAACACTTGGAAGCCCCCATTCCCTAATAGCACAGTCATAATCTTGATGTCACATCACTACCATATTTGATTTCTGTTGTTATCAAAGGCCTTAGTTTTGTTCCTTGAAATGAATCATTTCATCATTTGAAACAATTATTTTATCATATACCCATGCCCATAGTGCTACATCCTAGTGACGTTCACCGTAAAATATCAGCCGTGATATTTCATGGTAAACATCGAGATATGCACGATGAACGTCATCAGTTTTAGAGCTTTCCTGAACTACATTAGCAGTTTGTTGGTAAACAACGTAAACAACAAAATGGCTGCCGCTCCCCGCCTGCGAAGCGATGTCGCTGACGTAAAAGCTTGAAGGGCTTTGAGGAACACGGGTATTTCTGGTTGCAAAATACAGAAATAACATGTTGAGTCTTGAAATGTTTTCCCATGGTTATTTTTGTGGGTCAAGTTCTGGCAAACATTCTGCCGTTCGCACGGCGCCGGCACTGTGCACGGTCTCCCCCGAACAGGTAGTGAGCGCGTGGCATGACAGTGATGTCGCGCATGTGATGACTGTTGACATGGCAACTCTCAGGGTAAACTAACAAAATGGTGTCCCCTCTCCGCGCGAGCTCCGTGCTGTGCGACGATAGAAATCAGGATAGATTTACAGCTTGGCGCACGAGTTATCGGAACACCAAATTAGGTAATTACCCAGCAACTTAGCTGAGCACTATGCAATTTGACCTGGCATTTACCTAAACAAGAGTCTGTTTTATGGTCTGAAGACTGATAAGATATCCACCAAACTCAGCAGGCAGCTCCTCCACTGAGTAAACTGATGTGCCTACTCTGGAAAAAACATTTTTGACTGGCAGCTGCATGTAGTTGATGGGAGAGTTTTGAAGGGCCGGAATAAAATAAAAGTGTAAAACATGATTTGCCGCTGTCATTTTGTGTCCTGTTTTCGTATACATTGTATATCCATGTTATTACCACTTTTTTAATCACAATTACATACATTGAAGAAAGACTGACTGTCAGAACAACCATCCAATCATATTATAAAAATGGACTGTTCCATCAACGTCAGTGGTGGGCTCATGGAAGGTGGTAAATTTGACAAGTTTTGTAACTCTAGATTTACAAGGGATGCTGCGATTTTTCAATTCCAAATAACACACAGAGGCAAAACCTGTCAGGTTCAGGCCAGGCCCAGGACACAAAATTAGTACAATAGATTGTGTTACATCATTATATTTATTCTCCCTTTTCACAATTTTCCCTTGAACTAGATGCCAGTTGAAAATGGGTTGTTCCTCTGTAGGCATATCAGTTTACTCAGTGGGAGCTGCCTGCTGAGTTTGGTGGATATCTTATCAGTCTTCAGACAATAAAACAGACTCTTGCTTAGGTAAATGCCAGGTCAAATTGCAAAGTGCTCAGCTAAGTTGCTGGGTAATTACCTAATTTGGTGTTCCGATAAGTCGTGCCCTCGCTGTAAAGCTGAGCAGAGTTTTTGATTGGTTACAATTGTAATAGCATATTGCACCTTAAAAAGTTCCTTCTGTATGACAATTTTTGTATCCCGTTGTCTTTCTTCTTGGGTTTCATTGCGATATGGACGACTTGCACTTGCAGTGATATCGTGCGTGATGTTGACAGCTTCGTCGTATACTTTATGAATGAAGCCTGTTCACATAAACAGTCTGATATTTATGCGCAAGGCGTAATAAAGTAAAGCCTCAAAATTTAAGGATTTTCGTTCTATTAGTAAAAATTATGGGCATGGGTATATGATAAACCGGTTATTACCCAATATCGTCTGTTCCTTGTGTCGTATCAGCATTTATGTCATTTGTGCTGCATCAGACACTCGACTTTGTCTCGTGTCTGACGCAGCACAAATGACACTCATGCTGATAAAACACAGGAACAGGCGATATTGGGTAATAACCTCTAATTATCACCTTTCAAAATTTTGCCTGTTGACTTCTAGGAATTTAACTCCTGTGTCATTATTTTTATTTGAGACAGACCATTTCATACCAGAAAGGTCAGTTGCTTTCCCTGCAGCAAATACATGTGTGACTACATTATCAATCAGCAAAATACACCATATCTTAGTTATTAATTTCCTCGTTATTTTAGAAGTTCACGTTCTAATTTCTCCGAATCTTTATTCTTTATCCAGGGATTGTGTCTTCACTCTGAACAGCAATAATGAATATTACATTGATTAGGCTGGCAAATCATTGCTGTGTTTACTCTCTTTTGGCGATGGTTGCCCATAAATACTTATGTCTTGGCCCGTTCATGAGATCTCAAGAACAATTAGCCACTTCTTGTCAGTGTATATGTTGTCTTCCAAAAATCTGACAGAGATAGATTCTTAAAAGTCATTGAAAGTGTGAGAGTAATGATCAATCCATATGCATAGATTAGCATACACTAAGCATGTGTGCCGCAAAACATCCGGTTGCTCAATAATAAAACACCACTGTGGAATAACCCCAGTTTTTTTTTTGCCAAACTGATGGAATATACTTGGATGAATATGATAAAACTTTTATCATATTCATTTAAGTATATTCCCTCAATGAATTGCAAGAATATACTTGCATGAATATGATACAATTTTTATCCATCACACCAATTTTCCAGTAATCCAAACTACTCATGATCAGGGCCTTTAAAAATTTCCTAGTGTTCCTAGATCTTAGTTCTTACTCACTGTAGCTTCATTACAGACATTGCACTTCACAACATGCTGATGTAGTTTGCCATCAATATTGATCATGGCTTGACACACTCGACAGTTGATCATCGGCACCCCTCCAGCGGGTGACGGTGTGTAGGGAGGTGGCTGCTCATCTGGTAGAATGGGTGGAGGTGGGCCTCCAGGTATAGGAGCTGGTAAATCTGTGATAGAGAAAAGACAAGCATTATTCTTTTGTAGACAGTATATCAAAACAAATGTCCGATTTTGCACAATGTATATTTCTTATTGTGTTTTGTAGCCAAGCTAGGGAGCACCATGAACACCACCTGACAACTGTCTCTGATTGTACAATTCAACAATTCAAAATTAATCCTCCTTCTAACAGGCTCCATACACAAGCCATAGAAATAAACACCACTTGAGAGAAAGAGGATTAAAACATTGAGCACTTTGCTCATCATCTTAGAGAAATGTCTGAACAGCTGGCAAAATGTTCTATCAAGAGTTCCTTGTGTAACTTTCAAGACAGCTGTTTTACAAATTGATACATCCGTACAACAGCATGTAAAGCCTGAACAAATATCAGAATAGCTCTAGATGTATTGTAGTGATTTATTATTCAACACTGCCATCGGGGTTATAGCATAAATCTAGCAGGCTGAATTTAGTTGATAGCAGATCCAACGTACAATGAATTTAGCAGTGTATGATTTCCAAAAAGATATGTTATGATCAATATGCCATCAATTCAGTGCCAACCACATCAGAATTAAAGTCCATTTTTCAAACTACAGGATTGCAAGTTTTATACTTCGATTATTTTAAAGACAATTCACAAATGAATCTAAACTACTGACTGGCTGTCTTGATAGCTACAGTGAACCACTGAAATACTTACCAACTACCGATCAATATGACCATTGTGGTAAATTAAATTGTGTACAATTTGTGTACAAATTAAACCTTCCATTCTTCCTTTGACTAATTCAATACTTCTGAGGAAAAAATTCTGGGCAGTCACTTCCTTTAACAATTTCGATACTTCACTTTTTTGTAAAAACATCAAACCTTTGGGCAGTCACTCATACAGTGGTTGGAATGTCACCATAATAAGGATACGGTCCATGCTTGTGATGACATAACTGTCACACTTCTGCTGGAAAACATCCATGATTAATTGTATCCCTTGTCAGATTTTGATAACGCATTGTAAATGAAAAGAACACTGGTACTGGTATGTCTCTTCAATCACAATGAAACTTGTTGAGGGTATTCAACACTTGATTGTTGTTACATTTCGTAGAAACTTATTCAATAATTGACCAGTGGTACGTACTACATACGCACATTGACTTTGTTTGCTGAAAGGGGTGTTTATGCTATTTAACCTATCCCACTTTTCTGATAGTACACAACAGATTGGTATGTTTACTCTGAATAGTGTATTATTAACAGCAATTGGACATGTTACAAATTTGACAGAAGAAAAATCAAAAACCTTGGGTCGGCGAATTTCTCTCAGGATACATCTCTAGACCAAATCTAGTTTTACAAAATCTCTATACAAATATAAATGCAAAACTCATGTAAAATTTTTGGACAACACATTCACAATTACAAAATATCACGCCACACACAAGATATCATGGAATTATTATGTAAAGATTGGCAAAATATGAAGTCTGATATATATTTTAAGTTTCGATGTCTAATTGGTGCTCCGCGACTGCTTTATATGCCTCAGACCATTTTTAATGTAAGGATACAAACCGGGCACATTTGATTTGATTCAAACTTTATAAAAACATGGAGGTACCATCTCCATGATCAAAGACACAAAATTCCTAAAAGTTTTTCGATTAACTTCTTGCTTCGTGAACACGGAAATGGGCCTTATCTGTATTTTCAAAGGCTAGAACCTCAAGTAAAAGCAGTCTCGCTTATATCTCCATGCATCAACATGCTGCATCTGTACACAGTCGACAAAACTTCTTCCAAGTTCTTGAAGTTGAACATCACCGTCGGGGCCCCAAAACGACAATAACGTAGATAACGTAAAACTCGTTCGAGTGAATTTCTCGTCATGAATAGAGCTAAATTTGTGCAATAAGAGTCCTTTCATTTATATTCTCTCCTTCGGACATTTCAATGATAAAACGGTAGGCCACTCACTTCACTTCCGTGAGCTACCACACAGTGTATCATTCACTGCAATATTTCACAGAGCATCGGAGAGGTCCTCGCCACTGGTACGATGGGAGTGATATTGGAATACCTGCCGACACAGCATTAATATACAAGAGATTTCTCAATATTTCAAAGTCGGTTCAAAAGCTATACTTACGTGAAGGATCGACTTGGGGAAGAGGGGCGTAGGGTTGCTGAGGCGATGTGTTTTCTTCATTTTGTAGAAGAGGTGCGTTTTCCTCCTCGCGATCCGCCATATTGGATCGAGGTGATGTCATGTCATGTGAGACATCACGTGGTCACAAAGTGGTCTTCTTGCGTTGGCGAGCGGTGCGAAGTTGTTTCACATCCGACTCTGTACGTGCACACCTGAAGAAGTCTTCTGTCAGTTGTGTTCAGTTTCTACCACGTCACTCTTTTGATTATATGTACATATAAAAAGGCTGTCTACTCATTCAATATGAAAACTTAACATTTTCATCCTTAGTTAGGGACTGGTCCGTTTCTTCGGCCTGGGATGGGGTGCCGGTGGAAATTTTTTTTTTGGCCATCAAAGAGTGGCTGACCCCCCCCCCCCCCCCATTTCAACTTGCGAAAACAGGATGACACCCCCCGAGACAAAGGTAAACAAAGTGTGCAATATAAAAAAATATACATAGTATATCTATCTTTATATATATAATCTATCTGTACCTCTACAGAGGAAAATGGGAGTGAAAAGGTTCAGAGAGTACATGACACTGTGGTTGATGTTACAGAACAAAAAATAAAACAGGAGTTGTCATAAATATTGCTTCTCTCCCTTTACGAACTAAATTTAACTCTATGTTTTCATGATAATTTAGGTATGAAAATTTTATTTTCAGTGACAATACATTATTTCAGTTTCCTGAAACCATCCTTAAATAGCATAGTTGTCCTTGATCTAGCGTCCAAGGTATTGAATATGAACTTTGATTTTCCCTGTTACCTGTTTAATGTTTTAATGACAGGTTCAGAAACTTCATGAAGGAAACTATACCAGTAGTATTAACAAAGTACAATCAAGCCTTTACATAAAGAATGGATAGGAAGAAAAGTTGGCTTTTTTGCTTGATTCCAACTACATGTCCTGAGAAGCCTTGGCAATCTAGTTTTATAAATTGTAGCCAAATCTGTTGTGCACAGTGTCTGAGAGGACCTTTTCTTTTACTGTTGTATAAATAATAATAGCACAGCTATTTTTGGCAAAAAAACTGCCTTTTGTTAACTATCATTTTACTCATGAAAAACCACCTTTTATTGTGAAACCGGTGGCAAGAAGGAAAACAGTTGCATGAATGAGAATGGAAAACATCTTGTCATTTTTCTCTTTCTAAAATATGACACCGTACCAATATATTTTGAAATATTACTGCATGCTGCTTTCTCATACTGAGTTCACATAGAGAAAATGGTAAAGGATCAGGTTTTTGATCCTGCCAATACAAAATCACCACTTGTTTATTGCAAAGATGTAGCCTCCATTCTGAAGTCAAAACTGTGTAGTTTGGACATTGTTTTGACTTGAATATCTGAAACTGGGCAGGCAATTTTGGTTCCCTTTCTCACAATATTTGTTTCTTCATTGTTTGACCCTTCTGTTGCTGGGGGCGCTGCCTTGTGGTCACTATACAAATGTGTGCCATGTGGCCTAGGAGTATTTTAAGATTCTTCAAAAGACAAGTTTAAATTTCTCTTGTTGAATAACGTTTTTCACTAACAGAGTATTTTTTAGAAACACTACATTGTCCTGTGACAAGCTTGCCATGTCATTTTTTTAATTATTGAAAACTTGGGAAAGGTATTAATTGTTCTATTGTTGCTGTTTCTGGACTAAACAAAAAACTTTTGGAGCATTAGCAAAACAAAAAGTTTCAAATTTTGCTCAAACTAAAATTCCGCAAGGAAACTGTAAACTATTCTACTTCAAGCAAAGTTTTCGATTAGGGATAAAAATTACTTAAATTTTACCAATATTTGGAAATTCAAGATGGCCTCTATAACTGGCATTTTATGGGGGAAAATGTCAAGGTTTCAAACAAGACAGTGAAACCTTTATTTGCTCTGGAGGCTTCAAGATTTGCCTAGCAGTAATCAGAAAAGTATTGTGAAAATATGAGTGGGTGACAAACTTTAATCCCTTAGGTGCAACATGCATTCTTCCTGCATAGAAAAGAACCTGCAAAATCATAACCTACTCAGACACTGTAGAATAACTCTCTACCAATGAAATCAGGATTTTTGAAGTGAGCGGGGGAAAATGACCCAAAAAGAAAATGTCAACGATCACATTCAATACAGATAGGGAAAAAGTGATTCAACAATTATGTTTTAGTCTTATTGTGTATTTAAGGAAGACATAAGACAAACACTGTGTGAGCATTGTTGATATTTAATGTTTCCATTCAGTCAGTAATCGTGAAATAAATTTATTTACATAAACAGAACATAAATATTCACAAAGCCATTTAGTACCTCAGAAAATTCCACCGCTTGTTTTCGATAAAATTTTGTACTTCAAAGTAATGTTCTAAAACTTGATGTTGATATGACTGGCAAATTGGAAATGTTTTTACACCAGAAGTAGCTTGCTACATATTGCATAAACAGTTCACAGAGATTGCAAAGATGGAATAAAATTTGGAACAAAAGTTTGTTCATTGAACAGACTACCACCAATTAAGCTTTGACTATTGTTATGGACATTGTGTATTTGCATGTTTATTCACAAAGCTGTTTGAAACAATATTGTCTGATGAAACTTGCAAGGGAGAACCATAGGTCCACGACGAATTTTTAAAATCAATTATCTGAATTTTTAATGTTGAAACATGCAACAAATGTGCAAACGGAAATCGTGCGGCCAGATTTTGAGGCATGCAGTGAACAGTGCCCATCAGTGCAGTGCACGGCTGTGGCCGTTTAGCTCTGCTGTTACTTATGCACTCGGCGAATTTTAAAACCACTTGTCTGTAATTGAATGGTGAAACATGCATTTTATCAATAACTATGCAAACGTAAATCATGCGGACAGCTTTTGAGACATGCTGTGAGCAGCGCCCAGAACACGGCTGTGGCCGCTCGGCTGTCTTGTACACGCATTACTCTAAAGGTATGAAAGTATTTGGAAAATAATTTAAATAAAATCCTTAAAATAAAATGTTGTTGGCAACCCTGGGGATTCAAACTTCTCTGTGTTGTCGCATTCGTGGTACTAAATCGATCGACTGGGTTCTTGAAACACAAAAACTGCACCGGGCCATATAATTGCTGGTAAGTCGCTAAATTTTACTTCCGGACAACTCCCGTGACACTGCCATTTTGAAGGCTGTTCCTCAGTACGAATAACAATGACGTATTGGTTTAAAAGGAAAGTATGTGCATGCGTCAACTTCAAGCTGCACACTTTGAAAATGGCGCTGGCACGGGACTTGTCCGAAAAAAAACATTGCGCTAATTATCAGCCGTACATAGGGCCGATGTTGACTTTACAAGTTAGGAAGCCGATCGATCGATTTTTGTAAGTATTCCCTTGATTAAGTTGAAGTTTTAATCTCGAGGGTGGCAAATAACCGTTAATTTTGTCTAATTTAAAAATTATTTTCCAAATACTTTCGTACCTTAGAGTAATGTGTACAAGACAGCCGAGCGGCCACAGCCGTGTTCTGGGCGCTGTTCACTGTATGTCTCAAAAGCTGCCTGCATGATTTCCATTCACACAGTTATCAATAAAATGCATGTTTCAACATTAAAATTGTAGACAAGTGATTTTAAAATTCGCCATTTGTACAAAGTTAGTAACGTTAACAGTAGAGCTCAGCGGCCACAGCCGTGCACGGCGCACTGTTCACTGATTGTCTCAATAGCTGCCCGCATGATTTCCGTCCGCAAAGATTTAATAAAATGCATGTTTCAACATTAAAATTACAGACAAGTGATTTTAAAAGACGTCGTGCGCCTGTGGGGAGAACTGTTCAGCAATACTGAAACATTGCTTTTCTCCCTGAAATTGGTGTGGCGCCCTCTGCGGCAAAAAACGTATTTTGCTAATTTGTAGACGTACATACATCACCAGTGTATAGCTCCAGCACCATATTGAGTTAACTGTTGGAAAAGTAAGAATTACAATGCAATAAAATGAAGATATGTACAATGGTTTTGGAAAATAAAAATAAAATACAACTAGTACTGTTGACTAAGGCACCCCTAGAAAACAATAAGACAAAATGCTGTAAACCATAGATTATTCTTGAAATAGTTCTGGACAAAACTACTCTGAACCATGACAATAAAAATAACACCAACCCAGACAAATATATTCATCTTAAATTTGATGAATACTAAGTACAATGACTATGGTATTTAAAGCACTGTAAAATTCTTCTATCATAATTGTGCTTTTCTCCAATGTGAATTTTGTTGCAGTTTACATAATTTTCTATTTCAAAACAGTCCAGTTATGTCTGTGCTACATCATTGCTTTTCAACAATTGTTTAGTTACTTTATAAAACTTTTACTATGTTTCTGAATGTCTTCTACTCAAAACCCTTTCTGTCATTGCTCTCCTTGTGTACTGCTAAAAAAAACTTTCAATTTTTTTCCAGTTTTACAAATGAAATTAAATTGTTCATGAGAAACCAAAGTTAGACAATTTTACATTTGTCATATAGCCTGCTCTGTCTCAACACCAGCGTTCCACATAAACCATGCAAATATCGATGTTTTGAGCCAGAAATTTAAAACTTTCACATCTACAAGGCATACCTGGATGGCAATCAAGTCAGCAATATGCACATCTGTAACAAAGTGGCACTTCAGCAAATATGGCTCTCACATGGTGATAAGTGTGCAGACTACACTATCTTATTTACAATACTTTCTCATCTCTATTGACACATACACTGACAAGAAATCCATGCGCATTGCATTAAACGGAGGGTGTCGACGGAACTGCGCATGTGTGACTTTCTTGTGTACAAACAATGTATTTCATGCATGATATCTAGATGCATCACTTCAACATAGTTGCAACATTCAAATTTTACGATATTCATTAACAACATGTTTCAACTTTCATAAATCGCCAACGCACCCTAGATATAGAGTGAACATCAGCTGTAGGGGTCCCTAGCAACCTTTGAACAGACTTCCGACGACAGCCTCCCTTTAACAAGCCAGTCCACCACTTATACATGGAACACTGGAAGCCTGCGCAACTAATAGGTTAAACCAAGAGTTCAAACTAACCACTGTACAAACAAAACCACATGCACTAATACAAACAGAAAGAAATTCATGTATTTCCAGACAGGTTTGTTTGTACCGGCATCATGTGATCTCTTGGGCAGACTGAGTCTGCAGTAACACTGTGCATCTTTTTATTCTGGAGTAGAACTATTGACATGTTGGTGCCGGTAAAAATTTCCCTGAAATAAACATCAACCAGATGAGAATCTAATGGTAATAATATCGTTTTAAACATTGATTTTTTAGAAAAATGTTCTGTTTTCAAGCTCTTTTTAAGTTGATGCAAAAGAGAACAATTGTGATCAATACCAAGATCACAAAAAGAGACCTCACTAACTTTCATTTTGTTTTCCATGTCACAATAACATTGTATTAGTCTTCGAATCAAATCACAGTCTCACTGCAGTTTGTTTAACAGTCAAATCATCACACGTACCACCACACAAAAATTTGAATTTTGATACTGTCTCTATGTTTTCTTTTTTATATTGTTGGTTAAAGTAAATCAATGTTCATGAAAACGTAAAAACGTTTAACTGTAAAAGCAAATATCTAAAGAAAATATTTTCTAAACAATACTACCTCAAATTTACCCAGTTTTGATAAGTTGCTGGGAAAAACTTCAACCGCACCCAATTTATCAGTACAACTACTAGGTGGGAAAATTGTAGCAGCAACAGGGGGTTTCAGAAAGTAACTTTTATGATCCAGTTTGCCATTTTCAGATAATGCATTCCATTTCTCAGCTTCACATTTACAAACTCATTAAAATGAGACTGCCTATATCAACATAAATGTCTGTTCAAAGCTGAGACTTGATGTAATCACCAGGTCTTTAGCACGGTACTGTTTATGAGTCTATGCATGGATGTACCACATTAATATGTCCATGGTCTATGCATGGATGTACCACAGAAGTACGTCCATGGTCTATGCATGGATGTACCACATTAGTATGTCCATGGTCTATGCATGGATGTACCACATTAGTATGTCCATGGTCTATGCATGGACGTACCACAGAAGTACGTCCATGGTCTATGCATGGACGTACCACAGAAGTACGTCCATGGTCTATGCATGGATATACCACAGAAGTACGTCCATGGTCTATGCATGGATATACCACAGAAGTACGTCCATGGTCTATGCATGGATATACCACAGAAGTACGTCCATGGTCTATGCATGGATATACCACAGAAGTACGTCCATGGTCTATGCATGGATGTACCACAGAAGTATGTCCATGGTCTATGCATGGATGTACCACAGAAGTACGTCCATGGTCTATGCATGGACGTACTACAGAAGTACGTCCATGGTCTATGCATGGATGTACCACAGAAGTACGTCCATGGTCTATGCATGGATATACCACAGAAGTACGTCCATGGTCTATGCATGGATGTACCACAGAAGTACGTCCATGGTCTATGCATGGATATACCACAGAAGTACGTCCATGGTCTATGCATGGATATACCACAGAAGTACGTCCATGGTCTATGCTTGGATATACCACAGAAGTACGTCCATGGTCTATGCATGGATGTACCACAGAAGTACGTCCATGGTCTATGCATGGATGTACCACATTAGTACGTCCATGGTCTATGCATGGATGTACCACATTAGTATGTCCATGGTCTATGCAACCTCATGAGACAATAGTTTGTTCTGCAATCTAATTTTAAGCATTATTACTGAAACACTGCATCTTGGCTTAACCTTTCAACTCTACTATGTAAACTGGCAAAGTTTTGCAACTCAAATACATGTTTTGCATGAAGCACTGTCTCAAGAGAAAACAAATACATAAAAACAGTTTTCTTCAATTCAGGTTTCAAGAATTTCAACCTCCCTTTGCCTCCTGCTTGATTGAGTTCAGCTATGCCATTGAAAAAAAATGGGGTGAAACACTACAAACAGAAATGTTTTCAACAGATAAATCACACAACGGAAGCAACACTACATTTTCCACAGATAGTGTAACAATGTATCAAGGGTTTTATATGCATCAACAAGACATGAAATAAATGTCTCCGGTGTTGGCTGCAATGCTTGTTAAACAATAATGCTGTCAAATAATGACTCTGCAGTGAAATGGATGTTACATTACTTCATTTTCAAGCGAGTGGAAATATCAAACAGATGACAAAGAGAATCACCATTGTTTCAGTATACTTTGGGCTAATGTGCAGTGTCTCGGAAGATTTCAGCCAATTGGTTGGATGAAACTCATTGTTCCCAATGTATTATTTCCAAACAGCCACTCAGGTATAGAATAACTCTGGTTTCAAACTACATAAGTAGCTGTAGCAAATGACAATCCACAATCAGATGTGACCTTCCGAGCCATTGCACATTGCCAGTAGTTATATTGCAAAGAGGATGTACTGGTAGTGCAGTCCATGCTTTCATATGGGTCAATGTTGTGAAGATCATTTAGAAGAGCAGTATGAACCAATCAGCATACAGTATACATGTGATGAATTCTCCTTGGGTAGTATATAATCCTTCCAATGATTGGTTTAATATTTCAATACATTAAGAATTCATCCGTGAGTACAACCTTGCCACTACAACATCCCAGTTTTCACTGATAGATTCCAAGGATCCAGGATCATCACTCACGTGCAGAGTTGATTGGTATGACTCCTATCCAAATTACTCAGAATGCTGAAGTATCCATCGTACAGTAATTGTCACTGATATGCAGGTAAAAACAGCACATCTTGAAATCTTCATAAGATATGCATCTGTGGTAATCACTTTATTGGTTTCTAACCACAAATTTTCACGGCAACATCTCACTTGTAGACTTCGTGTAGAGCTTTCATCCAGGGAGGTCCTTTCCACAAATTATTGCAAGAATAATTTCTATTGTCACATAAATTGAGGCACATCATATGGTGAGCAAACCCTATCCCTCGAAAGATTCTAACATGATCACCCCTATTACTTGTGAATGGACTGTTCCTATCAAAGAAGACTGGAAAAAAGCTCAGTAAAAGGGGAAAGTCAGTCTATCATCATTGGAAGAGATCACCAGCTGAAGGGAGAGGGGCTAGACCACCTGTAACATCAGGTAATAATGTCAAATCAGGTAAATTCTGAAGATGTGATTTCAATTCCCGCCGAACTTGAGTTACCTTGGCAAGTTTTTGTTTATACTCCTGGAACGGAATAGAAAAAGATGTGAAAATTATTAAAACCCTGCTGCCAAAGCGCACGCTCGCTCGCTCTCTCTCTCTCTCTCTCTCTCTCTCTCTCTCTCTCTCCATCCATTAACAATATTTTTCAGTCTTTCATTGCAAAACTTTCTGGTATATTCAGTTAAGGTTGAATTATCTCAGGAAACAAAATTTTGATCTGTAGTTTGGAAACATACATGACTTCTGAGATATAATGAATATCAAACCTTTACAGTATATTCATACATGTCAATGGAGCAAATATCAAATTTTTGTAAGTCTGTAGAAAAATTTTGATGTGAATCTTTCCTGCATACCTTCACAATGAAAAAGCTTTAATACGAACCAACATCAATTTGAAATTTTTATAAAATATCAATACTACTACAATGAAACATTATTTGCAACAAAATACAACTTGGGAAAAGAAAGTTTATTTTTACATGGTACACATACTTCGAGTTTTGCTTCAGAAGCAGCCAGTTTCTCTTTTTGACCCGCTATAAAATCTGCTAACATTCTTGAGACGTGTTTTCTGTCTTCAAGTTCAGCTGCTAGTCTGCCATTGTACTCTGCTAATAGTACGCATGCATCGTCCACCATTCTTGACAACCTCTCGGCCGACTCCTTGTCTGAAGATGAAAGACAGCAAAGAGAAGTCACATTCAGAGGATAGCTTTGTTAGATTGATCAGGAATATATTCTGTACATTTTTGGAGTTATGCCACAGTGTACATGTGTCTAGCTTCCAGATTCAGAATTTGCAATACATTAGTATAAGCCATTGTCACTAGTTTACTCACTAACAGGTTGATATAAATCATACTGTGTAACACTATGAGGATTTACTACTTCCAGAGTAAATTTTCTCACCATGTCTAATAAATCATATTGACATCAACAAACAGATGATCAACAGGGGACAGCAATCTCTGATTGATTTCAGGGAGTGTGCGTGGACACTGGTGATAACGTTTATAAGCTTTGCAGATAATCAATCTAATATACACACATAGCACTTGGACAGGACAAATCAGAAATGATCTATTGCTCATCAAACAAAAAATTACAAAAAGGAAACAGAAAGAAGTACAATATTAATATTTTTGCACAGTGGTGATTGAGCGATGTGATAGTCTGCTGGTTAGAAATAAGTCGGAACGGTTTGTCTTTTAGCTGTTAAGATTCATTTGCTGATATGCTAAGTCAATATTTGTGCAAATAAAATGATGTATAAAATACATACACCACACTTTGCAGAATATGATTTCATAACAGACAATTGGCTGGGTCAGAAATGTCAAGTGATATGAAAACCTTTTCATAAACCCAAGCTGGTCAGAATCAGTAAGGTATAATCTGTGCTATATGTTGCCTTTTAAAAAAGACATGCACAAGTGAAGGCTTCTGAACATATAGGAACTGTAAACATACTTTTTACTGACTGAACCTATCATAACACATCATGCAAAGTAGGTGAATAAACTCACTGGGTTTGTCCCAATACCACTGTTTACTGACTTGGCAGGTTTGGAAGAGATTGGTTTGGCATAATAAGGATTAATATTGTCTATAACATTAAACTGTATACCACTCACTTGTAATTTTGTCTAAAAGTGTAACATCTTGTACTTCTTGTGGTAAACTGGCAATTTTTTCTCTGACAGCTGCATCACTTGAAGCAGATTGTTCTAATTCCTGTAATGCTTTTACCAGCTCTTCTGGCTGCGAGGGCAAAAAAAATGCACACAAGGTCAGAGATCAAACATACTTTTAAAAGTCAAGGTTGTTGGCATGTTTCATACAGTAACACTGCAGGCAGAATTTCACATATGACAAATTCAAAAACCCAGTACTCTTCCTCAGCTTAGACGTGAAACTAAAAATTGTATCTTTAAAATCTTTAAAATTTTTGAAAGGGAAAGCATCTTTGTACACTATGTCTGCCAGCCTAAATTTGGGTAATGCTGAAATCTAACATTTTCCACATTTTTTGGACATATTTGCTTGACTTGAACTTGGAGATGAACCTTAGTAGAGTGGTTACTTGCTGAAACTAGAAACTTGGCCTGCAGTATTTCATGAATGTTCATGGATGTGACTCTTCTGAAATGTCGGTACCCATGATTTTGAAAACTAATAATTTGAAGCAAAAACTCACATCTGGTGGTTCCCTTGGCGATTCAGATCCTTCTTCTTCTTCCTCCACATACTCCACAACAGGAATCTCAATTTTCCTCTTTTTAGGAGTATGACTGTGTCCTGACAACATTATTTGAAATAAAAGAATAATCAATACATACACTTCAACAGCACTTGAGGAAATAGTGACCTATTTAAATAAATTGATATCTAAGTTAAACCTCTGATAACCAGTCATAATGTTTGGACCATTATTGTGTAAAGTCACAATAGGCATAGCCTCTGAATGTTGAGATTTTTTTGTGGACTTTCATGAAAGAAATAGTCATTATTGAAAATAATGATCAGAACACAGAACAGAGTGAAAAATCACAAGGCGATATCATTATCATTACTGAATTTTCTCAAATAAATCAGTGGATCTGAATATCACCTGGTCATCTCATTGTTTAAGCAATAATCTACCCCTTCCTGACTCATACTGATCAAAAGCAAACTGTGCACTATATAATGTAAGAGACAGAGTACATTATGGAGTGAAAAGTTTGCTTTCGTCCACTATGAGCCAGGAGGGATACATTTTTACTATTATTTTATAGTTTTGGCAATGCCAGGGATAATCAGATATATTATTAATAACAATGGGGGGCCCACAAAATTCCCTGGTATTAACAAAGCTACAATATAATGTGAAATCATAAAGTTTTCTTAGAAAAGTCTCCACAGTTTTCAGAAACTGGGCCCCCTAAGATTATGTCAATTTGCAACATTATTCTATGTGGACACAGTTTTGTTTAGTCTTGCCAAAAAAAATATTAGGGAACAAGCTGAGTAATAATTCCTTGCCATCATACTACGCTTATCAAGACAAACTGTTGTCGTGATATCAGACATTTCACATTTGTGGAATACAATATGTCAAAAGCAACTCTGTCATGTGAAATGCCATTCTTGTTGGTAAATATCCTGCTCTTGTCAAATATAAATACACTTACCGAGAGCTTCCTTCATGCGATCAACAAAGTCTGCATCGTAAACCATTCTCTCTTGCCAAATATTCAATATCCTATCAAGTGACCTCTTGGTTGCCTCATCAGCACCTCTGAAATAATGAAACGAATAACACTTAACTTTCTGAAGCACTATCTCGCAGATTTTCATATCAGTTTGAAAGAGAATGAAAACTATTTGGAGAGGATGCATCATCCTGATGACAAATCTTGATCCTCATACTCTCTACACTGCAACTGTAGCTCTAAGCTTATTTTCATCAGAGAAAAAACTTGTAAGTTGTTACAATGTTCCTGTTGTAGAGGATGAATGATCTTAAATTTAGTCACTGAAGACAGACGATGGACATGAACCTGATTACTGTACTAGGAAATTACACTGCAGGACATGATCTGAGTTATGCAAAGATATTCACACATTACATACAGATGGTTGCTACACCAGGTCAACATGTGATAAATGAGATGGAGAGTGGAGGCATAATATGCATTCACAAACCATCCAAGCAGACATAAATTGTTTAAGTCAGTAAACTGGTTAGGATTCATGCACCATCTACATTGTAAAAAATCGGCACATGCATAAATGCACTAACATGCACCATTGTTGTATAATTTATCAAACGATCATTGGAAGACTAGTCTGATTGGTGTTCACACTTCAGAAAAATATGTTTCCTCATAGATGAACTGAACATTAGATAGTATGGTGACTTATCTACCAGTACTTACCGTGCGACATGTTTAAAAGCATTCTCTAGGACACTGGCAAATTCTGTACTGAATTCAGGACCTTTCCGTTTGCTATTCTGTATCACATCATTGCATAGATACATGAACGTTAGCTTCTTACTTGGTTTTACTGAAAGAACATAGGATACACAATGTCAGAAAGATTGTCACATAAATTACTGTCTTGCCTAATATTACTATAGCCTGGGTTGATGTCCATGTGCAATGCTTGAAGAGTATATGGTCTTTTCTTGTAGGAGTTGGAATTTCACAAATTTGCAACAAAATACCAATAATGGCCACATCAATGAAACATGTCAAGTAAAGTGTTGCATTAAGGATTTAGATCTAAGAGGGCATAAACTTCCAAAAACTTCTATTTTAGTTAGCTTCAAAATGGACATTGCTTTGAACATTGCTGTAGCGCAAGCAGAAGATACTTGAGAACAGCAACAACAATTACCGTACTACCCATGCTATCTGTCTGTAGTTTATACAGCATCCAACAGAAGTTTTCAGATTTCAGACGGAGCACTTGATAAATGACAACGTTGGTATTTACAGATTTAAAAGGTCGTTTCATTTATAGGCATTTTTCATTCTGGCATGTCAAGTAGAGTTAACACTATGTAGTGGCTTCTATTCTGTATAATGGGTAAATGTGACACTCGTAAAATCTGTTTTCATGTTAATGGTTGCACATTGTGGATAGGATATGGTCTTATGAAACCTGCAGAGCACAAAGAACATTTTGATGTATAACTTTTTGGTAACAATTACCATAGCAAACTATTCATAGAGTTTTAGTGAATTACACCATATTGTGTTTTGTTAACACGAGTGACAAGAAGCTCACCTGAGAAATCAGTTATCATAATTGACTTTCCAGGTTTTGTTAGAGGTAATATTGGGTCAACACTGGAAGTTACTCAGTTTCAATCCACAAAACTGAATTTGACTTTCAAGAACAGTGATATGAAATGAGAAGTATGCACTAAATATTGAATGACACTTTTACACCTTGTAGTTGACGACATGTCAACAATCACTAGCATCAACATGATTGACGTGTTGGTGGCCACAGTGCGTATTTATTGTACTGGGAGTGCTGTCGTCATCGTCGCACAATAATGACAAAGACTTCGTACAAGCATCAGCCTCTTTTCATTATTAGAAACAAAGGATGATTTGCTCGCAAGCAAAGTATTAATTGCTGACTCTTCATTTGCATATGATTAAATAAGTCTAGACAGGTTGCTGCACTATATCCTCCATTGTATGAACTGTCAGTTGAGGGCAATGTAAATATGCAACTGCAAGATGAAAGCGATCTTCAGTTTATACATCAGTAAAGAACTACTTTCATTCATTTCAAAGTTGTAGCATGTCCACACAGGGCCATTGGCAGTATATCATGGTATGAAGTACTGAAAATTTATTTGCATATTTGTCCATAGACAGTGACATTCTGTTCTACAGTCCATGAGTTATCAGGTTATTTTGCAAAAATTCCCACATTCAATTGGTGACCATTTTTCATGCACGTGACCTCAATTGGTAGATTTCACCACAAATGTCTTTCTTTGGATAAAGAGACACATTAATGCAGATGTTTGCATAAGCTCACATACTGAATAATGCCTTGTTATACCTAATACACGTGATGAAGCAAGGTATTGATGTCCCACTGTCAAATGTTTATGCTGAAATTTGGTGTTATTGATGTAATGATCAAGGATTGGAAATACAGTAAGCTGTGAGTTTCTGAATAGGGCCGTTCAGAGTTTACGTCACTGTTCTCTCATTAATATGCAAAAATAAATATTTGTCCGCATTTTTAGATTACGCTTTTGAAAATTACGCATGCAAGAACGACGAAAATACATCTCAGGGGGCGACTGCTAGTGTAACAGTGAATACTAAAAAACATATTCACGACTCACAGTACAAGCTGCAAAAACAACCACACATGCAACATTGATAAAATTTGTCCGCATTTCAAGCTGCGTGTCCGATGTCGCGCGCGTACAGCTATATTTAGTAACACACCTGTAACCGTGAACAGCGCTATACTGTGATACTGAAATGAAAACACACATAGATGTACTGGTACGTACAATGTAATTTCTTTTAGGTTGGGGATAGACATTCAGACTCTGAAATGTTCACAAATTTTTTTTTTACCTACCACCTGTAGGAGCTCATTTTGAAGCTAATAGGGTAAATAAAGTTTTCAGGGGCAAAGTTTTGTGAAAATGGGGAATTTTATTTTTCCCAAAAGAGATAACACAGAGATGATTTTCAGATATCAGTAAATATTGGATAATTTGTTTCTCTAGAACCGAAATCTCCATGGTGATCCCCCAATTCTTATTCTTGATTTTGAAAGAGAATGGTTGATAGTTTGCTTGAGGAAAGTTTAACAAAAGTGTGAGTCTTTCATTTTTGAACTATCATTAACCCTTTTCCTGCCAGACAATAATAACTGTATTTCCCTATCAGCCAAGTCAGTAAAAAGCGGTATTGAGCCAAAACATGACATATTTTCATCCACTTGGCTTGGTATGTTACAGCATCTTTTGTCCAAAGAAAATCAACTTTACAGTATTATGTTTTCAACAGCCTTCAAATGTACAGTATTATGTTAAAATACATCATATGGAATATGTTGTGTTTCATTAATTTGAACCATCTTGACCTGGTGGTGAAATATGGACTTGGCAGGAAAGGGATTAACAGTTCTGATTGAGTTACAAGTTTAAAACAATACAGTATTGAAGGCACTGTGAATAGTACTGCTAGCATCGTAACATAATTTACCTTGATATTTGCAGTTCAAAACTAATTATCTAGCTTTCTTGCTTCAAAGTTTATACTGTTTCATGTATAGCAATATCACTCCTTTTCCTGGTAGATTAATCTGAACTACATTTTTGTCCTTACCAAAGTTAACCAATTTGTAAATAACATTTCTTCTGAAAATTCAAATCAATAACATTATTGTGATTTCATGAACATAAATTATGTTAAAAGGTGTTAAGAAAGACATTAAAATATTATTGCAAAGCAACTAATTAAGTTAATTAACTAATTACAAAATTTATTTACAGTTCAGTTGTAAGACTAATAGATCAGAGATGAACTGTGTATATAGTACATCTCAAGCAAATTGTGGAAATGTTGACCTACTGGAACAGAAGTATTTTCCTTCTGCCATGATATGAAATATGTTTAATTCCATGATATTTGAAAACAAGAAACAGAACAGACCGTCACAACAACAAAGGATAGAGGAAGATCCGTCTTTGTCTATTCTGTCATGGTAGACCACGTTTTTTGGTTACCCAAGACATAATTGCTGAAGCATAGTGATCAAATACCACAGCAATCAATTGTTGCCACTGGTTACTACAGAAGATGGCGCATGACCGTATCACATATCCTAATATTATATACATTCAAATAGAAAGCACATTAAAGAGTGCAGCGTACTGAATTGCAACATTTGTCTGATATGTTTCTGCTAGAAAAGTACACCAATTTCTGTAACATGAATTTCCAACTGTTTTTAATATGCCACATTTAATATGACATTTTGTCACCAGACTTTATCCAGAAGAGCAACAATTCAAATATATGCTAAATAACACACAGTTGAAGTGTCTGTTCAGTTCATACAAGCTTACTAGAAGGTACAGCATTTAGAAGTTATGTGTACCCTACAGGTCAATACACACAATTGCACTGAAGATATACATGTGGTTGATCCAGATAAGCATTAATTGCACTGTTTTCAGGCCAATAAAGGTGAACTTTTTCCATCACAAAATCAATCACATTCATCAGCAAATTACATTTACTTTTCAAGTGTGAAAATTTGCAAACAGATGACCAAGTTTTACTGTTTTGTTTCTCACTACATGGACAATGAAGTGGCCATCTTTCTGTGCAAATAACGGAGACTGAGATAGAGAGATACATTTTCCCTATGACTTGAAGAATGAAGCCTATTCAAAATGGGTCAGACAGTTCAAAAAACTTTTTTGTGACAACTGTAGTACATCATGTTTATTGGAGTAAAACTGTTGTATTTGGTCATACCAAGGTCTCATATTATAACAACAGGCTAGAAATTGTATTTATATAGAAGCAACTCAATGTCAACGGATACAGGAATGTGTGTGGGCTGATGGAAAGGATGTCTTGGAATATGTCACTGATCTGAGTCCCCTGTCTACGCATGTGTGCTGAGATGCTGGTGCATATATTATTGATGCAAATCCTGACAAATGACGCTAGGAAATGATAGGTCCTGCACAGTTAGCGAACTGTGTGTGAATGTGTTGTGTTGTTTTGGCCATGCATGACCTCCTTCCAGACAATGTTTCAACTTTTGCACGGTTGATCTCTCTTTATATACTGCTTAGACAATAATAACACCCCGACAGAGTTGGCAATTTCTCAATTTAGACAGTGAGTCTAGTTCCTGTATTGCAGACGATCAATGTGTACCACTATATCAGAAGGTATCTAGATTTAGTGGCAATACTCGTGCTCACATATGGTATTCCCTCTACTGATCTGCAAGGTATTATACCTTGCAAGTTGGTAGACAGAACACTGTTACAGAAAAAATTGTTGTGGACTTGTAATATGACCAGTAAGATGTATTTGAGTATAATGAGAAAGTTGAAGTAAGGACATATACACCTCATACTGCATGTACTGAGAAAATCTTTGCATCGGCCCCACCTTATGCCGATCTAACCCTTGCCACTGAACACTGCTAAGGTGTTGAAGAAATATCAGTACATTGGAGTTTCCATCGATTATCTGGGTCCACAGATCTTTACTGTTCAGCGTTGCGTTTACGTGAAACAGGTTGGACACGTTTTATTTGCTGATGCTATGGCGATTGAAATTGACCTCTGTAACTTTAATAAAACGTGCATTGTCTTACAGGTCAGAACTGACAAATACGAACTGTTAAATGTGCATAAATACATCTATTCTCTATGTTTGCATCTATAAATCGTAACAGCTGTGATAACGACAGACCTCTGACAAAAACCTGTAAATCAAATGCATTGCATCTCACCTTTCTGGAGCTCACGATACCATACTTTCACGATCGCTCCGGCACGCTTTCTGTGGTGAATAAGCCAGAGGGACATGGTCTGGATACTCTGTTGCGAATTGCTTATTCCATTCAGCTTTTCTTCCAGTGCACTTTCGGAAAACGACGACATGTCGCTGGTGGTGAAGCACTCTCGCCGTGCAGACCTGTATCACCGTAGGGTCGAATGGCGTACACTGATGTGCGCCGCTTGTGGTAAGATAAGGAAGAATGAACACATTCGAGATTTATGATTTTGTTTCCCATTTTATATAGTGTCAATTTACGCACTCACTACGAGGTATCTTCTTTGTTTCGTAAAATCTGAAATCTGAAATCACAGCTAACTTGCTATCCAGAGTATTTTACGATAAAGACATCCACTTCATTTACGTAGAGTAATGTACTTTGAGGGCGCTTCAACATCTGAGACTTTGCGAGGTTTAGCCATAGACACATGTTGTTGAACTGTTTTGTTTCTATCAACGTAGTTGTCGAAATTAAATCATGCCGTACGCAAATCAGCCGTCAGTACACCTCACAGAACTATCAGACGACAATGTTAAGTTCTCAGTTGAAGACACAGACCTGAGGTAGGGAAATTCCGAATTTTATTCTTCAAATCGGTAGATGTGAGATCGCAATTTGCATCAGCCATACATGTACCAGTTTATTTTGTGCAGGTGGACGAAATGCATTTTCCGCTATCATAGCAGTACAGGCGTTTTGTACCTGGACTATGTCCGGCAGGCTAATGCAATAGAGACATCGACTTGACGTCTCTATTGCAGGTAGAGTTAACTTTTCACATCCTCAGATTCAGATCCTCTAACTTCAGACGCAGATTCGAATTTACAAGCCTTTTACAATACCCATATTAACACTGTTAATAACAGTATGATTACAACATTTAAAATAATAATTTGAGTATGTGTACAAGGCAGGTATGAGAAAGAGAAAAAATTGTCTACATAAACGTTTTTGCTCAGCTAGCCCTGCGTACAGGTCTGTGTGTTCCGGCGTTATGGCCTCCGTATAACGCCGGGAACACACAGACCTGTACGCAGGGCTATTGCTCAGCAAGCTTCAACAAACAGGAGCTTACAATAGCGCTGATCGCAAATGACGTCACTGTTCTCTCTCATTAATATGCATAAATAAACATTCGTCCGCATTTTCCACATAAATGACGAAAATAAAACCTGCGAGTGTTAGAATGGCTATTTAGCGTCACACTTATTCGTGTGAATTGATGACTGAGACTACAAGCTGCAACAACAGCTGCGCATACAACGACAAAATTTGTCAGAATTTCAGCATATTTGTCCGAAAGTCGCGCGCGTGCAGCTATATTTAGTAACAAACCCGAAATCGCGATCAACGCTATTACAGATTAGCTAACTTGCTTCTTCTGACCCCGAATTCCTAATCTAGCCTGCGGTCACTGGCCTCCAACATTGATTACTTATATTCCCTCGCCATCAATATTACGAATGATGGTAAAATATGGACAGTCGATAGCCAGCATTTATATGATCGTCGCGATCTTTATCGTTCAATCGCTGTCGTGTTTATCTCTATGTATTGACTATAGAGGGCGTATATTGACACTAACTTGACGTACGTTTGTACGGCGCTTATCTGACAAAACGTTGTAAAAAGTTTTGTCAGATACAAAACATTTTGTCAGATGGGCACCGTACATACATTCCTTCTGCCGTGATTGCCTGATTGCCTACACACGTGATCACATAACAAGTGGAATCATTGCGCATCCTGTCTTCAACTGATGACATTCTGATTCTGAGATCAAAGTTTTTAAGTTCAAGATTTAAGATAGAAATAAAATAATTACTAAAGCCTTCTAAAATCTAAATTATATTTTATTTATCAGTATATTACATCATACTTTGAAAGTTGTGAAATTTGAATTCCGATTCTGCCTCTGAAGTTATAGGATCTGAGATCTGAATCTGAGAATCTGAAGGTATCTGAAGATCTGAGGATCTGAATCTGAGGATCTGAAAAGTCAACTCTACCCTCTATTGCATTACCCTGTCGGACATAGTCCTACTGACAGACACTATCCAGTGGTATGAACGCAGATACTGCTACCTAACCGTCTTTCAAAATGCACACACAGCAGGTCATGATAGAGTGACCGGACAATTTTTAAAACTGAAATCTTTTGCCAAAATCTCTTGGCACCTCTTGAAAGTGTTTGTATAAAGTCCAAATCTGGAAAAATATTTTGGCTAATTAGCATAATCACAATTTGGCAGCCTCTGGAAAATCAAAGTTTCCAAATTCTTTCCCTGAGAATATTGTAATGAGGAATAATGAGACAGTGTGACCAAAAATCGGACCCAATGTGGTTAAAATGGCTGAAAGATGACTAACTGTAAAATAATGAGTCCAGTGAAAGGTGCATTTACAGTTTCCAAATTATTTCTCTGAAAATATTATATAGGTAGATAAGTCCAGTGAAAGAAAATGGAAGATTGTCCTCACGCTGACCTTTGTGTTTCCAGTGTCATGGATACAAGCCATTGTTTCCGGTCAATGACAGGTGCACATGGGTGAAAAAGCACGTTGTTCAAGAACGGCACTATTGCAAACTTTACTGCCTGCTTTGGGAAAATCGTGGGCACTAATTTGCACTGCATAGCTGAGCCTGTTTAGAGCAGAGAACCGTTAGAAAAATGTCTAAGGTACAATTTGCCCACATGGCCATTCCTTCCGTTCTTGGAAAACGATGCCAAAAGTCATACATGTTTCAAAGTAAAAATTTCTTGAGCAGTTTATCGGAAGAAAAAACAGTTTTTGGGAAATTTTTGCATTCATCTTGACTTCCTAGTCTTCACAACATTCACTTTGAAATGCAACTATTTCCGTTCACTTCCAAGATGGAGTCCCCTCTGACTTTTGTTCACAAAGTGTGTTCGTAAACTTCAAGACTTTGTTGCCATTACCTTGTTCACAGACATAAATATGCACAACTGTTGCATACTTAAGGTGAATTTGTACAACTTATCACTACCTGAGCCCCACTTTAAGCCTTCGATTTCGAGCATTTACTTTCAGAGTTGTCGTGTCACGACACTGTTAACCCTTTTCCTGCCAAGTCCATATTTCACCACCAGGTCAAGATGGTTAAAATTAATGAAACACAACATATTCCATATGGTGTATTTTACCATGATACTGTACATTTGAAAGCTGTTGAAAACATAAATACTGTAAACTTGATTTGATTGGACTTAAGATTCTATAACAGACCAAGCCAAGTGGGTGAAAATACGTCATGTTTTGGCTCAATACCACTACGGGTCAGTCACAATCAGGGTGCGCTAGATGATTTTCATTTGTTATGGACATATATCTGCTTTTCAGACTGATATTATATTGCTTACTTGTTTCTAATAAATAGTAATAGTTGTATCTAACTTGGTCACATAAAGAAATATTGCATATATTGTGCAGGTTTGGTTGTACATCCACAAAAATGCCTTTAAAAACTGTAAAAAGTAGCGTTATGCTGTTTCACTTCAAAATGTACTTAATTTCAAAATGTTTTTTGGAACACAGTGTTAAAATTGTGGAATTTTTAGCTTACATATGTTATTGCAGAATACCTAATCTTTCTTTCACAAGTTATTTCATGTGATTATGTGCATCGGAACAGAAACTGTGGTATTTTTACCAAAACTGTAACATCGTTATGTTTTTTGTGTTTGTGACCATAAGTACATATACCTTTAGTTTATATGTAGAAAAATGGGTAAAATATTGTAATATTGAATTTAATTCCAACCTCAACATCCATGGCAAGCATTTTATACACCAACATTAAATAAAATTGCATATCGTATTGTTTTATGAATAAATGAAAATGGAGATCGATGTGGTCGGAATTTCTTGTAGCGTCCGTGACACACTCATATCTTAAGGACAACAGGAGTTATAAAAGATCTGATGTCACAGGCCTAAGTGTCAATAGGTGCCTACCTTAAATAAACAAATTACATAATTACTGTCCCTTGCATTAACTATTAATATTCCTAAAATATGGAAATGTAGCATCCGTGACGGTGTAGCGTCCGTGACGGTGTTTACTACATTATTGATAATTAATAACTATTTAAAACATTTTAAAGCAGTTAATCCACTGAAAATATAAATACTAGTGTGTATTGTGTGTACATACATGGAGTTGGGTTACAAAATGTCTTCAAGGCATAAAATTTTAAATTTGCACAAAATTGATAATAGTGTAATAAAACACTCAAAAAGTTATGTTGAGCCTCAACTGTAACAGTTAGATTGGTGTTTTTTAAGAATGCAGTAATTATATTGAATATGTTATTAGAATTCTAGTGAAAAGAACAATGAATTCTGTGCTGTATATGCATTTATTATTGTGTATTCCATTTCAATTCATTATGTCACGGATGCTACAATAAAATGCAAACATTGTTTTTCAGATTATAAGCCAATCTAAATGTGAAATAACCATCACATTTTATTGTTTTGTTATCACATTTTGAATTTTAAAAAATCAAGGGGGTAAGAAATGACATTTGTGTCAACTCTGTCTCCACCACTTTCACATATTATGAACAAGGCAGAGAGTACAAACGTAAAGTTGGCGTCATCCTCATCCTCATCCTCAGGTGACCTTGCTAGCTGACGCTAAAATGACGCTACTCAGCATCAGCTTCAGCGTCTATCCAAAGATTGCGGAGGTTACGCTACCCGATGATGGATAAATGATAAAATTTGCCCATAACTTAAGAAAATAACAACTCCATTCTTTCTCAACTTTCTTTTGAATCCTAAAACTGGTTCGCAGGTAATATTTTATCGTTAGAAATTCATATGGACTAGTTTTTTGGAAATGTTTGTAATTTTCAGTCCATGGATCCGCGGATATGTTTTTTGGTTAAGATTTTCCAAAAATTGGTGCAAAAAAGGTATACATGGTCCGAAATGTATAAAAATTGCCACCACGAGAGGTGATGGGAAAGCCCTAATTATTCAAAGGACATATAAAACAATTAACTTGTATAACTATGACTTGAGGCCTGAAAAGTCAATATATTAAACATAAAACCTTTGAACTTTAAGGAAATTAAGGGCTAAGAATGTTGCGTTATAACTACAACGTGAGAAACGGATATTGAGAGGAGAGGTAACTAAATATTATGAAATGCAAATCCCACTGTGTTTTAATTAACATTTACAGTGATATGAAACTTGGAGCACATTTTTAAAGTCGTTTTTACACTTATCATTCCATCAGACGCATTCGGGAATAATCAGATCTGACGCCGGTGGAGCTGACACTGTAGCGTCATCCTCATCCTCATTTTCGCGTGACCTCTGAGGCTGAGGATGAGGATGAGTATGACGCCAACTTTACGCTCGTCAGAGAGTACAGATATATTATAGAACAGAGGTCAAAGGTTGGCAGACTACGTCTCTGATCTCCAGCCTCACCTAGGTGTGTGTGCGCCCCATCCTGACAGGTGTTAGAACAGCTGCAAGCCATTTGGATTTCTGGGGTGGTGTGTCAGATACATTGTAGCAAATTTTATTGTGGGACCACAGGTCAAAGTTTAACAACCTGTCCCTCTAGCCTGATCTAGGTGTCTAGTTTTATCTTGGTTTTACACTTTAAGTAAGGCACAAGCAATGTTAACTTCTGTGTTTTTTGACGTATTGAAAGTTTATTACTGGTATAGACATTTTTCACATACTCCAACTGATTTTTGCAGTAGTTGCTATAGCTTTCTTGTTCAATTTAAAGAAATTGTCAATGTTTTGACACAATTTTCACAATTTAAATGTTTGATAGAGAAAGGTTTTGGAGAAAAGAGAAAGAAAAACCAGATTGTTGATTGCTTTTTATATTTCAAATTGACCTAACTTTCAAGTTTGATTTTGGTAGCGTCCGTGACAAAATTACGTGTCATACTAAACAGAAAATAATTTAGAAAGAAGTTCATTTGATTACACTGAATGGTATTAATATTGTTGCTATAGCATGGTTAATTCATGACAATAAAACTTTTAAATACAGCATACCAGCGGAAGGACATAGAGAAGTTGAAAGTCCTATTTAAAAATATGATCAATATTGTTGTATTTCTCACTAAACTTGAGGTTGTGCTTATTCATGGAAAAATTAAGTAAATCATACCAAGTATAGCTTATTTTAATGCCAATATGCATCTTTTATATTGTAATAACATAAGAAAGCATTAACAAATCATTGTTTAAAATTTTATTATGACATTTGTGTTTCATGTACAACATTTCTGTAGCGTCCGTGACACTGTGTCGACCATATAAAACAACGTGCACTGTGGTAAAACTATACGTTTACTTCACCAAATTTTAGGAAGATATGCCCCATACCATAACCTTTCAACATATTATTTAACTGGACAGTTATCATGAACTTGAAATTTTGACCTAAGTGACACACTCTAGCGCACCCTGATTGTGACTGACCCGCTATTTACTGACTTGGCTGATGGGGAAGTGATACTGTCTGACAGGAAAAGGGTTAAGGAATAGGAGGGCCTCTTGTCCGGTCACGCTAGTCATAATTGACCAAGTTGCCAATGCATCCATGGAAACACAATCAGATGTATCATACTTTCACAGACCAAGATCCAGTTGAGACTATCCCAAACTACTAGAATATTAGTCCCCACGGACACCGTCCGGGGGGACTTATAGGTTTGGTCATGTCCGTGCGTGCGTCCGTGCGTGCGTGTGTGCGTCCGTCCGTGCGTCCGTCCGTTCACGCAGATATCTCAGAGACGCCTGGAGCGATTTCGTTCAAACTTGGTACAAGGATAGTACCCTACCTCATACAGATGCACATCGATTTGTTTCACAATGCGATCAAATTTGGCCGTGTTAGAGGACTTTTTAGTTTTCACCTCCATATTAGACTCCCATACGTGTATAAGGCAGTCCATAGACTCCCATGTATAAGGCAGTCCATAGACTCCCCTGTATAAGGCAGTCCATAGACTCCCATGTATAGGCAGTCCATAGACTCCCATGTATAAGGCAGTCCATAGACTCCCATGTATAAGGCAGTCCATAGACTCCCATGTATAAGGCAGTCCATAGACTCCCATGTATAAGGCCAAGAAAAATAAAAATTTAGTTTCTCATCATATTCATATTGCAAAAAGGATGCAGTTACACAGTTTTTAGTCCCAAAGATAAAGTCAAGGGGGCTTTTAGATTGGGTCATGTCCGTCCGTGAGTCCATCCATGAGTCCATCCGTTCACGCAGATATCTCAGACACTTTGACAAAATGTCACGTGACCTTGGTGACCTTTGACCTCGAATATACATATTTGTCCATAACTCAGTAACCACAAGTCCTAAACCTTTCATATATGGTATGATGGGACACCCTATGACACCACATATTGTACCTCATTAATTATGTGCATATCTAATTTTGAGTGAGCCAATAGAGCTAGAGGTCTGATTTTTTGTATATATGGATAACTTAGCAATAAAATTTTTTTGACAAAATGTCACGTGACCTCGGTGACCTTTGACCTCAAATATACATATTTGTGCATAACTCAGTAACGACAAGTGCTACACCCTTCATATTTGGTATGATGGGACACCTTATGACGCCACATATTGTACCTCATTAATTATGTGCACATCTAACTTTGAGCAAGCAAATAGAGCTAGAGGTCTGATTTTTGGTATATAGGGATAACTTAGCACTACAATTTTTTTGACAAAATGTCACGTGACCTCGGTGACCTTTGACCTCAAATATACATATTTGTCCATAACTCAGGAACCACAAGTGGTACACCCTTCATATATGGTATGATGGGACAGCTTATGACGCCACATATTGTACCTCATCAATTATGCGCATATCTAATTTTGAGCGAGCCAATAGAGCTAGAGGTCTGATTTTTGGTATATAGGGATAACTTAGCACTACAATCTTTTTGACAAAATGTCATGTGACCTCGGTGACCTTTGACCTCAAATATACATATTTGTCCATAACTCAGTAAGCACAAGTGGTACACCCTTCATATATGGTATGATGGGACACCTTATGACGCCACATATTGTACCTCATCAATTATGCGCATGTCTAATTTTGAGCGAGCCAATAGAGCTAGAGGTCTGATTTTTGGTATATAGGGATAATTTAGCACTACAATTTTTTGACAAAATGTCATGTGACCTTGGTGACCTTTGACCTCAAATATACATATTTGTCCATAACTCAGTAACCACAAGTGCTACACCCTTCATATATGGTATGATGGGAGACCTGATGATGCTTCATACTGTACCTCATTAATTATGCATATATCTAATTCTGAGCAAACCCATAGAGCTGGATGTCTGTCATACATATGCACATAGATTTGTTCTGTGATACGATCCAATAAGGCCGCCATGTGGCCATTGTATTACGATTCTTTCATGTCCTGAACTACAGCTCAGACATGTCTCAAGCGAATTTATTCAAAAGTATTTTATCACAGACCTAATGAAGAGGACTCTATCCTCTCTGAGTACCTGTAATCAAAGTACCCATTAACAAGTGGGGACTGTGTCATCAACGATGACTTGTTTTTTCTGTGTTAGGGAAATCATTTGACCCTGTCCACTTGGTAGACTCACTGTTGGTGAAGGATATGTGATTAAAAATGAATGACAGAGCCTCATGTAAAAGTGAGTTCAGGGCCTGTGATATCAACCAGAAAGAAGAAATTCCAACGCATCTCCATCACCATAACAGTGTTTCCCACTTTCCATATCGAATACTCATCATAATCTTTCGTGTCAGCTTGGACAAGTATCTGACGGACAAGTATCTTCCCAGTGCAAATATGGATGTGTATTTCAAATTTCAAAATTGAACCAGTATAGTTATATACAGTGCTAGGGAAAAGTGATAACATTTCACAGGCATTGAATTTCAATCTGACTATGTCACAACAAACGATCCAACCATGTTTCCCTGTTATTTCAGTGTGG
The DNA here is from genome assembly GCF_041260155.1 of Ptychodera flava. Classification (NCBI taxonomy): domain Eukaryota; kingdom Metazoa; phylum Hemichordata; class Enteropneusta; family Ptychoderidae; genus Ptychodera; species Ptychodera flava. The sequence goes on from NC_091940.1 coordinate 6,671,446, forward strand.
CCAATGCATTGCGAAGGGTGTTCATTGCAGAGGTGCCTACACTTGCCATAGATTGGATACAAGTAGAAGCCAATTCCTCAGTGTTACATGATCAGTTCATATCACATCGCGTAGGTAAGCACAATATATCAAAGAAGCTGCATCAATAAGTGTTCAGACTACAATTTGTATCTGTGACCTATGCCAAGCTGAATCTCATTGTACCTGTCTGTGCCCTAATCGGCTCAAAAGGTTCAAGTATCAGAGAATTATGATAAGTGTAATATTTGAAATATAAGAATTTGTATAAACCAATGATGGATGGACGAGGGTCAAATCAAATGCAACCTGAGGAATGGGATTACTAGTACTTCCAACATAGCATGGTTTGAACCATAACCTTGAATCAAGCTGTTATCATACATCAACCTAGGCATGGTCCCTTCACAAACTGTGGCAGCAATTCTTAGATGATAGTGAATCTCTGATAAAAGTAATATTTCTAAGATGTCGACATGTCACCGGCAGAAGGTCAAAAGCAGAAATGTTTAGGATTACTGCCTTTGAATTTATTTGTTGAACAATATCCCCACCTTCCGAACCCCCATACGAGTGTACAGATAGATATAAGGGAATTGTTTCAGTGTCCTGTAATTTATGGTTTTATTTGCTCCACAGGGCTCATTCCTATGACAAGTGATGATATTGTGGACAGAATGCAATATTCAAGAGTAAGTAGTCGTTTCTAGTTCAAAGTTCAAATGGTAGTCACTAGCTTCCTTTGTATTTAGTGATTCCTGTTTGCATTGAGTACCAGTAATCAACTTCTCTTATACAAACTGTTTTGTATTTAGTGATTCCTGTTTACATTGAGTACCAGTAATCAACTTCTCTTATACAAACTGTTTTGTATTTAGTGATTCCTGTTTGCATTGAGTACCAGTAATCAACTTCTCTTATACAAACTGTTTTGTATTTAGTGATTCCTGTTTACATTGAGTACCAGTAATCAACTTCTCTTATACAAAACTGTTTTGTATTTAGTGATTCCTGTTTGCATTGAGTACCAGTAATCAACTTCTCTTATACAAACTGTTTTGTATTTAGTGATTCCTGTTTGCATTGAGTACCAGTAATCAACTTCTCTTATACAAACTGTTTTGTATTTAGTGATTCCTGTTTGCATTGAGTACCAGTAATCAACTTCTCTTATACAAACTGTTTTGTATTTAGTGATTCCTGTTTGCATTGAGTACCAGTAATCAACTTCTCTTATACAAACTGTTTTGTATTTAGTGATTCCTGTTTACATTGAGTACCAGTAATCAACTTCTCTTATACAAACTGTTTTGTATTTAGTGATTCCTGTTTGCATTGAGTACCAGTAATCAACTTCTCTTATACAAACTGTTTTGTATTTAGTGATTCCTGTTTGCATTGAGTACCAGTAATCAACTTCTCTTATACAAACTGTTTTGTATTTAGTGATTCCTGTTTGCATTGAGTACCAGTAATCAACTTCTCTTATACAAACTGTTTTGTATTTAGTGATTCCTGTTTACATTGAGTACCAGTAATCAACTTCTCTTATACAAACTGTTTTGTATTTAGTGATTCCTGTTTGCATTGAGTACCAGTAATCAACTTCTCTTATACAAACTGTTTTGTATTTAGTGATTCCTGTTTACATTGAGTACCAGTAATCAACTTCTCTTATACAAACTGTTTTGTATTTAGTGATTCCTGTTTGCATTGAGTACCAGTAATCAACTTCTCTTATACAAACTGTTTTGTATTTAGTGATTCCTGTTTGCATTGAGTACCAGTAATCAACTTCTCTTATACAAACTGTTTTGTATTTAGTGATTCCTGTTTACATTGAGTACCAGTAATCAACTTCTCTTATACAAACTGTTTTGTATTTAGTGATTCCTGTTTGCATTGAGTACCAGTAATCAACTTCTCTTATACAAACTGTTTTGTATTAGTGATTCCTGTTTACATTGAGTACCAGTAATCAACTTCTCTTATACAAACTGTTTTGTATTTAGTGATTCCTGTTTGCATTGAGTACCAGTAATCAACTTCTCTTATACAAACTGTTTTGTATTTAGTGATTCCTGTTTGCATTGAGTACCAGTAATCAACTTCTCTTATACAAACTGTTTTGTATTTAGTGATTCCTGTTTGCATTGAGTACCAGTAATCAACTTCTCTTATACAACGTGTTCTAGGCAAGAGATGCAGCAGAGCGTATTTCTAGAAGACTTTGATATTTCCAAGAGAAAGATGCCATGTTAGATTAGAGTAATCCATTTGAGATGTAAATGCATACAAGTTGCATCATCTTAGTAGAGCTCAGTCAGTGTTTTTCTGTTCTATCAACATGTAGGATTGTACTTGTGATGAGTTTTGTCCAGATTGTTCCGTGGAGTTCACTTTGGATGTGAAATGTACAGATGATCAAACCAGACACGTTACTAGCAGAGACTTGATGTCCATTAATCCCAGGGTTGTACCAGTAAGTCAAGTTACCTATACTTCTCTGACTTTTAAACCTCTTCATATGTGCTAAGCCAGACTCTTGGTTGTCTGACTCAAGGCCTAGTCACCGTGCCTGTTCCTTACAGCTACTAGGATAAGTGGTGAAGTCTTGTGAATCATGAAGTACTTAACAGTTGGTCTGATAAAAGTCTAAGTATCAACATATCAACATAATGTTGCTGCACAAAAGTGAATCGTAATTCATTAGGTCAAATTTAGAGAAACATTTAATCTAAATCTTGTCAAATCGCACAAAGAGAAATGTTTTGACATGATACACCCTTTTCAGACAAATATACTTGTCTAATTGATATGTTGCATATTTCCTTCAAAATCCCGTGAAAGTTTGTTTTGAGCGTAATCTTACCAGAAAGGCTTCACATCTACTAGATTAACAGAAACAGAACTTTGTGATTTGCATTGCATGAGAGTTGTGTTCTTAATGTGTAGACTGAGTACATCGTTTTAAGGTAGGTGGGTGTAACTGAATTCTCCAGCACTATTTTAACCCTTTTCCTGCCAAGTCGGTGAAAATCCGCTTGAAAATTCGGTGTAGCTAGAATCTGAGCAGCCACGGCCGTTATCCTGCCAAGGCGGTGGAAATCGGGCTACTTTTTGGTACCCCTTTCCTGCCTAGTCGACGGAACTACGTGTAGCAAACCCTTGCTCGCGCTAGGGGTCGTTCGAGGACAGGTTTTGGGCGAGGAACGGCGTTTGCTCTCGAAATGGGTTCACAGAGAGTCCAACGACAGGGAAAGGTGCGGAAGCTACCCAGCCAGTCCCCCACCCCGGTGGGGGACTGGTTTTTTTTTGGGGGACGAGTAGCGTACTTGGCAGGTTAGCACGTTGACGTATTCTAGCGGAGTTTGGGGTAACTTGGCTCTGAGGCACTACATAGATTGCGGCCGAAATTGACCGTCTCGGCAACGCTAATCTGTAAGGCAACCGCCTAAGACCGCCTCAGCTGGCGGTGCAATTTTTTGCCAATGGTGCGAGACGAAAATCACGGACTTGGTCCTGATTGACGGGAAGTGCGGACGGATTTGACGGACTCGGCTTTCTCGAAGGCAACCGCCTAAGACCGCCTCAGCTGGCGGTGCAATTTTTTGCCAATGGTGCGAGACGAAAATCACGGACTTGGTCCTGATTGACGGGAAGTGCGGACGGATTTGACGGACTCGGCTTGATTAGTCCCTGACATGGAACTGATCCGAACGGACTTGAGCGACATTTGTGAAGGGTAACCACCGCTTTTAACCGACTTGTTACCTTCTCGAAAAGACTACCCACTCAGATGTCGGACGTTGTCGGCTGCACTTGGCTCTAGACGTTCAAGCCGTGCAACGAAACACACCGCCTCAGCCTTGCCATTCAGGAACATGGCCTCAAAATTTGATACCATTGTTCACCGACTTGGCGGCTGCGGTTAGGTGCGTGAACCGTTGTTCACCGACTTGTTACGCCTATGTTGTCCCTGTGAAGTTCGGCTAACGGCCGAGTCTAACGGGAGTTGGCAGACCTGTGTTTGGTTTATACCGTAGTATGACCGACTCAGGTAGAGGGACCTGTCGGTATATTCCGAGTTTTACGCACTCGGGCGTCAATGACGGGTCGTCATCACCGCTGATGACGTAGACGTGCTGGCCACGTTATTTGAAGGAGCCATGTTTGCCCAACGGACGAGGCCGAGACAGCCGTTGACAATTTTGGCATCCTTCATCTTTGACCGCCTTAGTTGGGTAAGCCGCTCGGCAGGCGACGGTTATGACCTAAACAAGCCGCTGAAGCACTGTTCGTTGCCGTACAAGAACGAGACGGCCAGTCCATTACTGCTTAATGGGCAATCTGTCGGGTTGGCTTGTCACCGACTTGGATGACAATACGCCCTGCGCAGGCGTACTTAGAAGGGACATGAGGTTAAAGATACGGGTTTCCCACCCGTACTAAACATGGGCTTGGGGCAACGTCCTTGGGTGGCAGGTGCGCATGCCACGTACCCAGCTGGACGGAATGTCAAGTTGAGATGCTAATGACATTGACTATGTTATGCTAAGTGCTCGATTGATTTGCATCGCAAATGAATATTATTAGCATATCAAATGGTGCGGACAGGCAATTTACATGACGGGTAGGAATGTCAGCGCCGGTTGTGGACTGATTGCTGTAGGTCCATTATAATAACAGGTGGATGCATATATTAACACCCCTGCGTCCAATCATGTCCAGGGCTTTGTTTCCCTGTGGCTTTAAAAGGGAGGGACCTGCTAGTCTGTCGACACTGTTCCAGACATGAGCTTGACGGACCGCAAAAGTTTTCTGAAGGCGAGCAGACGACTGAAGCTCAAAGATGCAGAGTCTCCGGGCGGTAGTGGTAGCGATCGTTGTGATGTCCCTAGTAAACGTTCTAAGAAGTCGGGCAAGAAACGCTCCCGTAAGGCGAAGCCATCTCCGGCTGAAAAACCCAGTGGTAAGCGTAAACGTAAGACCGATCGTTCTGCCGATGAGGATGATGACGGGTCACCGGTTGCCAGTGGTTCTCACCTGGCTGCTCCGGGAGAGACTACTTCACCTGCAGAGACTACATCTGCTCTTGTGGGAGATACTTCACCTGCACAGACTACGTCTGCTGCTGCTAGTGAGACAGTGAGTAATGAGACGGCTGATGCCATTGGTTCTCCCCCGGCTGCTCCGGGAGAGACACCACCTGTTGCTACTATGAGCCCTCATCCTGCGTCAGGAGAGGTTCCTGTGCCCAGTGCGAAAGAGCTTGAGTCCTCGTCATCAGCAGAGGCTGCCGAGCCCGCTCCTGCCATAGTTTCGTGTGCTGCGATGTCCCCGCCGAAAAAGATAGTGCGGAGGGTTCGTTATCAGGATAGCCCACCTGATTTTGAGCCAGATATGATCCTTGATGCTACTACGGGCGAGTTCAGGCCCAGACGCCCAGACGACGGTGATATCACCGCTGAGTCCGACTCGGAGGTTGACGAGGATGCGGCAGAGGACGATGACTTTTATGACAGGCAGTACGTAGGTGAGGCAAGCTCTGACGACGATGATGACGTTGCTGCTGTGTTGGCGGAGGACGACACACCTCCTGTCTGGCGTATGTCGGAGACTACCGATGCTAATATATTTGAGGAGACCGATTTTGACCATGAGAGAGGACCGACTTTCACCTTGCCCAGCCACGCCCGTGAGCTCGATTACTTTTTTAAGTTTATTCCAGCTACACTGATCAGATTGGCCAAGGACGAGACTAATAAATACGCCAAATTCCACCAGCGACATATCGCTAGGAAAATAGATAAATACTGGCGTAACGCTGACTACCGAGAGGTGCAGGCGTTCATTGGCGTCTTAGTCTGTATGGGTATCGACCGTAAATCATCAGTGGAGGATTATTGGTCTAGCGATCCCTTTCTGAGAAACCAGGGTATTTCTACTGTGATTACCCGCAGTCGCTTTCAGCAGCTTATGCGATACTTTCATCTGGCAGACCCAGAGAACGATCCACGTCGTGATCCTGATGAGGCACGCCGCCGACGTCGGTGTCAGGAGGATCCCCTGTATAAAATCAATCCATGGATGGAGCCCATAGTTGACCGGTGCGTAAATAATTATAAGATGGGTAGAGAGATCTCCATCGACGAGGGCATGGTGCGATTTAAGGGCCGTTCTAAATTTAAGCAGAGATTACCGCATAAGCCTGATCGAGACGGTTTCAAGATATGGCAGCTGTGCGACTCCACCACTGCATACATAGCTAACTTTGCACCGTACCTAGGTGTGAAATATCGGGATCGGACTGATGGGAGACGGCAGGAGCGAGGTGTGGTGAAAAGAATTACGATGGAGCTGGTCCAGCCATTCTGTGGATATAATCACAGCCTATTCTGTGATAGCCTGTTTAGCACGGTCGTTACTGCTAGAGAGCTGATGGAGACCGGGATCTACATGGTCGGGAGTTTCAACCGCCGTAATCGTCGCACCATGCCCCCTCAATTAATTCCGCCGGGTAAGAGGAAGCGCCTTCCTCTGTCTGTTGGGGATATGAAAGCCACGACCAGAACGGACTCTCGTCTTAACATCACTGCTTATCAGGATAGTAACGCTCAGGTGCTGATCTTGAATACGGTCTATCCACCCTTGGAGTGCGTGCCAGTGGGGGAGGGAGACGAGCGGCGACAAGTGCCTCTGTCGCTGTATAATTATCGCCGGTACATGGGAGGCGTCGACCGAGCCAACCAGAAGCGCAAGTACTTTCACACTGGGCGCAAGAACCACAGATGGTGGACATATCTGGCATGTTACCTGATTGATGTTGCCCTGGTAAATGCATATATATGCTTCAAGCATGTACACCCTGATAGTAAGCTGACCCATAAGATGTTTCATCTGCGTGTCGGGAAACAACTCATTGGCGGTTATTGTGGGCGATCGCAGCCCAGTGTGAGAGAGGTCGAGGCCACTGTTTCTCTTGCCTCGTACATCAATCCACAAAATCAGCCGATGCACGTTGTCAGCCGTTTGGAGGGGCGGCAGAAATGCTGTAAAGTATGTAGCAGAGAGGGTAAGACCACTGCGAGCGGACGACTGTCTGAGACGTCCAAAGGATGTAGTCTGTGCGGGGTTCATCTTCACGAGGGCGAGTGTTTTGCGGCTTTTCATCATCGCATGATGCTACGAGGTAAGAGGAGCATTGGCGTGCAGACCTCTACTCACACAGCCCCGACGACACCCATCAGCAAGAGAACCCGACGTAAATAACGGACAGGGGACAGCTTCGCCTAACAGTGGCTTGACTGTATTCTGAACACGGACCATGATCACATTTTGAGCACGGTTGTGCCGTTTGTTTGTGCTTTACGATCCCGCTGATTGTAATTGAAACACGGATTATTTTGTACAATCCCCCGATTGTAATCTTTGTAACACGGACCATGCACTCGGACGTCGAGACAGACTCTGAGATTTATTATTCGGCATAATGTAAATTATTCCCGAATAAAATACTATCTATGGATCGCATATTTTCGTTTTGTTTTGTTTGTTTAGACGGATTATTTTGTACAATTCCCCCTATTATAATTTTGAAACACGGATCTGCCACCCCGATTGTAATTTTTGAAACACGGACATGCACTCGGACGTCGAGACAGACTCCGAGATTTATTGTTCGGCATAATGTAAATTATTCCCGAATAAAATACTATCTATGGATCGCATATTTTCGTTTGTTTTGTTTTACCCCACTTTCGTTTTTGGCAGATCCGTAAGGACGCTATAGTAATGGATGAACGTGCGTTGTATCACGTGGGAGGGGCACAGCCCAACGGAGGCTGTGCTCGTGCGACGTAGACGTTGTACCAACCATCTGTCGTTGGGGTTAGTGCATAGAGCAGTTGCACTGTCCAGAGCTAAGGTGGTACAAAACTGCACCTTAGTAACAACTGCACAACTAACGTGTTAGGAAACGGTAACACTAACGAGCTAAGTGTTCACTGAACTGGCCAAACTACGTACACGCCTTCCTTCAATGGCGGAACTATGTCGTTGACACTACGTCAAAGCAGACTGCAATGTGCGACTCTTCCAAGTCGTTCAAAGTACGTGGCCAAGTGACACAACCCAGGGGAAACAGGACAGGTTTGAGGGTGCTCCCGCACCCATAGCACTAACCCCTGGGTCTTCTACTAACCCACGAGAGAGGTGACGTTTCCCCGGTGTGGCCGTGCGTGCCGGCGAACGAGCTTTACTTCCGCGAAAGTAAGCTAGAAAAGGGCATAAAAGTGCACGTCCCCCGGGGCAAACAACGCCCGTGACCTCGTCATTTTCTGGACACAACCTCATCAGCGTTGCCCCTCTATACGGGCATGCAAAAATTTTGAAGTCTAACACGTATATGGTCGGTAATCGTACCCCGAAAATGCGGTATTTTCCCGCCAAATGCCTGGCAGGAAAGCGTGCAGGAGAGCCTATCTTCTGTAGACACGGAAAAGGGGGCCGGTTTTGACCGACTTGGCAGGATAACGGACAGGGGCGCTCGGCAGGAAAAGGGTTAAAGATGAATCATAACCACATATTTGTGTCAAGAAATGGAAATCAAAACGCCCCATGAATATATTTCCATCTCTCACAGGTGACATCAAGACATAGAGATGATGAGGCTAGTGATTATGGTGACAATGATGGTGAGTGTGAAATTTGGTTGGTCACTTTGTGAACACATGGAATATGATCAAATTGTTTGTTGATCAGCATTGTTTATGCAAATAAACCAGAAATTTCCTGCCTTATTTTTTACTCTACATACGAAGTAAAATTCATTTTTCATTAGTGATTGTTAATCTATTCTCTGTGATAGTTTCAAATTGTCTTATTTTCTTGTTTTTTTTCCCTCATTTCAAGACATCCTCATTGTGAAATTGCGTAAAGGACAGGAGTTGAAACTTAAAGCATTTGCAAGAAAAGGCTTTGCAAAGGAGCATGCCAAGTGGAATCCAACGGCTGGTGTGGCATTTGAATATGATCCAGACAATGCATTCCGACACACAGTCTATCCAAAACCTGAGGAATGGCCAAAGAGTGAATACAGCGAACTAGATGAAGATCAGTGTAAGTTTTGCTGTCGGTAAAAAATCATCTTTGAGCAAACGTGTGAATTTTCACAGTTGAGTTCTAATCCAGAAATCATATTCAGCTACATGTAAGTCCAACATAGAAACAACTCACAGAAGTAGGGTCCTTTATTTTCATTTGATAATGCCATTAATGCTGGGATTAATAACTACTGGGAAGCTGATACTATTTTGAAGATTGTGAACTGCAAAACATGGTTTGGTTAATATTTCACATATTTCAAAGATTGGCAAAATCAATAAACTGACATTCCAAGTACAAATGTGAAATTAATTGTGCAATGCAGTTGTGTAGCAAAATGATGAAACCTGCAGAAAAACTACTTGGGTTTTCCTCAGCAGAATTCAAAACAGCAGGAGAAGTAGTATTCCAAAAAGTTCTAATTGTTTTGTTTTCATATCTCCACAGATCAAGCCAAATTCGATTCAATGGGGAAACCCAACAAGTTCTTCCTGAATGTGGAATCATGTGGAGCACTGAGACCGGAGAACATTGTGTTGACGGGATTGTCAATTCTCAAAAAGAAACTCAGTGATCTACAAACACAGCACAGTCATGAGATGCAGAGTGATGTTTTAACCATCAACTGAGAATGTAGAATTCTACTTGTTTTGGATTAAGTGAACTGAAAGGACCTTCAGTGAACTGAAAGGACTGAGAGGAAAGAAACAATATTTGTATACTATAGTGCTTCTGGAAATCATTGTGTAAGTTCACAATTTTACAGTGCAAACATGCCACACTCCAGAATTACATTCTGTATTGTATCCAGTTGTCAATATTTGTCTCATTCCATTTTCCTGTATGTATGTTCAACACATCAGAAGTATGTCTGTGAGAGGATCAGATATATAATCCAGAAACACATGTAAGTTGCAATGCTCCAATAACAATATGTCTGGAAAAACTAGCTGACATAGTTCTAAAGTCAACATGTGTTGTCAGCTTTGTGAATGACAAGAGAATCATCAACATTATGAATCAGCATAATAAACTTTCTGTGATGCAATCACTGCAGTCAGAGATATAATTGCCGTATTCAGTTATGTCATTGTTGCTTTTCTTTTTGAATAAACACCACATATTTCCCTAACTTTAAGATTGGCAAGTGTTTCTTACTGAGATTGTGATAGAGCTCTTATAGTTTTGTCCTGATGTTATTGTTTTGGTGTGTGATTTCAGTCAGTGCAGTCATTTAACTATTCAAGCAAGCCATAATACAGTTCAGAGTGAATCATGAATTGTGAATTCTGTTTATATGATATTGTCAAATGATAAGTCAACACAGATTTCCAAGTGAAAGTGACATAACAGAGGAGTGGTGATCTGTTTCACTGGATTGTGCTACACACTGTAAACATCAGAATGTTTGTCACATTGGTTCACCTTCCCCTTGGAGTTACTGAATAAGAAATTCATGACAGCAAGTTTGTTTGATGAATGCTGAATGCAGAATGCTCTCAGTTGAGGTCCTTTTATTGTAGTAAAAGTTGGCATAGTTTTGCCATGTACAACAATGCTTTCACAGTCCATATCATGATATTCTCCTGCAACACTTTTATATGTAGCAATGAATCTAAGCCATCCTACTCCTGTTTCTGTTTGTAGAAGTCTAAAAGCCATAGAAAACGATGTTGTGCTGGAATTTGTGGTACAAGAGTCAATTTTAATGAGAATGACTGGGAAAGAAAATCTATATGCTTGATGTGAAGACTTGCATTTTATGAACCAAGCAAGTTCAGGGAACAACTTATGTGAGATAAAACTATGAAAAATTGTCACAAAATCATAAAAAATGCGTCAATGACACTGTAGCTCCCATCCTGGACTATTTAGTGTTTGTTCTCTGGTCAGATATTTGAACATGTGTGAAAGGGATAAAGTGCATGAAGTGAAATACTTAAATGAAATGTACTGGAGACAGTGAAATATGTTTAATCTAATTATTCAGAATATAAAATGGAAAAAATACAGAATTAGATATCGAATACTGTGATACAACCATTAACTCAACAAGTCATTTACAATGACATAGTCCCCACTTGTAATAGGAGTATTAGTCTTGATGGGGTAGGAAAATGTGGTCATTAAGAAGTATCACTGGAGTGTATATGTTGAGATCTATGGGCACATAGGTCTATGTCGTTGTTCCCAATTTGAAACACATGAGGCATGTCTAAGTTATAGTTCTAAATCGGGAAAAAAGATCTGACCTCTAGCAGTATTGGCCAGCCAAGAAATACATATGCGCATTATAAATGAGGTACAAGATGTGACATCTTAAGGTCTAATATCCTATCAAAATTGCAGGGTATAGAACTTGTGGTTACTGAAATATGCATATATATGTATAATCAAGGTCAAAGGTCATCGAGGTCACATGACATTTTGAAAAAAAAAATTATATTGCTAATTAATCCCTATATGCCAAAAAATCAGATCTCTAGCTCTATTCGCTTGCCCAGAATTAGATGTGTACATAATTAATGAGGTAAAGCGTGTGTTGTCATAAGGTCTCCCATCCTACTAAATACAAAGGACATAGCACTTGTGGTTACTTATTTATTGACATAAACATATATTTTAGGTAAAAGGTCATCGAGATCACATGACATTTGGTCAAAAAATTTCTCTCCTATAGTTATCCCTATATACCAAAAATCAGACATCCAGCTCTATCGGCTCGCTCAGAATGAGATATGCACATAATTATTGAGGTACAGTATGTGGCGTCATAAGGTGTCCAATCATACCAAACATGAAGGGTGTAGCACTTGTGGTTACCAAGTTATGGAAAAATATGTATATTTGAGGTCAAAGGTCACCGAGGTCACGTGACATTTTGTCAAAAAAATTGTTTTGCTAAGTTATCCCTATATACCAAAAATCAGACCTCTAGCTCTATTGGCTCGCTCAAATTAGATATGTGCATAATTAATGAGGTACAATATGTGGCGTCATAAGCTGTCCCGTCATACCATACATGAAGGGTGTAGCACTTGTGGTTACTGAGTTATGGACAAATATGTATATTTGAGGTCAAAGGTCACCGAGGTCACGTGACATTTTGTCAAAAAAATTGTATTGCTAAGTTATCCCTATATACCAAAAATCAGACCTCTAGCTCTATTGGCTCGCTCAAAATTAGATATGTGCATAATTAATGAGGTACAATATGTGGCGTCATAAGGTGTCCCATCATACCATACATGAAGGCTGTAGCACTTGTGGTTACTGAGTTATGGACAAATATGTATATTTGAGATCAAAGGTCACCGAGGTCACATGACATTTTGTCAAAAAAATTGTTTTGCTAAGTTATCCCTATATACCAAAAATCAGACCTCTAGCTCTATTGGCTCACTCAAAATTAGATATGTGCATAATTAATGAGGTACAATTTGTGGCGTCATAAGCTGTCCCATCATACCATATATGAAGGGTGGTAGCACTTGTGGTTACTGAGTTATGGACAAATATGTATATTTGAGATCAAAGGTCATCAAGGTCACATGACATTTTGTCAAAATATCCGAGATATCTGCGTGAACGGATGGACTCACGGATGGACGAACAGACGGACATGACCCAATCTATAAGCTCACTGGACTTCATCCGTGGGGACTAAAAATTGTGTCACTGCATCCTTTTTGCAATATGAATACGATGAGAAACTAAATTTTTATTTTTGTGGCCTTATACATGGGAGTCTATGGAGATCTGCCTTATACATGGGAGTCTATGGACGTGTAAACTAAAAATATGCAAATTTCACCACGATTTGCCAAATTTGGGAAAGGTCACTCCTATGCACTTCCATACCAAGTTTCAAATCAATCGGACTTGTGGTTTCAGAGCAGGAGATTTTTTGACCAAAAATGGGAGAAAATTACAAAAAAATTCATGAAAAATAGCAAGTCCAAGATACTGACCCAAGATGCGCACAATCATTTCATGTCAGCCCAAAGTACTTACATGATAATTTTCATGTAATCTGCTCAGTGGTTATTGAGTTTTTTCAATTTTGACTGTTTTTTACATTTTTTCACTTAATTTGCATATTTTTGGCAATGACAACTTCATTTGAACAAAATCTCATCTACAGCCCATCATCCATGTACACACCAAATATCAAGATGAAATGTACAGCGGTTTTGGAGTTTTTGATGTTGACATACAGACATACAGACATACAGACATACAGACGTACAGACATACAGACATACAGACATACATACATACAGACATTTTCCTAGCCTATAAGAATAGCTTCCATTGCCATATATACATATGGCTATGGGAGCTAAAAATTCTTGCAAAGTGAATTCATGTTTTCCTTGTCATAAACATGTTGAGAAGCTTACTGATAGTCCTTCATATAAAAGATGTCCCTGGAGTCTTGTCATTCCTTATTTCTGTGGATAGTTTTCAGGTGATTGTGCCTTCTCTTTTGACAGTTGCCATACTAGCTGGTACCAGTCAAGTTTCTGGTACCAGTCAAGTTTCTGGTACCAGTCAAGTTTGTCAATAAACAAGGGTTGGCTTACATGTAGGATTTCAACGCCTGTATGGACATCTGCCCTATGCAAGACATCTCACCCATTTTGACTGATCTTGATGTATTGCACCATAGTGGTCAGAACTTGAGACTTCCATCAAACCAAGCTGATACCAGTCAAGTTGCTGCAGACACACCACCATCTTGTGTGTCTTCCCCTTGCCTAAGTTCATAAAGTTCTGTTCTAAGTTTATCAACGATTGGCTGATAGTGTTCTCTGACCTGTTGTCTGGTAAGTTCCACAATTTCTTGTACAGTGTGCTGTTAAGTTGGGGAAGAAAAACAATCAGTGAACAAGATTTGAAGACCTAACCCTTTCACCACCATGGTGTGGCCCAAACCCATTGTTATCAATGGTGAATGTGGACATGTTTACCGGGAATGGTGTGAACAAGTTAAAGGGTCAAATTTTCTAAATGGTTGTATACTGTACCAAGAAAATAAAAGGGTACCTGAACCTATTCTCCTGGAACCAACTCATCCGATTCCAGCTCACCTGATACCAAATTACCCAAAACCAATTTGTGATTTTATGACCACCTCGTCCTGACAAATCAACTCTAAATAACGTCCAACCAGTCTCCATGTGCATATGTGGTCTGTCAGATGCGATATTCAGGATGCAAGATATTTGAAATTGACACAACAATCGGCCAAAATACATGTGCAGAACAAGTACAGGACGTTGCTAATGCAATGCTTTTGCCTGGGTGATACAGTATCGCGTATGATGGCTTGTACTGCGTATAAAATGTTGAATGTATGACTTATTTGAACTTATTTTGTAATGTTTACATGGGAGAACAATGTGTTCTTCATTTAAGTGAAAGAAGAGCAGTTTGTTTCACTGTGATGAATTTTGGCGAAAAACGTCCTGCGTGTCAATACCCAATGTTTGACAGGCGCTGTCTACTCCGTAAAACTTTACAACACAAGATATGTGGAATCTATAACACTAGATATGTTATTACTACATGCACATCTCAAACAACAGGCGAGTTGGTATCGGGTGAGTTGGTCCTGGGCGGGTCGGAAAAGGAGCAAGTTAACTGTCATCCAAATAAAACACTCCCTATCATGTTATATCTTACTACGCACATTTTTGGCAAAAATCATTGTTCTATTTGTTTATTTTTTAAGCTTGATATTTCCACACAATTTTTGAAACAAAGTTTCGAATTCAAAGTATTTCAGTGTATTTTAGTTGACATGCAAACAACAGGGAAATCATGGATGTCTTCAATATACCGGTACTGATAATGCTTGGCCTCCTTAAGAGGTTCTTGACATGTGTTGATTGGTAAAGTGAATCAGGCTGAATACAATACAGAAGATATGAAAAATATCTCTCACAAATATAGAAAACCATATTGTATGTCTTCATTTCTTTATATGATAAACCGTGAGGGACAAGTCTGAATTGAATGAGTAATTTCTTTTTTTTTATATGACAAGTAAATCTACTCTGTCAAAGACATGCCAGGTATGAAATCTAAAGCACTCTATTATAGTAAGTGATGTAGAACTTTCATAAAATACCCTTTATATAATCCTTGGGACCAAGTTACCAACAATTTTGATAATGATTAATTGTACATATGTTATTTATTTGGTATACATACTGTGAATAAACTGGCCTGTCTGCGGAAGTACGCCTTGCCTTCTTCATTTTCATAGACTGGAGAAAGTTTGAGATCAGCTTTTGTCATCTGTCCATTTCTTGGATCCCCAGAATCAAAGGTGTGTACGGTTATCTCAATAACATAGTCACTGACCAAGACACCCTAGAACAACAAACAGCAAGATTACCGAGAATCTTCAAACCCCCCCCAGCCTTCAACTTCTATTCACTGTACATACAGTAATTAATATCTTGATAAGTGAAGTCCATTAAACCTCCCTATTGTTCTCCTTGGTGTGATTATCACGGAGAGTAAAATGCCATCAACAATCAAAGCGGCACATGCAATAAAAATAAAGTGCTAACAAATGTGAATCCATGATACTCAAACAATATGTCAATAAAATTCAACACAAAATTCCAATTTCATGTGTTCATTCTAAAACAGTGATGTTTACCAGGTTAAACTGGGCGAGGGCATCTTTATCACACCAACAGTATTCATAAGTTCTGAACACATGCTCCTTTAACCGTCTTGGCTCATTCAGACTGTGAGCACTGTGAAGAGAAACAAATAAATGGACTCATTGAGTGATAGTGCCATGGTGCTTTCAACTGAATATACAACAGACAAAAGAAAGTTACTGCCTTTATTATACCTTTTTCAACTTTAGCAATATATATGCTAAGAATACTGTTGAGAACAAATTGAAAAAAAACTTATGACATATTACCGGTACTTCCAGTTTACCATGTTGGATCAGACCACAGAACAAAACAGCAAATGTGTAAATCACACCATACTGGCTTTGTTCTTCACAGAAATAACAACTGACACAATACTCTGAGATAATCTTACAATCCTAAAACACACTTTAAAAGCATTCATCTAGTCAATTAACACACACATCAAGTTTAGACCATTCCTGTCGACTTGTAACAAGCTAATCAGACATTACCTGATGTCATCAGAGCATTCCTTGAGAAGATCAGGACTTCCTTCTCTGACCACAGGTACAAACTCTAGATGCCACATGTGTTTTGGAACTGGCGGATTAAATCTACTGAAGGCGTCCTCAAGGCCAAGGACAACATGATCCTTTTGATACAGAGTCAGTCGTATGCCTTTCACTGAACCATCGTCTGTAATACCAAGATACACTGTACCACCCTTACCAGTGTTCAGAAATGCACACAGAGCTCTGAAAAACAAATTTCACATTTGTCAATTCAAATCTTGCAGTCTGGTTACATCTACTTTCTCCATGCATACATACAATTGGAATAAAAGAAAGTTTCTGTGATTAGGGGTCAACTCAACTTCAAGGAGACCAAGTGAATATATTTCAAAACAATTTCATTGAGAGGAATAAATGTTACCTAAAACTGAACATAAGTTGTGGTTAGAAACGGAGACTGCCATAACAAATCAGTAAAAATTTTATTTATGTTTGAACAATTGATTGTCTAATTAATTTTAATAGAAACCTTGACACAGGTGCTCTTGTACTTCTGCCAGTTTCTGGGTTGTAACACCTTTGAGGTACATCTTCACGGCACAGATTCCGATGACCTTTGAACTCATGGGTGAAATCCTCTTCAAAAGGCACAATGGCGTAACGCACATAATATCGTTTTCTTGGTCTGGACTTCACAATTACAGGTTGATGACAACTGAATGAGTCTTTTTGACCATCGTGATTGCCTTTGCAGTTGGATCTGTGAGACATTAAGGGTCAATCATAAGATTTCAGGAGGGGTTAGTCAATATAGGGACAAAATCAGAAGAGCAAAATTTGTAGAAATACTCTGCAGCCATGCCTTTTTAGAAAAAGTATTCACATGACAGCTGCGCAAAAAAAACATTGAAGAAAGCGTTGTAAATGTAAAACGGAAGTGATATTTGACGTTTTGAGTTATATTTGCAGTTGTTGAAATTTTGGGAAAAAGAATGCATGCCATGCAAAATCAGAAACCAACATTGTCAATTTTGTGACCCAAAAGAATTTTACACATCTAAGTCCACCCCTCACGAGATTTAATGGGTGATCCCCTGCAATAAACATGCTGTGTACATGTTTAACCAATGTTAAACAACATATGTAATTGGTTATGAAACCAGTCAGTAACTGAATGAACATACTAATGGTGATTCCAAGCATATATGGTAGGTTCCATTGCTTAAAAGGGCAGGTTTTTTTATCAGCTTTTTCTCTGAGCAAACTGACTAACTTTATACAACTTTCAAAGGAGAACAAAGGACAAAATCACATAAACAGTCAATGTCAACAGCCATTAATGTGAGAACCAGGGATTGAATAGTGCCTCTTTAAGAAGACTATACTCACTCAAAACATCAAATATCACTTCCGTTTTACATTTACAACACTTTCTTCAATAAATGTCTAATATGTGTTTTAGTCTACTATGTGTGCACTTAATACACACCAAACTATGTTTTAATGGCTTAAAATTTGGATTGATAAAACATTACTACATTTTGCAAAATCTGGCAGGCCATGGATAATTGTTGCTTGAGTCTATTTGCAGTTGTTGAAACACAACGCCTGCAGGCTGGAGCAAACAAATGTTAAAATGAGCAATTTTATGACTTACCTGCAGTCCACTTTATAAGAAGCCATCATGGCCTTGTCTGGGTATTCCCTGTTGCTGGCAGTATGGTCAGGCTGTTGTCAAACTCTCCTTGATATGTTTAATAAAATATTGAAAATATTGAATGTAATGTGTTAAATTCTCATTTTGATGATGGACTCACAGACTTGTCACTTTCTAAGTCAGAAAGGGTAGCTGTGGTTGTAACTTTCCAACCAGGCTTCAATACCAGTTACTGTCGATTTGTCTCAATGATTACAGTATCCTATGATCCTGTAATGTACACCAGCTGGCTGATTGTAACACACAGGCTAGTGGAAACTAAAGAAGTTCAGAGAGATTTTATTGTAGCCAGCTATTGTAATTTGTTGCATTTATTGTTTTTTGTAGCAAACAAACTGAAAACTGTTACACCAGTAGCAAGATACTTTAATACTTCAGTCATCTATTGTTATTTGTTGCAAACAAAGTGAAAATTGTTACACCAGAAGCAATATACTTCAGTCATTATATTTGTAGCAAATAAACTGAAAACTGATTGATCAGTAGCAAATGTTTTTTTTTTGTTTCTGGCAGAGTTTCTCCAACTTACGGTAAGTTGTTGAGAGAGAGGTCAAGAATAGTTCATCTTGCTCTGCAACAATCTTGTTCTTATACAAGGGATGTATGTTTATGTTTTTTGATAGTGGAGCAGGAGATAAACAAATGATGACAAAAACTCAGAGACACCACTGTGTTTCTGAAAACTCTCACAGGGATCATCTTTTTCCCCCACAACTGCATCATGGGGTAGATGGGCGTTAATGGTCAAATTTCAAGGACCTCAAACATATCAATCCCCCCCCTCCCAAAAAAAAAGTGACTGGTCCCTGGTGGTATGGTGGATCCGATGTATATTCACCTGTGCTGTAGTTCTGAACCCATTTTCCCCATCCATCCACACAATATCTTCAGGGAAAGTCATGGGCTACAGAACTACAGCAAGTTCACCCTGGAATGGTCACACACTAAGGGAGACATCATTATTTACAACCGGGGAGCACTCAAAAATGAACAATACAGGGGACATGCAAACAACGATAAACGAAAGCAGGATTTATGCAGAAATAAGCATGTGTGACAGTTGCTCGAAGTATTGTCAGACTGAAAATTTTCACAAGTTTCTGTATAAGGAGAGGAAGACCCCTTCTTGACCTTCACCCATGTATTCACTGCTTTACAGCAGCCTTGTTGTCTAACACACATACCAATGTCTAAAATTGCAGTGAATACAAATGCTGTATCTGGTTTCAAACAGTACTTTCTTGCAGTGACATGCTTGCCTTTATTATCTCTCTGCTGGAGGATACTGAGCAAGTTTAAATTCACATAGATCAAGTATTTACAAACATAAAAACCTCTAATGTATAAATGTATGTTTGATGCACAGCTTTTGCCCTTGTTCTGTTGGGCAATATTACTTCCCAATGTGTAGTAGCCAATAAGAATGTAGTCAGTAACACACATTTTTCCTCATATACTCTAAAAGTCACTTACAAAGGAATGTTTTAGAACTGTACATTGCATGAAATACCTTTATTCTTATACTTGAGTCTAACTTAGCTCCCTACATGTTTGATAGATCAAATCTGCCTTATAAAAGCAGTCTGAATTGCATAGAGTCAATCAATATGGCATATTTCTTTATGATTATCTCAAAAAGTAGGGGGACATTACATGTTCTTGTCATTTTTCTTGTATGCTCACTATACCCTACAAAACATTTGCAAAAATCAGAAAAATTACATTACTCCATGACAATTTTTGAGTGTGTCTTTGTTAAAAATCATCAAAAATGAAAAAAAGCCTGTTTATAGCAGAAAATCATACATTAGAGGTATTTCAGGAATAACTCAAAAATAAATATGGAAACCCTTAATTAATCAGAGCACATTATATGAAAAAATCAGGAAAATTGATGAGAAATTTGAGTAACTGCTGCATTTGAGTTAGTCAAATGTATCTACGAAATGCAATCTTTGTCCAACAGAGAAGCTATTCATAATCAATGTAGATAAGTCCAACCTATTACAGTAAAAATGTTACCTGTGAAATTTCCATCAAACCCATCACCACAAATGGTTTGACCCAACTTGATACCTATATGTGAGCATCTGAAGCAAATTTCAGACAATAAAATCTACCTGTCTGACATGATTGCGTGAATGCGTGAAACTCGAAAAATAGGTAACAATCACACTTGCTGTATTCTCATCTTCATTGTAATATTGCTCTGCAAATCTGCATCAAGCACTGTACCCCTCTGAGAAGATACGGGCAGTTTCTCTCTCTCTCTCTCTCTCTCTCTCTCTCTCTCTCTCTCTCTCTCTCTCTATATATATATATATATATATATATATATATATATAAATGTCATATATATATATATATATATATATATATATATATATATATATATATATATATATATATATATATATATATATATTTATATATATATATATAAATACATATATACATATATATGCATGTGTGCATGCTATTATGTTATGGGGATCATGCAAAAACTTCGAGTCGGTAAGGGGTTACAGAAAATTCGCAAATGAAGAGGGGAACGATTAAAAATTTCGGAGTGCCAGAGGCAATTCTTCTGGACACCCCCGGCCGCAAATAATGACGGCTCCTTGAATGCACAGTGATGAAGTTGTTTATCACTGACAATTGCAGAACACCCGACATTTACGCAACTTTCACTGCGTGTCTGAAAACACAATTTATAGAGTGAAAAACTACTGTTTTCAAATATGGACCTTCCGATACTACAAAACATGTACAAACGACAATGGTATTGGTAAAAACCGTCTGCATATAGTGTAGCATAAGCATAGAGTATTGAGATAAATTTGTTTGAGGAGAAGCAACATGTGCCGTACTCACTGTTCTCTGTCGAAGACAGCCTGAAGACGAATACGTTTCTATTTTCTCTCATATAACCCACGCACTCTCGACACCGCACTGAATATGCTGAAGGTTGTCCCGCCTCAACTCTCAAGACAGAATTGTTATTAAATTTCTGTAACATTTTTAACCGTAGATGGCGCAGAGCCACAACTGTTACAGTGACGCCGGCTTGATAACAGCTACGTCAAATAATGGACCATTCCGTTTAGCGTTCGTCGAAAATATGCCTCACTGTTATAGTTGTAATCCCAGTTGGAATATATACTTCAATCATGGAGGTAATCAACCTGTTTGTTTATAGTTTGCTTGTGCGTTTAATGTTTGTGTGTTGTTTGTTTTAAAAATGTTTACTTATTTGTTCGTTTGTCTTTTTCTCTTTTTATTTCTCTCTTCTTTCGTCTGTATGTTGTTGTAATTTTTGTTTACTGGTTGTTTATTCAGCGTGCTACCCTCGCTCTGTCGTACTTACGTACGTACCCTCGGCACTAATCGCCAAAGTTTACTCAGGCTTTCTGAGAGCGCCCCCACTGTTCAAAGTGTGGCTACGTTCACGAATCACACACAGACTTCACTGTAGGCATAATATATGATATATTAAACAATTTCAAACAGATTAAATTGAGGGAATATTAAAACTTCAGCAGATTGTCGCTCTAGTGGGAGGCTGTTCCCATAGATCATGGGGTGAACGCAATGTTAACTGTTGCCGACACAGGGGCACAAGGCATTATCAGTCATAACAAGAGTGTAAAAAATTGATAATTTATGATTATGAAAACTTGATAAAAAATTGAATATTTCTGTCGTTATTGCATACTGACAAAACTTCCCAACTGCACTAGAATCCTGAATGATGACCAGTTTTCATGCCAAATTCGCGCAGTTTTCACAGAGACTCTGTTATTAATGAATTTATGATTATGAATATTCTTGATAAAAATAATATTACTGTCATTATTGTATACTTATAAAAGTACCCTAAAACACTCGAATCCTAAATTAAGATCAGTATCTATGTCAAAGTCAAACAGTTGTAGAAGACTCTACAGCAGCAACAATATTGCGCAGTAACTTACTGTAATGCGCGGTCACAGTCTGCCAAGGCTGCGGTACTCTGACCGCGCATCAAGCCCAATTTTGTTGCTGTTGTAACTGTTTCTTAGAGTCTGTGCTACAACTGCGTGAAGTTGGCATAATACTGATCATCATATAAAATTCGAGTGCTGTAAAGTACTGTTATAAGTATACAATAATAACAGAAATATTATTTTTTATCAAGAATATTCACACTCATAAATTTATTAATAACAGGGTTTGTACTACAACTGCGCAAATTTGGCATGAAAACGGATTATCATTTAGGATTCGCGTGCAGTTGGGAAGTTTCGTAAGTATGCAATAATGACAGAAATATTTAATTTTTATTAAGTTTTCATAATCATAAATTTATTATATTTGTTTTACATTCTTGCTATGACTGATTCTTTCATTTCATCTTGTCTATGAGGCTGTGCCTTGTTTTTCATTGTGGTGGTGATTTTACTTAGACCCTCATTGAAAATTACCTCCTGGCACGTCAAGTTTGAACACCGCTATATACAAATAGTATGCTTCAAATGTCGCAAGTTTGACAAGATGCAAACCAACACATAAATTGAGCTTTAAACGTTGTGCTGGACGAATGCAAAGGAACAAATATTCAGATGAATATCAACTAATTTCAGAATTAATTTACAGTAATTGTCATGCACTGATAATTTAAACCAAGGTCCTCCTGTCGTCAGCGGTTTTAATGACTTTATGATACAGTTTTGACACAAAAATGTAACGGAACCATTAGGGGCTTTGTTAAAGTGACGAATACCAGTCGGCATGAGACAGTGTCCCTCGCTTAACTGTGGAAGCATATAAAAGAGGAAATTTAAAGTTTACGAGTACCATTTTGTTGTGTACAAAAAACTGCAAGCACTATGTTTGCACGCAAATAACTGTAAAGATGACCCTACTGAGTGAATGCACCTCCCTTGACTGTGGAGGCACACAAAAGAGAGGACATTTAAATCAACTAGTCGCATTTTGTTGTGTACAAAAAATGCAAGCACTATATTTGCACGTAAAGATGACCCTGTCTCATTAACTTCTGTTCTACAAAATGGAACATACCTGGGCAGAAATAGGTAAGTGTTGTTAAAGGTATACTGTCACCTGTAATCTAAATATGCCCATATATAGTCAAAGGGCGTTCCTTGGTATTCAAAATGCCCATTTGAGGGCACTGTTTTTAAAAAGCGGCCACCCGCTTAAAATCTGTGATTGGTTAGATTTTCTCTTTCCATGGTAACTGTGGCGAAATTGGAACATGTGACAGCATACCTTTAAGCATTTGATAAATTTTATGGTCACAGAGTTTAGACTGATGCCATAGTACAAAAGAATTCTAAACAAAAAGATTGCGATGTTCTTATACCGTGATTTTTTTTACTTGCTACATCTGAACAGGGGTCCGTAGCGTCCACAGGTGTTCGGAGTGTTCAGTGAACAGCACACATAAATTGTACACCAACTGCGCCTGTCCAGTGGTCTGTGCATGCGTCCTCCTTAATTGATGCATGTGATGAGATGCTCGTCTGACGCGCGAATACTATACAAGCGCTCAAACACAGCGCCCTCAGTTTCATTCTCAACTGGGCGACTAGACGGTTTCCTGCATGTCGAGAAAGAGGTGCACATATCTCCCGATCTCTCTGGACTGTAAAATTGAAAAAACCGTAATCCGAGAGGGAAATAAATAAAGTCTACACAAGTTCCTCTGTCTTTGAAAAGCGACGGAGAGATATAAACCAGTCACTAGCAACACAGGTATGGCAAACAACAAATTCGGTATGCTCCTTTCTGAACAAAGAGGTAAACAAAATAAGTTATCTTTTCTCCAATACAAACAGGAAGTTCAGGAACGCCGAGTATGACAGATTGTGGCACATTTTGGTGTGTAGTGTACATGTTTTGGGGAAAACTATTACAATGAAATTTTTCCCCATCTTTTCTGCTACGGTAAGCCACGATTTAAAGGTTAAAAACAGTCCAACCTGATTAATTTTGTACTGTAAACTGGCAGCGAGACAGACAAACTATTAAAGTTACATGTAATAAAGTCAGGTGAAAGGCAAATAGGCACATACGTGACAGGCAGTGACTGAAATCAAGGTATCCGAGGAAAGGGTTACTGTAAGGCAAAAAAAAAAAAAAATATGCATATGTCTGTTAAAATAGAAAAGGTCGATCGGAAACTTTTTCAAGTCTTTATTTTTTATGGGGTGGGTCCACCAAAAATCTGCAAAATATGGCAAAAGCATATACATGCTTTTTTTTTTTTTTGAAAAATGCGGAAAAAGTAAGGGATGGGAGGGTAGTATGTTCTACACGATTACATCCGAAATGTCCAAAGCATACTACACTGTCACTTAAGAAAATAAACCATTCACTCCCCTATTTTAGCTGCTATTTGACAATTCTTCCACGCAGCTGACATCATCACGACGACACTATAGCCAATGGCAGACGACGCGATAGTAAGGCGCCGACATTCACCGTACCGCGAACGACAGGAAGTTGATAACGTATCCGAGTTAACAGTTTGCAATACGAACCCACCGAGATGAAGCCAAGTGTGCACATGCGTGTTAAATGGCAGATTATTAGGAGAATGTGGGTCATGACCTCCCTGATATGCTGCGACAAAGCAACCCACTCACACGTGACAGGCAAAAAAAAAAGTCATACCCGACCTGCTTTACAATTGCTTCTATTAAAAAGATTCTGATAGTTTAGGAAGGAGTAAGAAAGATCGATAGGCCGTCATTTTATTGAAGGTCTGGAAAGTTACGTTTCTTTGGTTATACCACTCTGAACCTTGCTGGCAAATAACGAATCTTGAAATATTGTCAATGTCACAAAAGAACATTATAATGTAATTTCATCAGTAACGCAGTATTGTGAACAGGGTAAAGCTAAAGCTTATATTACCATGCAAGTTGGGAGAAAAACATATAGGCCAAGACACGTGCAAAGAGTTTTATATTATATGATATATACATAGTACACATACACACACATGATATATATATATATATATATATATATATATATATATATATATATATATATATATATTTGCAGATTAGAAGCGAAATAATGCTTCGAAAGGGGCGACTTGGCTGCTAACCATGGTGTATTTCCCATATGCCTTCCAAATATTGTCAATGTACTATCTGAAACCTGTTGAATATCAATGTGCCCACGTTCCCTTTCATATACAAGGCTGCTGCTCGCATCTCTCTCTCTCTCTCTCACTCTCTCTCCCTCTCTCTCTCTCTCTCTCTCTCTCCCTCTCTCTCTCTCTCTCTCTCCCTGCAATCCAACGTCGACGCGTGTCTATGTTCACCGTATGGAGTAATGTAATATGTACTAGTGATGTATAGATTCAATGTTCTGTGCAGTACATACATCTTCACGATAAAACCAAGCGCCAGATATAACATAAATTTATCCAAACATTTCAAAAGTATTTCGCTCCATAGCTGCAAATACTTTCTCGATTGCAGACTGTAGTTTTGGTTACTTTGGGCAAGACTATAGCTGTACTGTATATAACTGTATGCATCCTCCGCAGTGATGATCAATCGAAGCGGGTATTTTCGAACTAAAACATTTCCCTAGCCTTGAAAACCTGTTGCAAACGTGAATAATTTACCGACTTTGATCAAGTCTACAAAAGAGAGAAAATCGCAGAGAAAACGTGATACATGTAACCCTATTGATGTGTTCGTATCCGGAACATAAAACACGGTGCGTGAAGTATGACAGATATCGTATTTGTGATTCCGATCAGATCAACTTATACGTTTTCCGGCCAGAAATTACCACCCACGCAGGCACAGTGATATAAACCGACTTCGTTTAAAGAATTTTTAGACTTCTAACGGACCCATCAGACGTGTGCCTACACGTTCAGCATCCTTATGTGCCACACGTGTGGATGCACAGTATTTTCTTTTTATGTCAGTTTTCTTCCAATGAATGATTTACATATTTGTTTGTTTGTCTGTTTCGTATGTTTGTCTTTGCTTTTTTATTTTATATAAATTTGGATAAACTTTACGTATGGCGTCACAATTGATCAACAGTGTCCAGGTAATTTTTGATTAATGATCGGGAGTCTCGTAAAATTTAAAAAAATCTAATTTTTACCAAATGTCAGAATATTTTGTTCTTATCAATAACCGATAGACCGTTATTAAAAACAAAACAAAACAAGATAGTAAAACAAGCCAAATAATAATCAGAAATAATGAACTGCCAGACACGAAGGAATGGTATTAAAGGAGAAATAGTAGCAACTTTTAAAAAAAATTATATAATCGGTATCGCTACGACGGTCTTCCCCAAGTATTTATTTACCCTAAGTTATCAATGTATTATTTATAACCAATCTGTATGCAACCTGTAATTGTGTTAGAGTACAAGCTAGATATATAGATAATACCGCCTGCAAATAACAAATTAATTAAGTCGATCATAATTCTATGGATAAAGTTTTCTCATTGAAATTCATATAGATTTCCATTGCGGTCCCTCGCGTGTGCATCATTGTTAAAATGAAATTTTTGCTACTCAGCTAGTCTGGCATTAAAATAAAAATTCAATAACTAAAAATGGGAGAAAATCGGGGAGTAGAATTATTCATTCCAAAAGATGCAGTTATTCTAAAAGACTACGGTCTTAAAGAAGTTACACGTGTCAACTCGTTCTATTTTCTGTCTTTTGGGACACCGCGTCGACGAACGTTGAGAAGTAATTTTCAATCATCCGAACGCTCGTAATATTTTCCAGACTCCAGGAATACGTGCCTGGAATAGATTTCCAGGCTTGTCAAAAAAGAAATTCAACGTTTCATTTGAATCACTATGTCGTCATTTTTTTTTATTGGTAACGTGATGTCTCGGCACAAATCTACATTATTATCGTGTAGCGAAAGAGTAGTCTTCGCATTCACATCGAAATTTTTCCGAACGTGGTGGAGGGAAAGAGATCGCGATTGTGGTTGAATGTGCGGCGAGCGCTAGAGTCAGAAAGATTGCATTAAAGAGTGTCGTTGCGTCTTTCACGTCACGTGCGGCAATCTCGTCGCTAACATCGTCTGTCCAGATTGTACGGCAAAGGCGATGGAAGGATGATGGCTACCAATTACCGGTATCTTTGACAACAATCACCGAGGATGTATCGATTCCGTCCCAACTCGTTCCATCCATTTCCCAGTTGATAATCCCAGTCTCTCAGATGTGAATTGTGCGTTTAATTTCGTCCTCTTCGAAAATGCCAGGGATTGAATGTAATCATGCTATCGCAATTCTCAGAACAGCCCTATGGCCTGACACAATTGTAAAAATAAAACAAAAAAATCAAGATGAATATTAGAATACAAATATTCTTAAAACTTGGAATTTTTTTGGAAACAAATTATGCATTAACAATATGTTTCATTTCAGTATTCGGGCAGCATCTGTGTAACTTACATTCAATGTGTGGATAAGCTATTAGTTCTTTGCCCAACTTCATAACATATTCAATAAATTGCATGCTTAGTTTTCCGAGAAAGTGTTATAACTCACGGCAATTTATGGGATTTCGGCGTGTTAAATTACAAACTGCCACATGTAACAGAAACACTGCACGAGCTCATATACATCTTGTCAAATTCTACAGGGAGTGACTGCTTCTAATGCTGCAACCAGCTTTATATACATATATGTACGCCTGCAGACTTTTTGTTTATTCGTCTGAATAGTTAGTATGCATGCATGCATGTATGTATGTATGTATGTATGTATGTATGTATGTATGTATGTATGTATGTATGTATGTATGTATGTATGTATGTATGTATGTATGTATGTATGTATGTTTGTATGTATGTATGTATGTATGTATGTATGTATGTATGTATGTATGTATGTATGTATGTATGTATGTATGTATGTACGTATGTACGTATGTGTGTATGTATGTATACGGAGAGAGAGAGAGAGAGAGAGAGAGAGAGAGAGAGAGAGAGAGAGAGAGAGAGAGAGAGAGCGCTTTGTCAAAAAGACATCTTCATAATTTCATGTGTGTATACTCTCAATCAGGCGCGTCTATTACTTCAATGTATATTTAAAATCAATTAAATACTGGATGCTCTGCATGTACACGCAAAGATCAACATATTACCATATATGGTAGAAGGAATCGGCTTTGCAAATGTCTTGATCAACGTTCAGTCCGAGAGACAAAGCAAAGCAGCCACCAGTAACAACAACAACAGCAACAACACCACCAACAACAACGATAGTAATAGTTATAACGACGACGACAAGACAAATAACAATAATTATGATGATGATAGCATATTTGGTAATATTTTTAAAAATGTCTGCGCAGATCATAGTCTGTATTAGTTGTCTTGTAATCGCTGTTGATGTCAATGATGTCTGCTATTGGCTTTTAGGTTTTGCCTTGATCGCGCAAACTTTGGGCGAATTTTTCAGCATATTCGTGTCACAATGGGGCAAAATGGGGTGATTCGAACTAATAATAATTGAAGAGGAGGAAACACGTCGAAAGCCTGTACCAAAGTGTTTTCTGGTTTGTGTTTGTGCAAAGTGTCCTAATGCAAACTATCCCAGCCCTGTGTACGTCAAGAAGATTAGTATGCAAAAGCCACAATGTGTATAAAAATATCAAAACACCTGTGCATGTAATTAAACATGCAAATAACGAACAGGGAGTCATAGCTGATGCATTAGTTGTGCAACTTTTATCAATTAAACATTTCAACATTGATATTCATTATTTATTAGCGAACGGACGGGCGCCCACTCCTGTCACTGTTACAGGCTATACAGAACCGTAATGCAAGTGTGGTCCGTGAATTATCCATTACACTATACCCTAACTCAACTGCAGTTACTTCAGTAACCGGTTGGGCCTACAAGAAGTGATCAGGGTTTGGGTATTTTCAATGTTGTCTTACATGCCATGTTGTCAGCACACCGCACGGTTGATAGTTTTGTGTAACCTCATGTGACCCATCATACGAAACATAGCCGGGATGGCTCTCTATAGCTTTCGTTCACTGTACAAGTAAATAAACAATCTGACAGGATACAAGCATCCTAATTTCGACGAAAAATAGTATTCTTCCTCAAACATGCAGATAATTTTTAAAACACACATTTTGTTTCATGACGAAAATGTTGGCTTGATGACGGCAGGCATCTTTCCAATTATCCACGAGGAATACAGAACTGTGTGGCTACAGCACGGCTGTAGGAATTATGTTAACAACAATTGTGCATCAAAAGTTATATTGTCTTCGATTGATTTTTTGTTTTAGCTCAACAATCCCTAATACATACGAGAAAAAAAAAACACAAACAAAACGGTCTGTTCTATAATGGTCCCTTACACACATGCGCTCCTTGGAGGAATAAGTCTGTATGTATATGGGTGTTGGGAACGCGCACTGTGCTAGCTCGCAAACTTCGCTTACGTTTTTTTTATCGAAAAACATCTTACTTCTGACCAAAGCAATATCATCGGAAAATGTCGCAAAGTCAAGACAGCCATGGTTACTTGAGAAATATATAAGCTGAAATTTGACGTAATCGGACTAATTTTGGTACATTCCATAATATAGATCGAAAACTGGTTTACGTATACCGATTCAACACTATGGTCACTAGCTATTTTTTATGATACACAAACATCGCACAAGTTTGTTAAAAACCAAAAAGGAGAAAAAAATGTACAACAAGCAGATGAGTACCTAGACTTCGTTCGTTAAAGTTTAAAGTCATACAAGGTTTAAACCGCTGTAAACGTGGCAAATGAAAGCTGCGCATGTATTGCGAGCGTGATGATAGAAATACTCTTACATACCTCCGAGATCGGTATCACTGTATATTGTAGTAAGTTTGGTTTTGCTATCAACCCGCAAAAGAACATAAAGCTTTGAAGGTTTACAAAATCAGCCACGACAAGTCACTTCGTGGCAATACGCTGACCTTAATCTGTCGGACTTAGGTCATCATGTCCGCATGTTAAATTTCAAGCATTGCTCGTGAAATGCCACGCCACGCCAGATGTCATGTCGTTGTCACCTGTGCCGCGCTTGAATTTTCTACAAGCAATCCTGCAAAGAAATTTTGTTTCCACGTTTATTTAGACGTTTCGCAGCTTTCCCATTTATTAAATGTTATTGCATTTATAGCTGTGAATGCTCACATTCATGTCTGAAATCCCTTGCGATCTAAATACGGAGTCGAGGCGTGGCGGAAAACTGCCCTAATTCGAACAGGTTGGCTCAATCGAAAGATAACCATAGCTAAGACTCAAAATACCTTGAGTTGGCTCAGCACCATTCTTTGTACCTCATTGGTTTATAATATCTATTCTTACTTCATATAAACTTACTATAAACTCTTTGAAAATTCATATTTCTCTTTACCGCCCTCTCCGAAAATCTAATGTAGCATTGAGTCAGGTTTGAATTTGTTACTGAGGTAGGCCTATACACACTGTACGATACACGGTCTGAAACTAAATTTCTTTGATGCATGTTTTGAAATATAAATGTCTTGTGCCCTTTCTGAAAGTAAAGAATTCGAAGTATAAGAAGAATAGAATAAATGTGATATTGATCAAAGAAAGGAGTTCTTTGAAACACTTGCCATCGTTGTCTCTCCGCGCCAATCTTCCCAATATGATGATATAACACTAACCATCCCCACAAGTTATTGGAGCGACAAAATAAAATATGATACAACAAAACTTTGGATCATTTACCCCAGCTGTCGAACTGTGCTTCCTTCGGTCGAGTTCCTTAACATCGGTCGCTGGTCAATCGTTTCACGGCGTTCTGTTCACAATTGTCTGATTAACGGTTGTGCTCGTGAGCCTATAGCTCATCCATCGTGCATGGCCAAGCGGCATTTGCACCGTACCGACCACAGTCCCTCTGTGAACCAAGGGCTCCTTTTGCAATCGAAGTTGTAGGAGGTGTGATGAACAGCTAACACTCGACTTTAGGGAAAGGATGTGGATATGACGCTTTTCAATGACCTCTTTAGCATTTATTTCGAAACCTTCAATTGATTTTTAATTCAATACGAAAACATCTCGCATGATACAAAGAACTACGTAGAATTTCGCGTACATGCTTTTACGGAAGAATATGTTTTCTGGAAAGCAAACATAATTCGATAAGTTTTTTTCTAGTCTGACCAGAAAGTTGGATGAAATGCAAGTAGATTTCACTCAGTGACAATGGTACCGTGATTCGACGTCTCGCCCAAGGAATGGGATGACGGCTACAAAAGACAATTTGTCCGAGCCTAGTTAGCCACCGCGTTAATCGTATTATACACTGGTGTGGTATTTGTCGATCACGGGCAGAATTAAATCATCAAATTAAAGTATTCGTGAATTAAATTGCTAACGGAGCGGATACAAGTACAAGAAAAAGACCGTTTTAATCAAGGACATGTACATAGTATAAGAAAACTGTAATGGTTTCCATCTCCACGCAGTGTAGGAATGATATCCTGGTCTGTAAAGTGTATATCGTGAAAGGGGCAGTTGCATATATCATTCGTTCTATAGCTGACAACTGATACACATCCGAACGGACTGACAGTTTCGCTCATTTCTTCCGCGCAACGTCAAATTTAAAAAGACGCTAGATGTATATATACTCTTTAAAAATTTCTATATCTTGACCTCAAATCTGTATTCGGCTATCTGAAACAAACTGAACTCTTTTGCAGTATAATATATACTGGGGCTATAGGTTTTTAAAACGCACGCCGTATTTTGCGTAAAGAAGGAAACCGTGGTTGTCATGAATATCTCTGAAGATTTTCATGGAGACAGCAACAGTATTAAATTGTGATTTAACTGACAAGAATTAGGCCTATATAGTGCTGCCTCTCGCCCTAATTCTCTCGTAAGATTAAACGCGGAGGGTAACCTTTTACAAAACTTGAAGGCAGTGAAGGTGACGACCGCTTGGATCCGTTGTGTCCGATCCGACGCAAGGGGTCGGACACAACGGGTCCGTCTCCAAAGCGGTTGTTCTCTTGTCCTTTCTGAAGACTTGATTCGGAGTTGATGCGCCTGGCTAGCTTACTCGCGTTCCATCAAATACAGACAACTTTATGCCGGCTGGCGACTAAGTTTCGATATCTGTAATACAACCTCACTCTACTCCCTGCTAATCGTTTATTGCTGAGCACGGTTAGTACGCCTGCATGTGGAAAAAATAGCGCAAGATAATCGCATTTTATGAAATCAATTGAAGACCTATGATGAATTGAAGCAGACCGATCAAAATTTTGCCTGTGGTATTGTGATGGTGAAAGAAACTTCAATGTAGTACAGGTGCCGCCTATAATAACGTGGCGCGTTTTTTACCGTCTTTTCTTCAGCTGCCCGGCGTTTTGTTCGCCCCTGAATCAAAATGTCGCCCGTACAACCCCCGAAACGCCCACATTGTGACTATACCGGAGATATGAAATTGTCGGACTGGAAGAGGCAACCTGTATACACACGCGCGTCCTGGGGTATCTGTATCAAGTTATAGACGGGAATTAGGAATAAAAATCCTTTCAGACGAAAACGCAAGAAGAAAATTAACAAGACAGCCGTTTCTTTAGCATTATATTTTTGTCGTTGTTGTACTTCTCATGATGTTGAGGTAAATTTATGTCAGAACTTTGAAAGCAAACATGTAAGCTTATCGCTTCAGCGGTTTTTACACTATAGGACTTCATGCGAATTAACGAAAAATAGGAAACGGAAGCATTTACAATCGGATTGTCCTTGAGACCACCGTTCACTAATATATACTGTGTTTTTTGTGTCACAAATCATTCGCGATGTTTTTAATACGGTAAATAAAATTGAAACGTGAGAATCGTTTCTTTGTTTCAGGTGGACGACGAGTACGGATGGTAATGTTTCGCAAAACATCGGAATTTGTTTTTATGAATCATCTTTGTAAAGATTGTAAGTATGGAGAACATACTATGGAGAAGAGTCTATTTATTATACCTACTGACTGGTACCCTATAGTAAATTTCGCCGTTCACATTGTGACATGCGTGATCGCGTATCGACAATACCAAGCGGCGCTCATATAAACTACGGTTACATTCCACAGCCGGAAACTGAATCTATGTCGACATGAAAATACGCCATTTAAATTAAAAAGATTGAAGTTAATTAAACATTTCAACCAAAATAGCGATCATTTTGCCTGTTTCACTCTAGGTTTAATACGTATCTTCTGTTTCTTCATCGTTTGACTTCAACTAGAAATTTGTTCACATATTAAAAAATCATATTTTTAGCGTTCCTATTGACTTGTCGAAAGGCGACACTGTACTGGAAGTTCGGAAGGAAACTAATGAATTTGAAACTGTTGAAGTTAACTGGTTTTCTATTCAGAGAGAGAGGGAGAGGGGGAGACAGAGAGACAGAGAGACACAGAGAGAGAGAGAGAGAGAGAGAGAGAGAAGGGGGTTTCATGGTTTCTGGCGCTCTCCCTTGAGCAATAATGACAGTACTCTTCAGTTGGACATGTCTCCTATATTTCACAAGAAATTTCAAGAAATTTGTGTTAGCCGAACCGCCGGGTAAAATAACTGCCACTTTCCAAGGTTGCAAATAAATGATGTCCATCTTGATTTTTTGTATTAAATCGGCCCGCGTTCCGTTTCCGAAAATTTTAATGTGACACACACACGTATATATATATACTCTCTCTCTCTCTCTCTCTCTCTCTCTCTCATTCAATTTTCTAAGAGTTTGGTTTAGTATAGCTACCAAACAACGACATTCAATAAACCAGAAATAACGCTAACACTGTATTTACAGGCACCGGCTGAGTCAACGAAGGAGTTCTTATTCATGGATTTGCCCGAAGATTTTTGTATTGTCATAACCAAGCGTCAAGCTCAATAATCGTTTTATATTCGAGAGGAGTGATATTGCATTGAAGCTCAGAATTAGATGCACATTGTTCAGATATACCTTGTGGTCACGGAAAAAGGTACAGTTTCAAGTGCCGTTTATGATACAGTGTACACAATTAGGCGGAAACAGAAACGAGTACTTCCCATGTCAGATTCACGCAGGCGTCGTAATTGAATAGTTTGTACACCTTAGACCAACAAAAATGACTGTCGTAAATTTGTACAGCTCTGAAAATATCGGCGATAGAGCTTTCTGTCGGTCAGATTGAGTGAAGTCACCTCTGTCGTCTGCATGCTTTTTGCTTCTCCCTCGATAACTGTAAAAAGTGTGGTGTCTGTAAAGAGAACGGAAAGTGAAATTGTTAGTTTCAGGAAGACAACACTTTAGCCAAATACAACACCTTTATCGAGTTTTTCTCCATGTCATGGTTTCATTCACACATCAAAACTGTATACCACCGAACTGCGCTTGCAAAAAAATATAGAATCAACAAGTTTGTCTGAAAATCGGGAACGACGCTGCAGAGCCGTCGAGAACCTTGTTCGTGACGAACCACATAAATGCAGACATCAGGATTACACAGAGGGATATGGTGTTATTAATAAATTTATTACTTTTTGTTGATAGAAAAAGGTCTTTTATTCTTAAAACCTCAGTAATGTAAGCGTCGATTATAGGTTTCTATAGTATACATTGCCGCGAGGAAAAGTCCAGGCATCTTACAGACACATCAATTATATCACAGAAGTTTTCGGGCAATTTTCTGGCCTTCTATACTTTCTGTTTGTTCTTCTGTTGCTGTTCAAGGGTGTAAAGTCCGCAATATATTTGTTGGAAGAAATACACAAACCTGCAGTCTTTGTGAATATGGCAGCCACAGTCACTTATTGCAGCTTTATTGTCTCCATTTTACTCTTGACATTTACTCTAGGCCCACGCACGCTCACAGAGCTCACCGAACAAAAACAATAAATTCTCGAAAATGGGAGGCATATTTATGTTTTTCTGTTTTGGTTTCTTGATGCGTATCCTATCGACCCCGAGTACTACACTAAGGCTACCTACAATATGTTCTGAACAATTCTTGGATTCGTAAATCAGAAATTCCACCATAATTCAGACCAACTCAGAAATTCCATTGTACATAACACCAGGCAAACATGTTTATTAAGTAACGAAAAAAAATGTTGACTATATATATATACTGATGCGAATAGAAAAAAAAAGACTTGTACAACTAAAGGCATCATACGGTCCTTCGAAGGATAGTATTTCATAACCATGTAAACCTACTGCTTTATTCAATGTATATTACATAACAAACTTGTATCCACGAGACACTGGTCCTCTTGTGGGTGGGTGAAACTAAGTTGAAAATTTGAAAGATATATCCGTAAAACGTGAAATCCGAGCTGAAACAACCAGCCGCAAATTTACCTGGCTGAAATAAGCCTACCATGACATAAAATCAAAAAATAGTACCAGTCAAGATAATGGATATAGACACAAGAAATAACATAACATGCAATATGCTATTGAACTGAATAAAAAAGGATGGTTAATAAACAGAATGATTGAGATACAGGGTGTATACCATGGCTATCGATGATTGGATATTCAGCACAGTTTCTGGTAGATTACTGTTTTTTTGGTAATATGCTACCATTTTTCTAATACTTATCCTAAGTTTGAGTAGACCTTGTTGAGATTTAATTCTAGCGTGTCCATTTTTTAATAATTGCAAAAGTTCCCAGATCCTTTGGGTTC
Organism: Ptychodera flava; assembly: GCF_041260155.1. NCBI lineage: Eukaryota > Metazoa > Hemichordata > Enteropneusta > Ptychoderidae > Ptychodera > Ptychodera flava. The sequence continues at coordinate 6,707,199 of NC_091940.1, forward strand.
ATGGTTAACCTGCTATTGCTGAATTCTCCTGGTCTGTAAGATTGTTTCGCGACGTGTATCAGCATATTCCGAAATTGATGCAAGCGAATATGACTTTGTTTAAAATTCTAGACTTACTTGAACACATCTATATGAAGTATACGGAGTCTTCACTATAAGCATTTGAATGAAATTTCACGCACGCATACGCATACCAAACCAAGTACTCAATGCGAAACCCAATGCAACAGGCCCGTGATCTTGGTCGGCCATTTTTCCTTTTTCATAATAGGGAAATTCTAGTATGAGGTGGAAACCTATCCCGTAACAAAATGCATGTTGTCACTTTTCTAAGACACTCTTCATTTTCAACATTCTATGCCAAGAAAAAATTGATAAATAATTATCATACAAGAGTAATTGAATATTATTTTATCAGAGAAGCCATTACATATTGGGCAAGTAGGCCTATACAGCATGCATTACACGCCAAGGAAATAATATACATATATTCATTGTTTTAAGTGTTGAGTTGAAAAGAATGCATGACTCCGGCGATCATAAAACTTTGCGAAGGGCTATGATTATGAAAACGTAACAAAAACCGAGAAGCTCCTGGTAGTTGTAAAGTTTTTTTTCCGAAATCTGTCCGATAAAATCGCGCGGAAAGATACCGCAGACCACCTTGCATAAGCTTTAGATTGACTAACTTGATAAACAGATAAATTAGTCAAAGTAAACTGCAAGATATCGGTCGTTTTAAGCTTCGAAAGTAATTTTCAGATGGGTCCGCCGTAAAGGCTGACAGGTCTGAAGTTTCATGTAAAAGCTATGCAGTTCACAGCAAAAATAAGCGCGCACATCCAGTAGGAGTGTGGACACAAAACATTTGGTCTGCCTATAATTCGGGGTTAGTTTCATAATAAGCCAGGGACCGGCTTTGTGCTAAAGCAGGAACTCGAGGGTGTCTATAGCAACAAGATAGCATGAGCGACTTAAATTTTGACGGGAGAGATTGGAGCTGTTCCTTTATAGTATGCTGGCACAGCGTGGTGTCGTGTCATCAGCGCAGAAAGATCAACCGTGTCCGATTGTCTTTTCATGGGTAAACCGACCCCATGTCGAGCCACCAACATCATCAAACTTCAACAATTGTACGCGGATCCCGCGTGAGTGACCGTCAAAGAAGCACAAAATCAATGAAGGGTCTATATTTTCACTGATCTCAAAGTACGGATGGCTTTTATTTAACATATAACGGCGAAAAAATATTCAAAACCTTTCATTTCACAAGGAAATTAGCAATGTTTTAATATTTGATAGCGTGGCATCGGTCACGCCATTGTTAATTTATTGACACAGAACATAGGATAGGGGATGAAGAGGTGGTTACATAACCAGTATGAACAAATAGCTTGGAAAGAGGCCAACTATTTGCGGGGAAAACTGCAAATTTGGCCTGTGCATCATCAAAACGTGACGCAAGCCTATTGTACTTATCAGCGTCAAATCCAAGTTGAGAGGTTTTTCCTACTTTTTGTGATGAAATTTCCCCAAGAAAGCACATCTTTTGTCGTAAATGGACGATAAAATTGACGATACTGTCGTTGTTCAACTTTGGCCACTCTCTCATGAGCGCGAGAACATCGCCAACTGTGGTTACGTCACAATTGGCACCTACGTAAATGGACGATACTAAAAAAGTGGATGCCATCCCTGCGTTTCGTGGGTGGCATGGGTCTCATCATGTAGTCACAGAGCGGTGTCAAAAGCCGCGCGCGGAAATGGGACGTCCAAACGACAGCCGAGCCCGCGCTTCCAAATCGGTGACTCAACCGTCAAGTGTGTACTTGCAATCCAGAGTCAACCCCCTAAAAGTTGTACATCAATGTTTGCGTAAACATGTATTACGTGCGGCTTATATGAATGAGAATTTACAATTCATCACACTACGTTGCGTGTATAAATTGAATCGGCATTGTTACTATAAAGTGGGTAGAAAAGGTTTAGAAAAGCGAGAAAATTTACTGCCCTAATTTCGAGGGAAAAATTGTAAACTTTATTGTTTGACCCGCGTTTGACATCTCAGTGACCTAATTTTGGCTATGTCGGTTGGACATTTTGCGTAGTCACGGGCGTTAGGTGAATCGTTCGCAAATGAACGAGTTGTCAGCCCTTTCACTTTGAACTTTCGTTGACCTTGCCATTGACTTTGAACTCCCTAAAACCCCCTCTCAAGAAATATCCGGGGCGAAGTGAATGATTGACACCTGCTAAAAAGCCACAATGCGCATGTGCATTTAGTATATGCTGTTAGTTTCTCCACCCACTGCATAGATCTGGATGACGCCGTCAGAGAACGCTACAAAGAAACTTCCCCTGCCTGAACACTCAACTGAAACTGGTAGGTGACACTCTCTATGTACTCCCGAACTCGTCCAGTAATACAGGGTCATGTCGGTAGCGTGTTAGGGGAGCGGCTGGCAAGATATCACGAACAACTTTGAACGGGTTGGGCGGGGAACTCCGGCAGGAACGGCAACACGAACAGCTGAGGCCGCAGGAGTTTCCATGGCCGTGGGTAGAGGCAATTGAGCAAGCTTCACAAACTGACCCAACTTTACGTAACAACTGGAATAACTGCGTTACGATAGCGTCCAACGCCCTGTTTACCGTCAACCCATGTTTCACATCATCAATGGCCGCGTTTTCGGACGAGCTAAACGGACAGTTATCGTGTCCGATATGTCGAGACCGCTTCATAGACCCGAAAGTATTGCCATGCCTACACACTTTCTGCCGGAGATGTTTGGATGGGAAAGCAGAGCCCGGCTTGCTGATATGTCCGACATGTCATCACGAGGTTTCGCTGGGTGACGCTGGTATAGATAGCCTTCCGTCTAATTATCTCCTTAATAACATCATGGACGTCGTGGGTACACAGGACGATGACTTGGAAAATGGCTTCAGGGACTTGTCCGATAAACGCCGGTTGTGTAGCTCGTGTGATGACGGCCAGGTGGCTACGTCGTTGTGTCGGGACTGCAACGAAAGCCTCTGCGATAGTTGTGTGCTCGCCCACAACCGAGTGCGGCTAACCAAAGACCATCACATCGTGCAGCTGAATAATTCGTCGTCAACGTTTCCTTTCAACTCCAGGTCAGACTTGCTTTCATCGTCTTCGTTCTTGACAACATCTTTGCAATCCCTGGCCCAGCCAGCATCCAACCGGCAACTAAGTTACTGCGAAATTCGCGGCCACGAAAATGAGGTGCTACGTTTATACTGCGATACGTGTTCACAAGCAATATGTCGGGAATGTACCATGGTCGATCACCGGGGCCACAGTTGCTTGTATTTGCAAGACGCCGTACAGAACTGTAAAGCTATAACATCACGACTACTTGCCGATGCGAAAATGGGAGTACAGGCAATGGAAGAGGGCATCGCCATGGCTCAAAACATGGCAGAGCGGGTCGAAGTGAGAGCCCAGGCAGTCGCGACCGAAGTCCGAGCTACGATACGGCGACACATGAACGCACTCGAAGAGCGTGAACGCGACTTGCTACACAGAGTTGAAAAAATCCGACAGGTAAAGGGGAAATCGCTTCACATACAAGTCGAAGACCTGAAGCAGGCCTTGGGTGGCGTGACTCAGTGCTTGGAAACTGTTGAATCGGTGCTACAGAAGGGCAATGACATTGAGGTTCTGAAAACCAAAGACAGAATGGTGTGTCAACTTCAAGACCTGAAAGCTATGCGTGGGCATTTACAACCGCACGAAGACGAAGCTCTGCTTTTCACACCGCCCGATGCTGCTCTACACACGGCCATTAGCTCGATGGGGATTATCAGCAGTAGTGCATATGCACCCAACTCAACTGCTACAGGCGATGGGGTAAAGCGGGCACTACGAGGCAAGATAGCTCTGTTCATGGTTCAAGCCAAAGACCACCAGGGTGAGCCACGGTGTATAGGTGGTGACCAAGTCAATGTGATCGTGCAAGGTCCAGAGGGTGGACTGTACCATGCAGAAGTCATCGACCGTCAAAATGGCACTTACACTGTCAGCTACCGACCTCAAGTTGAAGGCGAGCATCACATCTCGGTTACACTGCGAGGAAAGCACATCGTGGATAGCCCTTTCAAAGTGCAGGTCAAGAGTGGTCGTAACTATGCTAATATTGGTCCAATGGTCCGCATGTTTGGCTCAGAGGGAGAAGCTGCTGGCCAGCTTTGTCGACCATGGGGTGTGTGTACAGACAAGGATGGCCATATTATAGTAGCTGACCGCAGTAATAATCGCATCCAAATATTCCACCCAAGTGGTAGATTTGTGCATAAATTCGGGTCTGCAGGGTCACGCAATGGGCAGTTTGACCGACCAGCGGGAGTGGCAGTGGACAACCAGAACCACATCATTGTAGCTGACAAGGATAACCACCGCATACAGATGTTCACTCTTGAAGGGCAGTTTGTGCTGAAATTTGGAGAGAAAGGAGTTAAAAATGGTCAGTTTAACTACCCATGGGATGTGGCTGTGAGCCCAGATGGAAGAATACTGGTATCTGATACGCGCAACCACCGCATACAACTATTTGCCCCTGATGGTACTTTCCTCAACAAATATGGGTTTGAGGGTGCCTTATGGAAGCATTTTGATTCACCTCGTGGCGTTGCATTTAACCATGAGGGGCATATGGTTGTCACCGACTTCAACAACCATCGGCTGCTGGTCATCCATCCAGACTTCCAGTCGGCGCGTTTCCTTGGATCTGAAGGCAGTGGCAACGGCCAGTTTCTTCGGCCTCAGGGAGTGGCCATCGATCCAGAGGGCCACATCATAGTAGCAGATTCGCGAAATCATCGTGTGCAAGTCTTCACCCCCAATGGTAATTTCTTGTGCAAGTTTGGGTCTCCTGGCACCGGACAGGGCCAACTGGATCGTCCATCTGGTATCTGCGTGTCGCCAGAGGGACAGATAATTGTTGTCGATTTTGGCAACAACCGCGTGCAGGTCTTCTAAACAAAAAAGCAGTGGCCTAGCCAGCTGACAGTTACGTCTCAGGGAAACTACCTCATGCCAACAGTGGGACTGATGGCAGAAGTTATCATTTTAATCAGAATACGGGTACTCAGGGCAAAGTCTACATATTACATAAAGAGAGTGAGACAAGCCTTTAAATTATATCTGTGGGTGCCAGTGTCCTAAGCAGTCGGTCTCAGTCTAAAAGCACATGAAGGATATCTTTTGAAGTATTGCTTTCATCTATCCAACCTGGCCTGGCCACGGTGGAAAATAAACATAAAATTTTACTATATAGTTCAAATTAGGAAATTCAAAATTTCTCAAATTTTCAGAGATTTTTTTTTCTTTTCAAGAGTCCAGAAAAATTGTTTAAATCCAAATTATTGTATAATAATTCCAGTGAAACTTGGAGGATATTTGCAGCTGCTCTGTGTTTTGGCATTGAAAATGTCAATTGCTTGCTTGAAAATTGTTTGTTCACTTGCTTGCTCGCTGCTTTCAAAAAATGTAAAGTTGCTCGCTCGCTTGCTGGAAGGGGACAGTGTCTCCAAATGTTGCTCGCTAAAAAAATGGCTTGTATACGAAAAGCTTTAGCTGTGTTCCAAGAACTAGCAGTTTACTGTTACTGACAAGTTTGAAAATGCTGAGATTTCTGCTTAGGAGATATACCAAAAGCCTGTTATTTTTCCCCTTTTTGTTAAAGTCATATCATTTTTGGTTCTTATTTGTAGCAGAGTATTTATCATTTGTGATATCTGTTTTCAATCCACTTTTACAAAATATATGTCTAAAGCAGGTTGGCCAAACGGGTCCCATGCCCAATTGTTGTGGCTGTTCTATTTTACTGTAAGAGGGCTGTTACACAAAGAACAGCCAACTACCTCAGTTGACAAGTAAAAACAAATGTACGTATCTACCTCAAAGCACACCAGTTTGGATCCGTATAGTGTGTTGCCTGAATGCAAGTTTCGATCACATTCTACTCTGATAAAATACAAGGGGATGTTTTTGTTAATTTTTTTAAAGCAAAGTTTGCATGTAATTTACATTGTGAGAAGATTTGCTTACATTTATATGATTGCTAACGATACCAGGAATATGGCTAACAAGTGATATTTAGAACAAGTATTGTGGGAAAAAATGAAAATCCTGAGTACAACTGCAGAGATTGATGGTTGGGTAGTGGTAAACAGTTGTCTTTCCCAAAATTTGAACATTAATAATATGTTCTACAGGAACTTTGGGGCGAAAAATTTGACTAGGAACTATTTCCTCAAAATTTCTGATATAATGACAAATTTTTTGAAACAATTCAGTCTGGACAAACAGTTCCCCGCAATTAAGTGTGGTTTTGTTTTGACCGAAAGAGTGGAGTTTTTAGATAAATATGCCTACGTTGAAAATTATAAATATCTCTGGTGAGACAAACAGTTCCATTACCAGGAATGTCAAATATCTTCTCCAAATCAAAAAGAAAGGGAAATGTGTACAAATTAGCATGAAAAAGATTCTAAAAACAATGCCATCACCAAGTTACAAAATGAATGGTGTTCTGTAGTAGTACATTGGGTATAAAATGGAATAATTTTATCGTCCAGATGTTTTTTACATTCTGAGACTTAATAAGCTATGTACCTAATATTTTTCTTTTGTTCATGACATTTCCTTCGTTTTTATTTTTATGGATGTTTTTGTGCTCCTAAGCTGCCAGAAAATCAAAACTAGTCTTAATCAATATACCAAAGATAAATTGAGAAATTTGGGTGCTGCATTTTTTCTACTTTAAAGCCTTAGATTGTTACTCCTATAGCGCTCACTTAAAATAATTCTATGTAGTTGACTGTGGACAAAATATGTGCTGATGATAGTCAGTTTGTATTGTTTGTTGGAATAGTAGTGTATGTGTGATTTTTTTTATTATACATGTGTTTTTGAGATCGCACATAAAAAATTGCCTTACAGTGTAGAGATTGGATTTCCAGTCATTTATGAATGTGTTAGATATAGAAGTTCAATGTACTCCGTACAATTTGTCATGTAATTTCAATATTGTGTATTAATTACAAAAACGAAAAAATAATTATGCACACACTGCACTTCGTCAACAGATAAAGGTTAAAACTGTATATTCCAAGAGTTGCCTATATATTTGACAAACACAACTAGTTTGAGTCAACATGGTCAAAGACCGGATTGCTTTTTGAATTGGACAAAATCCATTTATTTGCCGTTGTTTTACTTGTAATCTGCTCCTTTCGCTCAAAGCGGACTGAGAGGTCTGGAAGACTACACAACAAAACACTGTTGAATCTTCCTGGAAAACCAGTTTAAAAAATATTCCAACATAGTGTTGTAACTCACATTTTAGTAGTGTCATTTTAAAAAAAGAAAGTATATATATAAATATGTATACTGATTACATTTTCTGTTCAAAGCAGAAACCTTACACCAAAAAGTACATTTAATGAACAACTTTGTGCTCCTGTTCATTAATTTTTCCTGTTAAATATACCTCACTTGTCAAGTACATTTCAATATCCCAATGATGAAGTTTGATCGAAGATGACATAGAAATATTTTAATGTTCAAACTTCTCAGTTGGGATTGAGCTTGGACTGTTTTTCTGGTGACATTTTGTTTTTACGGAAATAATTGTAATTTTGGGTCAAAAAGTGACACCAGGGACACATTCCAACATTTAGCTGATATTTGAAAAGATCCAAACAAAAATTTAACAAAAAAAGTGAAAAAAATTCATAGCTATATTTTCAAATAAAAAGCAAGTGAATGTCTGTTTATGCAATGACTAAAAAAGCTTAAAATTTCCTTGATTTTGAATTATGATGAAAGAGAGTAGTCGCTTCATCATCAAACATGAAGTCCCTGTAATTAAAAAGTGACTGTAGATGTGACTGGCATGGTGGTAGTGTTATGGTGCAACAAGTGATTACATCACTAAGGCTCAGGTACTTGTTGTAAACTAACACCCTTGCAAGATATTTTTTGCCGGTCACATTTTTACAAGTCACAAAAATTTTCCAGTTTTTTAGGGAGAAGGCAGCTACGATGCCTAGACTTAGCAAAAAAAAAAAATAGGTGAAATGTCAAGATATTTGTACTGTACTAATACTGCAGTGTGAAATTATTAGGAAGATGTCTTTTTTTGCAATTAAATGCAACAATCTTGGTGGTGTTGCACTTTGCTAATCAAACTGAGACTTGTTTATGTGTGTTTTGTTCCCTGAGCCCCTCGTAGCAGCTTCTATTTTCTGTTTGATATGCATGCTCTCCACACATTACCATCTCTCCATGCCATTGTATTGTACAAAACTGACACCGTTTACTCTGGCCTACTTCTGGGTGCATTGCCAACCATGTTCAATGACATGGTCATCCTTACCAAGTACTGTGAAGCTGCTTGCCTTCCAAATTTTTTTTTTTTTTTTTGGGGGGGGGGGGGGGAGAGAATGTCCTTTTCTGTTAGATTTCATCAGCGATTTACGCATCCTGATTGTTGTCCCTATAATGTACTCTTGTGTATGGAAAGGGGTTGAGTTCAGGGCCACACATGTCCATGGTCACAAAATCATTAACCCACTATGCGTCCATCAGAAGGTTGTCCGTGAATGCTCCGAGACACCAGCATGTAGCCAACCCAAATAAACTCCAGCGCTGTAAGGCCAGGCCTCTCGTTTGATCGTCAAGTGCATCCAAGTAGCAAATTCATCCACTGAAATGAGAAGGAAATAGCCCCATAAGAAGGGAAATTTGATTTCATTGAGTGGACTAGCCTGCCATGCGTACGTTGTACCCACTTTCTAACGGGTGACTTCACATGGCTCTTGTATGTATTCAGTCTTTTTTACAAGCACACACTTCCATTGTGCAAGCATCCCTTTGTGTTGCGTCACCCATTACTGCAACTTGAATAAATGCTTATTTGTGTAAGGTGGCTTTTTCACAGGTGTAAATGGTTGACCTTTGACCCTCACACTATTAAAGTCAAATAGCCAGTTTTTGAAAATAGTTACAATTGATTTGGCTCGGCCAGGACAAAAAAGTTCCGTACTTTGCACAAAGCAAGCCAGCTAACTGGTAGAACAGTATGGCCCACAACACACAACACCAGTCTTTTATGGAGTGATTGAAACTCATTCCTCACTCATTTGAATGAGATGACCTGTTATATAATTGGCCGTTTAAAATTGTTTTAAAATAAGGTTCTTTGTTCACTGACTTGTTACATCATTGTACTGAGTTGAAAAAAGACCAAAATTGATAAGATGTTTGTCAAGCCTTTAATGTTTGTTGTCAAACCATAAATCTAACCCGAGTCTGAAGACAAAGCAGTTCAGAGCAGGGGGAAAGAAATCGTCCAATGGTTAAAAACATGTAAGTGCAGGCCATTTGTTTACCACCTTGGATCCAGAAAAGGGCACATCAAAAGTACAACTCGGTAACCAAGGAAACGTGCAAAAGTCACTGCAAAATGTCAGGAAGTCCTTTTTATGTCCAAGGAGTAACAAAACCCTTTACTAGAGTTCATTAAATAAAAAAAAATATTTTATCTTCATGCCACATCAATATACTCACCAAATCCATGGAGTGTTTAGTGTTAATTTCACCCTCCCTCCCTCCAAATTATTTACAGTCTTACAGGATAATTTGTGCTTGTGTGTGGAAACCTGTTATTGAATCAGTACTTCCAAATTCATGTTTCCAACTCTCTTCCTGCCATTGGAATTATGGCCTGCCTGTACCAATCAAGGTGATTTGACAAATCAAACGATGAAATTTTGTCCATTCTGTGAAGAAAAAATTTCTGCAACTTTGCAGAGATTTGTGGGAACAGTGGTATGTGTTTTCTAGGATTATGTATTGGAGTGCAAGCCGCATTTTGAAATCTTTTTGTTGTAAATAAATGCCTGTTTAAATAATCAAATCGGAAAGCATGATTGAAATGTTGAAGTCTTTCCATACCATTGATTTTTTATTTTCACTTTGCAAAATTCCTGAAAATCACATTTTGTAGTGTGTGTAAAGTGCTTCACTAAGAAAATATATGTTGACTGTGTTTGGCGGCAAAGTTGTCTTAGAGCAGAAATTGAAGCACTACGATGAAAACAAGACTAATCCGAACATTGTTGAAATTATTGTTTATCAAGTAGCAGTGGTGGTAATCTCTGAAACAGTCGTTACATAACTAAGATGGCTGCCCTGTTTATTCTGCTTTTAAATGGAGGTTAATGACCCTCAACACTGTAAAGCAGTTTTCCTTACGGTTCCGAAAAATTGGCCGTAAAACCAGCAAAATTTCCCGAATGGTCACATTTGTAGTGGATAGTTTTATCTCTATAGCATTGCCAAACAATTTTCAAGGGGGCACATCATGCAGTTGCAGTTTAATAAGGTAAGGCTAAATGTAAAAGCAGTCTGCAATTAATATCCTACCACCAGCATGCTTTGGCCAAGGCATAATGTGCCTTCAGGAAGCCATGCAATTTCAACAAGAACACCAATATCGCCATGTACTTCCATTTTGACCAGTCCTGAAGGATTCTACAAAAATACAAAGATCCACCCACCTCGATTTGATTTGACATCACCCAGCAACCTCGTCGTTTGCTCCTGTAAAAGTCTGAACCAGGGAGAGTTATTGGCTGACTCTAACATAGCATTGGCACCAAGATGGAAGACGTAGTGAAACGCCATGACAAATTTCAGACCAATACAACAATCTGCGATGGCTTTGAGTTTGATAGGTAAAGTTTCAGTCAATTTTCTCTCCAATTAATCATGCCTTAATTTTCTTTCATTTTCAAGATTTGAAGCTGCAAATTAAGAAGAATGTGTGGGCAGATTATGAATAATGGATGTACAGATGGATATTTTTGCTCTTTTTTTTCCTTTTTTCCCTTCTTTTTTCATTTTTGGAGATTGGGGGTGTATATGGTTTAATATCCCATCCCATTTGCTATGTTTCCTTTTGAAAGAAATGTTCCCTGAATAAAAACAAAGATATTAATAAATCCCATCCATAAGCGGCTTAATTTTGAAGTGCAGTCAAAAAATGGTTGGAAAGGAAAGCTGAGAGCTGAATCAGTCACTTTTGTATCAAAGTAAAAATCTCCAACCCCACCTACACAAGTCTGTTACCCAGACCTGGAAAACCTGACCACAAATTTTAAATTTGAAAAGATGCTGCCACTGGAACTGACGAACACCACATCTGCCATTGCCAGAAACGACTAAACGCTAAATCCTTTAATTTTGGGGAAAGTGCATTTGGGCTGAGGTGTAGGATTTGCTAGGCTGCCAGCGACTGTCATCTAATGGATGCCTGTATGTGGGTGGATTGCGATGAGGCCCCTTCCACTTCTTGCTGGCCACCATATTTGTACTATTATTATGCTTGCATGCTTGTATGATTCATATGTGCACCGTGTTTGATAGCCAGGCAGATGGCGTATCAAACAAACTGACAACCTAACCAAACAACAAACAATATTTAATATTTAAAAAGAAATTCAGTCCCTTCAAAAAATGTGTAAAAAATTCCAAATTTCACTTCATGAAAGAAATGCTAATTTGCACAATTCTTGTTTGTTGAAATAACTGTCCTTCCATGGAAGGACAGTATTCAAATACATAATATTGTGATGAAATAATTAATAGACTTATTCTATTAAAATAAAATATACTTAAATATAATTAGTAACCTTGATACAAAATGTCATTGCTGAATTTTATTTTGTGATAACAAAAAAATTGTTTTCCTAAATTCTTACTTACTTTCACATTTCTATTTTTAACAACCTTTTTGTTCAGTTCTCTCGTTTCCCAAAATTGTAGCGTGCAAATAATTTCATTTTTTTATCCTTCAACACTGCTGTGAATTTGTGAGCCTGATTATCATGGAATCATAAAATATGTGTACTTGTCACGTGGTTGAATGAATATGGTGCTTGTTTTTAAGGAGACCTTGTCTGCAAAGACAGAGAGATCAGAAAGATCTAAGGTGTGAACATTTAAGCTCCACAGTGAAAATGGTTAGTCGACTTTGTGATGTCTACCGATACTGTAATCGGGGAGACATCTTGTACTGATAAACACATGGCATAGAAACTCCCCTTGTGTAATGTCATTTTTTTTCCACCCGTCATCAAACTCCCACAAATTTAACAAAAGCATTGAAATTATAAATCAAAAGAAGAATCTTTCAAGCAAGGAAAAATCCAAATTTTACGGGATGTAATGTCAAATGATTTGTACTGCATGCACCCTCCCCCCTCCCAATATTGTCTGGTGAAACAACAAGCATGGCAGAAAGAGAAATGAGCAGAGGGGGGAGCTTGTTACATCTATGTAATTGAAGTACCTGCACTGATACATCTGATGTGAACAGATCAGTGTATACACTGTGGGATCTGATTGGGTAATGCCATGTCATCAGACCATGGATACAAAGCGGTGGCTAGCTGAAGACCCGTAATCAAATCCTGAGGTACATGCTACCCCCCCAAAGTCCAATTCTACATTGTTTATCATTCCAGCTTAATTAAGATATGCTGGATCTGGAGTTTGTTAATTTGACATAGATGAATTTCAAAGCCCTCCTTGATCTGCTATGCTGAATTGACTTTGTTTGAAAATTACATGTATTTTGCTTCAAAATACAATTTGAAATCACATTGTTCACATCAGTGATTACAAATGTCATATTTGATGAATTCTTTACTTGTATTGCCCCTGCCTAAGTAATATCGCCTTTATCAAGTAAAACAGTTTCTAGTTTTCTCCGCTAAAATATTCTCCCTGGAGTAAAACATGCATGTATCATACAAAGTGCAAAATTTGCCAAAATGTAGGACAATAATTCCTTGACAGACCAGACAAGCAAGCAATTCCAATCCGCTGCCCCTTTCTGAACACCCTGTATAAGAAAGCTGTCACCCTGCTCATCTGTGCAAGCAGTTTGTTTGATGTGAAGGAAGACCAAATTAAGTCTTCCATTCTTGAAACAACAACAATAACAACAACAACGGAAGATGAGCAACACTTTGAAGAGAGTGAGAAAAAAGGCACTACATGTGATATGGAGACTTTGCACTCATCAGTGCCTAGGAAAAGCGTGGGCCTAAGTATCGTAAGAGAACAGTAAAAGACATGGTGTTCTGTTGTGCAAATTTTTCCCCTCTCTGTTCAAAAACCCCCACTATGTCTTTGTTATTGGCAAGTCTAAGGACGACGGCTGTAAAAAGTCCTTGAATGAGGACAGCCCCTATTTAAATGTCTTCAGCGGCAGTGACTCAAATAAAGCCCGGGTAGATAGGTTTAAATGATGACAACTGTAACCTTGGCTTTTCCTCTGTGTGCGTCTGGTGTGCCTTGGGTACTACTCTGCTTATCCTGTGACAGAAGAGAAGCGTGTACAACAGGAACATGTTATGTGAACATCAAGACAGAAGGACTTTTCTATCAAGACTGACACCACAACATGGATTCAGTGAAAAAAAATTGCAAACTTCAAAGGATATTCTGTCCAAACATGTGGAAAGTAAGCTTGTATTATTTTTATTTCTGCCAGTTAAGATAAAAATAAGATTACAGTGCTGCAGTTCTAGGATTGGTTCAGTAAAATTTGAAGGATGTGGATCAAAAAAAAAACCAACTGAGCTCTATCAAAACAGCTGAAATCAAAGAGTTTAATCTGAACAGTAACATTTTCATTTTCATATCCAATTGAAATTTCGTTGAGAATTTTTATATACATCACAATTCTTTAATATTTCTACAAAGATAAGTGATTCAGAAATAGAATTCTGTACTGAAATAGAATGCTGTACAGACACACATGCAGTTTTATAAACTTGTGATTATACGCATCTGAAGTGAGCATTTTGTCTAAAGATACAGTGTAATAGCATCAAAAGTCCCCATTTTCCAAAATGCAGATGTCTTAATTTTTCATTTGAAGTATACCTGTTTTCACCAAGTAACGTTACATTCTACAATTTTATTATTCACAGGGCCATTTTTACTGTTTATTTATTGCATTTTTTGAACTTTAAATTCTGCTATATTGTTTATTTCCAGCATTTCAAATATTTTTGAGACATTACATAATTGGAAGTCTGGTTTGAACAGCACAACAAAAAATCTCGGACCTTTGCGAACATAATGTATTTACAGCATTGCTTTCACAGGCTCCAATGTTGTTCAGAAAGACTTATATTTGCAGTGCTTGTTACAGAGTCGTTGTGTTGTAGCTTCCTTTTGTAACAAATATTAGTGGAAATACTAAAAATAGCTATGATAATGAACTCATGTTGTTACGCTGTTTGCTAATTTGATTGTACTGATTTGATTTTAATCTGCACAGTCCAGATTTCAAGGTTGACTCCATTTTACTAATTTTTACTTCTCTTGAATCAATGAATTCTCCATTACTGATACGTCTTGAACCCTGGAGTATCAGAAGATATTTTTCTTGAATTTCCAAGTATGTTAGTCTTCTACCTGTCCATATTGGTATGAATCTAAAAATGCAAACTTGAAGTCTTAATTAGTGCTATTGTAAAGTGAGTTTTACTGAAAACAGAGCTATTCAATTAGACAATTGTTGGTAGGTATGTTTCACAATTATACACAATCACCGGACTTCCCATGTTTTCTGTTGTATTTCTGAGTCCAAGTATCACACATAGTTACTATATATATAAAAGATCACCAATACTATGGTTGTTATGCTGTAATTTTTCACAGCAAAAATAATCAACACTATAAAGCTACATGTATCATGCGTTGCAAGTCAATTGTTTGCATGGTGTATTTATCTAGCATGAAGCTATTTTATTCTACCATCATCTTCTTTGAGGAATTCTCTTTAACATCTTCAAACAATGTACAGTTTAGACATGTTCTGTCATGTCCCACACTTTTATCACACAAATTCACAAACATCGTTGACGGCTCAATTTTCCAGCAGATATAGATTTACTTCTTGTTTGCATTATTACGCTTGGCCATGCAGAAAGGTCCTTGAGAACGAATCGCGGCTGTTGTTGTGCTGTTGTTGTGCGCAAAGATATTTCATCTGATATTTCTCTTCACACTTTGAAACATAAGTAGTGTGTAGTCTCATGTAAACTTGTTAAAAAAACTGGGGAAAACGTTTTGGATTATTTACGAAGAAACAGAGCCAGCTGATGATTATCTATTCCTTCTTGTAGACTTTCCCCTCCAAGGTTAACTTTTCCTTGCTGTGAATTAATAAATTGTGCATTTTAGGGTTTGAAATTAATTAAAGTTGCCTCTCAAGCCAGTGATATCATGCATTGGGTAGATGAACAAAAACAAGAAAACACTAAGATGTGGTTTTCTTGATGATTCATTGACTTTTCCTTCAATGATAGACATGAGATTTTCTGCACCAGCCTCCTTGAAAATGATGACAATTATTTGAGGCTAATACAGACTTAAGTCACAAAGAAAAGCAGTCAATGATTTCTCAATGTTAGCTGCTTGTCGATTCTTGGTTTGTTATAAATCATGTCTTGGTTCTTTCTTTGGAGGCTCATTAGATCCCTTCTCTGTGTGACTCTATTCATTGGCTGAACGCAGGGCCCTCGGTCACCGGCGTGCGTCTGGCGAGTCCCGTTGTGCGGCTATCGGCGACTGAGGTTGAGAAGTGAGTGTAGTCGGTATTGTGTGAAAGAGAGAGGAAGACTGAGAGCCATGACTGTGGAAAAGAAGCATTCTCTTCTGTCGTTTCATAATGAGGAATCATTTCGTAAAAAAGCTATGAATATTAAACATCGGGTAAACTGACAACAAACTCTGAAAAGAGAGAACGTATTTCACTAGGGAGTTGAAAACTCCTCTGGGAAAAATGTTGTGTTTGGTGGTGAAGAATCGCTTGTTGTGTAACCCAAGAGAAAAATATTCTACTGTGGAGGAGGGACGAGACAGGGGGGAAAAGTCTCGTCTTGTGCCCTGACAAATTGCGACACAGGCATCAAGCACGTGTGAAAACAGATAGTGAAAACAGTATCGTTTCACTGGTTCCCCGGGCATGGCGGAGCGGCACGTGCACATTGTGAGAGTTTATGTCATTGGCGATAAAGGATCTTGGATGCATTCATTGGTTTGGGGTAGTACAGTGTGTAGGCTGGACTCAATTATCCACCATTATATACAGCCACTTTGTCCAGCATTCTTGTGCAAATCTACTGGCGAATTGTCCCCGGCTGAAAGGAAACTTTCCAATTAGGCTGCCAAAAGAGAAAAGCTACAGGGTTACTCAAACATCTGCCTATCAGGATATTATGGTTCAACTTGCTAGCAAATTGGGTAATCTTCAGAAGTTAAGTCTATCGTTTACACTACATTAATGCCCTACTGAAACTCTTAGCATTTCTCTTTTCTTCACAGCAGGTACAAATGTACATTTAACAGCTTTTCACATAAGACAGAAACTAAAATATCAATAAAATCTGAATAATTATTAATTTTTGTCCTTTTCACTAAACATTTTGAGATTAAGAATCATTGTGTTCAGGCACAGGAAACTTCTCTTTTATGATGTTTCAGTGTTAGAAAATTTCAAAAGCTCCAACAGGTTGTTCAATGAGCTATGCTGTTTTTGCATGTGTACGCTGAGCAAAAAATGCACTTTTGTGCGAAAATGTGACATTCTTAAACTGGTCCCTGTTAAATAATAGCTCCCAATGCAGTTCTGGGGAACTTCTTATAATTGGCTTGACACCATGTCCTTGCTTTCACAACTAATGATATATTTGTCAGCCTCTTGACTGGCCGATTCTCTCCGTCTTTCCATTGTCCACTCTTTCCCCGTTCATTACTTCCTCATTATTTCAAACGAGGTGAAGAATTATACAGGGTTTTTCACAACCACTTTCTGTGAGTTTCCCTGTCAGGCAGCGTTTCTGTGTCTGGATTGTGTCATTTGCTTTGATCGTATCAAAATTAATCAGGCTACGCTGAATTTGTATTGTTTCGTTTTGTTATCACTGCCAAATGACACCACGGCTGCACAGCCAGCGTGTTGTCTGTCATTGAAATACATTGTGAATGGTCAAGCAGTCCCATTTCAATGAGAACACAAGGGCAGCGACATCCCCAGAACCTTGGCAGATTTTCAAGAAGATGAGATGATGAGAAACCGGTTTGTCAGAAAGTCTGAAACTTCCCACGTTGGGATCAGATGGTGTCTGGGAAGAAACAGAAATATCTGGAAAAATTGACCCTCATTTGAACCAGCTGGGGGACTTTCCGATGATACTGTGATTATCAATAACATAAAGGCATGATTATAATAGTCCCCAGGCATTGATTTTTACTGATTTAA
This sequence comes from Ptychodera flava, assembly GCF_041260155.1. Classification (NCBI taxonomy): domain Eukaryota; kingdom Metazoa; phylum Hemichordata; class Enteropneusta; family Ptychoderidae; genus Ptychodera; species Ptychodera flava. The sequence continues at coordinate 6,724,577 of NC_091940.1, forward strand.
CACATTTTTAGGATTACTTGATACAAAAAAGAGAGAAATCAGTTGTTGAAGAAATCTGTCTTTTCCCAACTTTGCCCTGGAGAAAAAAACAATCTGTGTATTTTTATGGGTTTGGTCAGAAATTCAAAACTCAATGATGCAAGTAGATTTTGTCCCGGTGGTGATTTAATATTGTCTTTATTGCCAAGTTCTTTCTGAAGGTTTTTCCCCCTCATTTATCAGACACAAAGAAATGAACAAACAACAAAAGATGAAACTGGGCAGTACTTAAACCGCTCCAACCCGGCAAACAGAATGATCGAGAAACAGCTAAAAAGAGAGAAAATATGAAAAGCACTGTGGTTTCAAATCATATCGAAATAACTGAAAATCAGGACAATATTATCTTCCATGCAAAATGCAGATAAAGATGATTTGATATTTGGCAAGTTTTAATTTCATTGATGCTGAACAGGCTAAAGTCAGAGGCAACAACAAATGTGCAGACAAAACACTCTGGTTGTTACAAAAGGCAATCCTGTCGTCTGCCATTACCTTCTACTTTCAGACAAGTAGAATACGTTAATCCTTCAAGTATTTCATGTCTGTTGTTGATTTGCATCATCTTGCTTTTCTATTCTCATAGCTGTTTTTCGCACAATTGAAGTGGACAATAGACAAAGAGGTCGACATCTGCTTCTATTGAACATGTTCAAAATGCTGTCCGCGCTGGAGGAAACGTTGTCAGAAAATTACCCCGATAGTGTGTCAACAATATCAGTCTTTTTTTCCCCGGCTCAAAGCTCATCTCATTTCACTCCAATTATCCGTAAAATCTTTCCGTTTAATTCCTCTGCAAACTCGAGGGGAGTCCCACTGAAAATTGTGTTTCGCAAATTCAGTTAGTGGTATGTGGTACGTTGACTTTGAGGCAATGACAATATCTTAAAAATTAAGACAATGCAAGCCATATTTTCAATAAAGTCTACATATCAGGAAATTCTATACTGCATGTTACAATGTATATTCAAGAAATCATACTGGCACGGTGAGGATATTTGTAATATTGAGGCGAAAATTTATAATATTCATTTTCAAATGTATTATAATGATTTACTTTAAATAATTTTTTCAGAAGAACTTTATGCTTTTTTTTTTATCTTACTCTCAAAAATATACAAAAACCATGTTCAATTTAACATGGAAGCTGTATAGAACCTTGAGATTTTGTATTAAAACATTGAACAACATACATCATGTAAAAAAAAAATCTTTGCGTATTTTCTATTAAGAATTCATCAAAAGGTGGAAATGCGGTCACTTCTTGAAAATTGTTCTCCTCAAGAAGCCAATAGGTATAATAACTCCCACCCTTCAAGGTTTTGTTTCCGGAACATTATAAGGAAAGAATAAACTTATTCAGAAGACAGCCATTCTGTACTTGCTTCATCCTTAGTTTCCATGGCAACTTTATTGGTCACTTGGTCCAATTCTGTCTTGTTTCCTCTGACAACAGCAGACTGACAGCTTATAAGTGGAGTCTAATCTATCAATAAACGCCAGTAACACGTCCTATGGACACAACAATTTGTAATCCAGAGACTGCATCAAAGGCCATCTTTCCCATGTCTTAAGAACCAGAAATGTCAAGTGCTCCATTAGAAATATACCCCCTGTTCAAATTTATCTTGTTTTTATTTTAAATGTGAAATTTTTACTTAAATGTGAAAATATTCACAATCTTGATGACTGAGACATATTATCGTAGAGCAACTGGTTCATTAGATTTAATCCATCAAGATAGGAAGGAGATTAATTTTTCCATCTCTAAGACATTCAGTCTTTTGGAAAAGTGAGAATAAACAAAAAAGTCATAATATGCACTATTTTAGCAAGTAAATAGACCAAGTGAATAGACAAAGACGTCATTCTTTTATATTTCCAGTTTTTGTATTCATATGTATTAAAACCTTTGTGTTTACTGTTCTCATAATTTTAAGTTTGTTCAAGTAATGCTACTGAAAAACAGAAAGGATTTCACTTAACTTACAATCACAAAAAACAAACATTAAAATCATGAAAATAAGTTTCAACAGTAATCCTGGTTCACAAACCCTGCTGCAAACTGTAAGTTTTCACTTTCAAAAATCTCCCGGCACTCATTTTATTTTCAGTATTATGAAATTCAACTCTTTTTGCAAACACTATGAAATAACTCAAATAGAATGTGTGTTTACCATCATCACGGTGATTACTGTTTGACTTATCTTGAGGTACAACAACAGGCAAATTTATTGCTTGGTAGAAATGAATGTTCTAGGAACATTATTTTTTTCTGTAGTAAATTTTACCATTTCATTTATATTTTGTAATTTCTCAAGAGTTAATCGACCAATGCAAATAGTAAAAATGCTAAACCCTGCCTCTAGAAAACTTTGAGGATACAAATACTGTTTTGCCTGCGAAATATGTTTTAAGTTGAATGCTGACAGCCAGGATTACACTACTCTGTCAGAGATTTCATGGAAACCAGAGAGATTGGTCTAAAGAAGAACATTTAATTTCACTCTCTCCATAATGATTATCTAGCTGATGACCAAAGATATTGGTCACTGTTGGTGCTCATTTGGTTACATAGCATTTTTGTCTTTGTCTTTTTTTTAGAGTGGGCAAGCTAATTACAATGTATGTTTTTTGTTTGAGGTGGTTCATATTTGCATGTTAATTACTCGTACTGATGAGAGAGGGAGACCTGAGCCACCTTAATTAGTTGCTATTCATTTAGTAGGAAAGGTTCGCATCACCTCAATATGGCCATTGTACTCCTTGGACATAAAAATTTATGTTGTTGTTCTATTTATGGTCTGGAATGGCCTTGCTCAATGCAATTGCTAAACAGCACCCCTAGTCAAATCTAGAATGTTCCACGTCATTCACTGTTGCCATCGTGTGGAGAAGAATTTTGATACCCTCATGTGTGTCCAGTGGTGTGGTGCAGAATGGTCAAAATGGATTGAGTGATATGGCCAGAGAAGCAATGTGTTTTTTGGCCACTGTGATGTTGAACTCCCATATTTACAATTGGTCAGTTCTGTTGTCACTCTTACAAGTAACTCTCAAAAGTGATCATTCTCTAGATTGTGTTTTATTGATGTTTTATAGAAAATCCTTACCTGTTAAAAAAAAAGATAGAAATTGGAATATCATTTCAGAACAAATCAGTTTTTTATATCTGTGCAAGAATTTGAAGAGAAAGTGTTTTTCCTTTATTTGACTGAATGTTTTGATCAGGCTTTTTCAACATCAAACTAAAATCCACAAAAAAATTATAGTTTTCAAAACCCAGAGAATGCTGCAGCATAAGCATTTCATTTGAGAGAATTCTTAAGGCTTCATTCAAACGTGACTGGAATAGACTCCCAACAATTCTGATTGAACGACATTTTGTCCATATATCAATGTAATTAACTTCCATAAGTATATCAAAAGGGACAGTTAACAATTTTGGGGGTGCTCTTGTGAAATTAATCCATATCCACTTTTTCACATATGATGTCGTTCTGCTAAATTTGTTCCCGAAATTTTCAACATTTTTGGATGATAAGACTACAGCAGTGAAAATTAATCTTATGATTCAGGTAAATCTGACAGAAGTAGAGATGTCACTGTTTAAATCAGGTACGACACTTTGATTGGCCTTCCTACGAGATTATTTTAGAGCATTACAAGAGTTCATGTGCCGGTATAATCTCTTATTCAAGCTCTTTTACCGCTGGCTTTTTTGATCAGTCAAACAGTTTTGTATTTCTGTGTGTTTGCACAGTGATTTTTAAACAATTTGAGTTGGTAAAGTGTTTTTGTTCCCATTCATTCGATGGTATATTTGCCCACCAAACTTGGCGCTCAAATGGACAAATAGCTGTGCCTTTTGCATATTGTTGTTTCTAGTTAAATTTTTGACGCACTAGTCCATATTCATATTTTAATTTAAGCTTGCCAGCCAGCAACGTATATGACATATAACACACTGTGTTTACAATCTCAATATTAATAATACTTAAAATTTGCATTTCACAGAAAAGATCACTGTCATCAACACACAGAACAAAAAAGCTGGGAATTTTATAGAAATTAAAATGCTGATCATATAGTGGTGTAAATATATTACGATATTGATGTCCAATTGGCTCAACAAACACGTTATGCAACACAGGTAGTTTCTATCACTATCATGGCCTTGATTCTATTGTTTGCCCACCAAATATTATGCCAGTGTTTGATTACATCATCAAAATTTACAGTCGTTCATTACATTCAACTGCTTCAAATTTGAAGATTTATTGCTCACACTCAATTTTCTGTAGATATTTTTTCCATTCTCTGCCAAAAATTTTGATCCACTGGAGAACTTCATTTTAAACGAATGGACATGCAGTAAAATATCCACACTTCTACTGATGTGCAATATCCATGGTCTGGTCATACAAGATTTGTACAGTGGCAAGAAAATCAATAAATTCAAACATTTCTGATGGAATCCAGCTTTGAATATTCATGTGAACGTCGTTGCTGCAGGTGTGACCTAACACGAAGGTGTCGGAGTTTTAATATGCACGATATCTCACACACCTTTGGGCTATTCAAAGCTCAATGCTGACCATGTGAAATGAATAATGAAGACAGAATGAACTTGAGTCGCTAATATTTCAAATTGATTAACCACTCATGGAGGACCTGACAAAACATGGTGTGGAAATTCACTGGCTTTCTAAATCTACTTCACTTTGATTTTGAAAAATGTGTGTGCATGATGTCAAACATCTCCATCACACCTGAAGCAAACTCTGTTCTGCAGCAGTTGAGTCAGTCTGTATATGCACACAGTGTCTGTACCACTGACTTAAACTTTTCCATCTATGTAAATATTCCCATAATATTATCCATGGTGTTCATTCATTTTCCCTCCAACCAAGTTTCTGCCAGATGTTGAAAGATAAAATGTGCTAAAATATAAAGATGGTCCACGGGATTCAATGGCTTTAGGAAATGTACAACTGTTGACAGGCGCTGTCAGAAGGTTAAGTACAATGGGGAGCCATGGCCCAGGGACCTCAATTCTACCTGGCAGACATCTTGCTTTGATAAGAAAAATGGGTGAAACACTACTTTTTGCTGTCCGCATTAATTTTTTTTGACCGACTAATTTTGATTGAGTTCTTGCAGAAAATAGGTGGATAATAAACCCCCATCGATGTTGAAAAAATCATGATCAAATTTGGATGAATACACTGTCATGGATAAAGATAAATTCATTGTTTGGAAATGTTAAATTAAGGTGGTTGGAAAGGCTAGAGCGTCAGTTATAAATTTCAACAAAACTATTAAAATATAAAAGTAGTCAACATTCTCTGTGGAATAAAAAAAACTAGACATTTGGGCACAAAGGCATTGCAGAGTTATAGCCTGTTAAAACTTTTGAAAAACTGACCAAATAAGAAGAAGTTGGGGAGTCCTTAGTGTATTAACTATGGTAGAGGTCCCCTAGCTTTTAATAAAATGTTTGAAAAGGGAAAGTCATTATTTGCTGTTTTTCAGGAAAGTTTGACAAGGCGGTGCTGGCATTCAGAGTGAGTGACTGCTATTGTAAATGCATTTTTAGATTCTTTGAGTGTCAAAGAGGTGTCAAATGTGAGATTAACCAAAAAAACTGCTCTATGACTTCAAACAAGGGGTGCAAATATGGCTTGTTTTCAACATTTTTGACAGAATAACAGTTTTCCTACATAATTGTATACCAATTTAATCCAACTTTGAAATGAGATATGGACATGGAATTTTTACAGCCTATTAACAAGGTTACAGATAAGATTTGTACGGCACAATTTTCCTGTGTTTGAAGTACTTTTTGAAAAATCACATTTTGAAATTTGAAAGAATTTTTAATATTTTTTTGATATATAAACCCATGTAAAATCATAAAAACAAATTTTATTTACAAATCCTGCCGTACAAATCTTACAATAAATAGTGTCAACATATTTATAACTAATTTGGTAATATTAATACTATCCAATTATTATTAAATTCAAATATGTAAAAAAAAATATGAAAAATTAAATTTTAATATTTACTGGTGTCATATTTCAAAATCATGGCTGCAAATATATCATTTTTATTCTTTGGAGAAAATATTAACTAAGGGAGTTATCCTGAAAATTGAACTAAATATCTTGATTCTAACACTTGAAACTTGACATTAACTCTGAGAAAAGAATTGGTGCAAAAATAGCCTTTCCAACCACCTTAAATTAAAGTGATCTTCTGGTGTACATGACAGCTATTAATAATGAAATATGAAATATGAACTTTGAATGTGTGAAGAGTTTGTAAAATTATGAAACGCACCCAGAAGAGATTAATAACCTGATAGTTATGTCATTGCATAACATAATTACCTTTAGTAGGTTGATGAATTCTTTTCTAAACTCAGAGTTTGAATCGTAAACTTTGCTATTACAATTTGTAGCTTGTATTATTGTACTGTGGTAAAGTGTAGTTTGATTGATATTATTGTCCTTGCGTTTAGAAGAATAATTGAAGATTAAAGTTTGATGGTACAATGGCAGCGCTGTGATATGGTGAATGCATACCTGTCCACTCAAATTTCTTTTTTACATGCCACAATGAACAAGTCGTTGCCAGAGCACAAATTGCCGCAGGACATGAATTTATCTCACTGCGAATTTAGATAGAACGGATTTTCCAGAAATTTCAAATGCTAATTCATCAACAGCCCTGAGGAGGAAAGAACGTTATTTGAATTTCCCTTCATATTACCGCGCAAAGGAAATGAATTTGAAAAGAGCAAATTCAGAGCAAGAAAGAAGCCATTTTTTTCAAAGAGAATAGCGGGTTTTAAGATGGGTATAAATTTTGCCTGTTGATATTCAGGTAAAAGAAGTGGACTGATCATAATGTTATCCGTTCCTTCAGCCATAATATTTTTTTGATGTCACCAATACATGTGCATGTTTTTGCGCTATTATTTACAACAATATCATCAACAACTTTTCCAGTTTTTTAAAAAACAGAAAGAACATTGCACCATTCTTCACAAGCACTTGTTAAACTCTAGCAGTGAGCCTGTGCATGCTTGTATCTCTATAATTACACGACCTCAGCTACAAAACCATCAGAGTAATTCCTGCAGTGTACGTTCTGAAGAACAACAAATTTTCAAAAATAAAAAAGTTGCTTGCTCTTCTACAGTAGCTATTATTTTAATCAATTATTTTAATCAATGAAGCAATAATATTATCCTAACATGCTGGCAAAACATTCTGTTGCAAACAACAAGAGTAATAATCTATATTACATATTTAATGCATTTGTTTTACCAGTCCAGTACAGCTGACACAGAAACAGCAGACTTATTACTTTACATCTATATGGTATGTACGTTAAGGTACCAACCATTTGATAGAATTCACCTGTAATTCATCTATACCATACTGAGTTTATGATTTGTTGTAAACATGAATTTAAACAATGCAGTGTCAAGGCATTGTACCAGCGACAACAACTCATTGAATATTCAACCAAATAATCATTTATTATGCAATCAATCCAAAAATAAATTTACAAATACAACTAACAAAGAACCAAAGGTCATCACGCAGAACTCTTACAATGACACTGCCCCACACATACCAGTGTTTTCTAACGAAACCACCGTTTATCGAAATCAAAAAATATCAGACTCATTCAGGTTAATTTGAAATTTAGTTGTGCAAGCTTATTTACAAGTGTGAGGTATGCCACTGATATGTGAAACACCTCCATGAAATAAAGACTACAATTTCATCGACTTGCTAATACCTGACTTTGATGATTCCTTATTTCAATAATTTGCAACATTTATGTACAGTCACACCAATTGAAAATTGATTTGTTAAAGAATGAAGGTCAATTGACGAATGAAATCCACACAGTCAGTACTCAGTTTTTTTCTGAAATATTTAAAGACAATTGGACAGAAGAGAAACTGTCCAGTGGGAATGTAAAAGGAAAACTATAGTGACAAAATGTGAGTCATGAAATTTCTGTGAAGCAAAAATTCACTGAATAACAAAAAAAATCCATTCGTGAATTAAAAGAACAAGAAAGATACCAGTATGAAAAAATCTCCCTACAAAAAACCCCATAAAGTGGTTATTTTTATGTATAAAATAATAAAATTCAAGAAACAAACAAGATTAGGACAAAGGATTTAAATAAACATGTGAAACTCAATTGTGGAGCAATGTGAAAGAAAATATTTTCGTCTTTCTTTAATGTTATTTTTCATTTTCTTACATTTGCTGGTTTCAGGATTGCACAACTAAATCTCAAATTAACTGAATGTCCCTTTCTGTAAAAGTCTGGCAGATTGTGAAAATGTCAACCATCATCTGCAAAGAATCTTCCAAATATGCAAAAAGAAAACTCAGAAACATAAATATTGTCAGAAGCAGTGAGGAAAGCATTTCAGCAAAAAAGATATTGACATGTTTTTGGCAGAAAGCCAGAGAAAATATCAGACATTCAGATGAACGAGATGGGCGTAAAGATGAACCAGTCAGATCAATATCTATTCAATGATGCTGGCTGGAGCAGTCTGAGTCTTCAATCACACCAGGTTCAACAAAATTATCCTGGTATGTTTTGTCCCTGCGAAGAAAAAAAAACTTGACACAGATATCATTTGGATGACCAGTAGCATGCAAATATCAATTTATGTGAAAGGACAAAAATGTACACTGTGGGGGGTGGTGTATTGCAGAGCAAGATGGAGACCTTGGTGTAGTTTCCATGGTGTTGGTTCCTATGGAAACAATGGTAGGAGCTATTTCCTCTTTGGTCAGTTGTATACTGCACTATTGGTAGGCATTTTTCGCATTTTTCGGTTGAAACACAAAATATGAGATATGGTTAAAGGAACACTCTCTGTTTAGTTGCAATTATGATCTTGTCTATCGACTTAAAACTGTGTATCAAGGAAAATTGCCAGTGACATCTTGTTGAAGGAGAAGTGATGTAGAAGGCAAGGTGATTCTTCAAGTTGTACTGCGTCATTCAGACAATGGATCTGCATGCACTGTAGAGGTTTATAACTGATTTTGATGGTTTATTTCTGGTACATGTATACATCAGTGTCTGGTCTGACAAATTTTCAGTCCAGAGCATCTGCAAGTAGGAGAAACCAGCAAATCTTTACCCAGAAATCAAAAGCCACACCCTTTTACCAACGCATGAATTCTACATCCTGAGAACATTTTATCTAAAAGATGTTCTCATCCAGATATACCTTGAGACAAAATCTGATACAGAGTCCTGCAATCATTGCAATTAATTGGTCTTTCTTAAATGGCCCTCTTTTTTTTCTTTCACGGTAATAAACAACCAATTAACATCCACTGATTTGCGCATAATCAGGTTGAGAAGCTGTACGGACAGGCATGCTCGATCACTCTTCATTGGGCACTCTGCCAGGACACGTGAGGAGGACTCACACTGTGAGTTAACCAGCACGTGTCTGCCAAGGCACTCGACAACGGTTGACAAGGGACGGTGACCCCCGAGAAGTCAGCCCCTTTTCACCGGTTCTCTCAGGGAACAATTGAGTGACACTCATGAAAGAAACACTGCATAAACGCATTGACTGAGCCGGCCCCTGCTCTCACTCTTTGCACAACCCTGAGGGGGTGCGCAACGCGTTTGACGTGAAAAGCACACACTGTTATTCATTCAGGTATTGAAGGGTAATTTTTCTTGCTTTCTTACCACCCAGAGTACACGTGCCAAATGACTTGCATGCAGCAGAATTGTCGCCATGGTGGCGGATTGACATAAAATACGCTGAAAATCTAGCACAAGAATCGCGAAAACTCATTCATCAGTGATGTTTGAAAAAAATACAGTTCATACGTCACATCGTTAAGAATGGATGTCCACAAATGAATGAAGGACAGCACACTTGTATTCACTTGTGTGAAACGGAGACCTTCTCTCTCAACTCAACTTGAAACTTCTCAGAAAAAGAACTGCCCAGTATAAAAGTGTATGCAGATGAAATTTCACAGAAACTTTCTCTTCTGAGATGAATCTTTATTTTGTGCTTTTTTGTGCATTCTTTGGCTTCATTTTAACAGTTTTTAAACTTTTCCTCCCCAACCCCCCAACTTTTGATTTTAACATTTCTTTTGTTCCCATGACAGCTTCAAGTTCAAAATAACTATGAAGTTCCGACTGTCGACCGGCATTGATCAGATAACTAATTTAAATAAAAACTTTTGCAAGATAGTTTGCAAATCCATATAAAATTGAGCATACTGTTGTTGAAATTAAGTCTTGTCATGGGCAATTCATACTTTCAACAAACTTGGTTTGGTGACAGGATTTCCTTTGATTCACGGTAAATTTATAAGAGATTTAATTTATTCAAGATGTATAAAGTTGAGAATTTTTCAATAATTAGCATTATCCTACTTCTCAGACATTACATTTACCTCTGATAGCATCGACAGTCACAGCTCTGTGCTTATGTGTGTATCTTTCTGGCATAATGTGACCTTATATGGGAGATATTGTGTGACGGCCCGCGGAATACACAAACCCACGCACAGACCAATGTCAGTAACAGTGTTCAATTTACAAGATTGGCAGTGACCTTCAATTTGCTTCTCTTCAGCCAACTTTGTCGGAATACCAATAACTATCCCCTGAGTCATGGTGCTGCACCTTTTATAAACCTTTGATGAATGTCTGATTTTATGCACCACTTGATTTGGAATCAATATCTGGAAAATTAAAATAGTTGAAATACTCAAGTCAAGCCCAAAGTAAGAAAAAACCCCACACAATTAACTATTTACCTGACTTGGCTGCTCTTCTTCCAGAAATAAATGGTGCATGCTGATTTTTATCAAGAGTAAACTGAAAAACATGCACAGTGCTGAATGACAATAAGTGTATGATGTTACAAACAAGAATTCAAAACATTTGAAAAGTTTGAGTATTCCCATATACTCAATGTTAATTATTTTCTGGAAAACAGAGATACAGATAGACACAGTATGTAAGGGAAAAATTAATGTGAAAAAGGGTTTATCATTTTCAAACTTTTGAATGAGTTATGTGTCAACCAATTATTTCTCTACTTGAATACATGTTACAAGACTTGTGATAATTTTTTTTTATAAACACAATGAGAGTGGTAAAAAAGATTAAGGAGGAACATTATTTCAGGTAATTAAGCAGGAATTTTTAAAAATTTTCCTCCAGAAATGGTATTTAATGTCACTGAGAAATCAAATTATAGGATCAAAGGCCTAATGACAAAAGCAAATGATTTATGAAGAAAATGCCAAGTATGCTGACTCGTCATTTTTCACATTGGTTTTCCTAGAAGACCTACTTTGTCTCTGACTGTTGTCACACTTTTTTTTTTGGGGGGGGGGGGGGGAGGGGGGCAGGGGTGATTCAAAGATGATACCAGAAACTTTCCTGAAAATTTGTTCGATAAAATTTATTGAACCTTTGCATTCAAAAGTGTGTGACTTTTAATAGTGTGATTACCTTGCAAATACCCCCAGGGTTTTCTGTACCTTTGATTCAATTGCCATTGTACCTATACTCTTCAGTGTACAAGTCTAACTATGGAATTGCAAAATTATTGGGTCAGCTCAAATAGGGGCGGTAACAAGAAGGCACTTTTCTCGCTTGGATCACATGGTTTTGTTATCATTGAAGAGAGACAGTGAGTCAATGTAACTGTCGTCATTGACATCACAAAGTCGTAAATCAAACTCTTCTTCGACAAAATGCTGCAAAACTGTCCAATGTTTCTATTTTTCTCAGAGCAAATTTCATCTCCAAATTATGACAATCACTGTCTGTTCATCAAGTAATTCATCAAATTTACTGATAACAATATTGCCAAAATTTTAATTTGTGACTCAAGGCCCAGAGGACACACAGACATTCAGAGTTGATTGAGTTGCTGCATACTGGAGATCATATTTGAAAACTCTCCATACCCCCACAGCTAAATGATGACAGGTTTATTATCTAGTGTAACTGTTAAAGGACATTGGAAATTGACATGTCAAACACGACAGAAGCAGGGTTCAATCTAATAAGTACAAGTATATCCATCACTATGAGGCTTGTTATCATGTCAAGGCCAAGGTCGTTTGTCCTCAGTGAGCACTTTGATGAAAGTTCATCCACACTGTTACAGAGGGCCACAAACAAACAGAGGCACTGAATCCGACGGTATAGACTGGCATTTTGTAAACAATAGGGCAGTTGATGTTCAACTTGTCTACAATGTCACAGTTTAACTGACAAATGGCCTGTCTAACATCCTACACATTACATCAAAGAGAGGCCATGGTCAAGTGTCAAGTTGTAATTTAGTATTCAAACTGTGACTACTAATTGACCAATCAGATCACTTCTCTTTCCATGGTGTATCATTACAGGAAGCAAATGAAGTGTCTGCTCTCTGAAAGTTTGACACTCACCAATTCTTATCATATGCACATTGGTTATTCTCATTTCATGACCTGGGTCATGAATAAATTACATTGTAACTTTGAACTGCTAGTTTGTGAAATATGCTGTGAAAAGTTTCTTGAAAACAAATTGTGAAACCAACTGGTATACATGCATATCAGGAGAGAAGTATTGAAGCTAATACACAGATATAAAGAACCTATAGTATAAAATGATATTTTATAACATTATATTTCATGCAATACATACATGATATAGCTATTTGTATCTATCATTTCTGTAACTTTTGCTGTTACGAGGTAACTGTTATATTATTTTACCAAAATGTATCTCATAAACATGTCACATAACCCATGATATAAAATCATATCATTTCTTTTTATCATAATATTTTGAGACCAGCGGATGTACTAGTGGCAAACAAAGTAAGTGTAAGACAACCTATCAGAGCTAGGGTTCACCAAGTGTCAACGTCCCACTTGTTGAAAGAGTAAGGGTCATTTTCATGGAGTTCCAGTAGGTGATAATAAAACAGCCTCTCCGAAATTCACCTTTGAAAGTTGAAAAGTTTATTGCAGACACATGCTTGGTTACGAAAACTTTTTTGCAGGTGTATTAGGAGTTGATTAAACTGCATTCAGGCAAGATTACAACAACTATTCAGTCACAGGATGCAGTCAGGGTGGTGGCGTGACACACTTTATTCTTTCAGTTGTTGTGTTGTTGCGTGTCAGGATTTCAACAAAGTATGGTGGACAATGTAACTGTGTACTGCTACCCGCTGTGAACAGAAAGATCTTTGTGTACACACTTTCTTGTCGGATACACTGCAGCAAAACTTTTAAAAACAGAACATGAAGGATCAGTGCAGCTGTAGTAGTCAACTAAATAAAGGTGTTAAATTCTGTATGTTATTGAAACTGTTTTTTTCATGATTTTCTGTTGAGAGGTATACCTTGTAACCTATTTGTTCCATACTTGTAATGTCTTGACGACTGAAAACTGTGTGGAACAAGGTTAGAAATTGTTTAAATGGACAAAGTTGCCCAGTTTTCATGAATTTTGTTTGACACGAGATACTACTTATATTGTTTGACATGTTGAAAGATAATGAATGAATGGGTAACCATGCATATATTCGACCCCGGGTTTAGACAAGATACATGAAACCATCATGAAAATGAATTAATAGTCATGACCAATAATTCATTTTCGCCATGGTTTGATTTAATTTGTCTAAAATCGGGGTCGAATATATGCATGGTCACCCATTCATTCAGTATCTTTCAACACGTCAAAAAATATAAGTAGTATCTCATATCAAACAAAATTCATGAAAAATGGGCGACTTTGTCCCTTTAATTGATGACCTGAAAGCATTTAATTTCATACATTGGGAATGTTCTTGGAGACGTTAGTATTTTAAAGTGAACTGTTTGACAATGTGCAAATGACGTTGAAGTCGGTACTTGAAACTTGTAAGAATAAGTCAACATGCAGGGATTGACTGACTAAACTCAAACAAAATAAATCTTAAAATCTGCCATTTAATATGATATGCTTCTAACAACTTCTGGTCAGCACACATTCACTGTATTTAAGATCCTTTTAATATTTCTGCTGCTGTAAGGTTGAAATATATTGGAGATTGAATTAAGGGTGTCAAACAAACAATTGTACATAAGTGTGTAACACTGTTGACCCTACTTCATAATACTGTCCCTTCTACAGAGCTAGATGCTAGACTTTACTCTCTTAGAATGTTGGAACCATTAATCACAAAAAGTGCACGTGATATTGAGCCACGTGCTTGAATCCTGTCATGGGCAAATCAACCCTATGACAGGACACGCTCAGGTACAAATACACCTGAAATTGAGTTTTCAAAAAGTAGCTACCATGGATGTTTCACCTTCGTTGGGGTAGAGTAACCATGGTTTCACAATATACCAATCCCAAAACTGGTCATCACACTATGTTGGCAGGGGTTACCTGAGGTCAATATCGTACAAAGTGCAGTATGACCTACCAGATGACCTCTGTATAACAGACGACATGCATTTCCAGCTTTAAAGTTCACTGCCACTTAAAACACCAACCTTGAATTTGACCATCAGGATTCACGATCCTGTTACCAGCAGGGACAAATATCCACATCATCCAGCAAAAGTGCAAATGCCTTACTATCAGAGATTACGATCCAAAAAAGTACAGCTAGACCAGATCAAACAAGCTGGCAGACAATGACGAATTGTATAAAAATCGTTTCAATCTATCTCAAGTTGATGCAGTTTTTATTTTCAATTGCCTGGTGGGTAAACATAGTGTCAACATTTAGACACTGAAGTACATCATACCTAGAGTTCATGTACACTTGGTGATTACTCACCTTGTATAACTTGAAGTATAAAAAGTATAAATCTCTCTCCTAGGCTCTCAGCAGTTTTATTCATTAACAGTTTGTTTTATTTCATTGGCAGTTCATAGCCTCTCAATGTCTACTGACTTCCTTGTCACTACTATGCGATTCTTTTTATACACTGTAGTTTCCTATGAGCAGAAATGTTTAAAAGGAAGTAGTTGTCGGATATGCGCATGTGCCACTTTCTTGTTTACAAACAATGTATTTCATGCAATATATATAGATGAATCATGTCACCATAGCTGCAACATTTAAATTTCACGATGTAAATTATGATAAACTTGTTTTAACTTTCATCAATCACCAGCGTACCTTGGATTACAGAGTTTACACGGTCGTAGGGTCCCCAGTGACCTTTGAGCACAGTTCCGATGACTGCCTACCTTTAATACTATGATTCTAATGTCATGTTCCAAGATGTTGACATAGACACCATATAAAGCTGCTTAAACTTCGAGTACCTTCAACTTTCAGAAGAGACTGAAAATTTCAATGGCTTGAACATTTTTTTTTTACACCAAATGTTTATATGTCACAAAATTCACATTTTAGATGATCACTGTGGACAAAATCAAAAACAAAGGAAATGTGTAATGACAACCAAAACATCCAGACAAATGGCAGATTTGCAAGGATGGGTCAATCATTTCCATCTATTATTTAGCCAAATCCACAAATTTTCTGATCATATTCTAATTGCTGATTTAAAGTCAATTATGAAATGCACTAAAATATCGAAACATACTATGCATATCAAACCCACTTTGTCGTTATCTGTTTCATTGAGTTTTGGTTATATTTCTGGAAAAAATAATTCAGAAGATAATAGTGAGCTATACTAAGTCACTACACTGTAGCTATTCTATAAGCAGGAATGTAAGTATGATTCTTTAAACTATGAACCTAAATTCTCTTTATCTCGGCAAAGATACTGCATAAAGTTTCTATAATCATAATATATAGTTTTAGTGTCAAAATATGAAAAATGTGGAAAGATAATTTTAATGTCACCGACATACATCTGGATGGTGTTAATGTTTGAAACACCTGAAAAACTGATTGCATCATTTTGGGTACAATGGAACAGAGCAATGCATAAGTATTTTGTTTTATGGTATTTCTTTTTGAGTTTGCAAACAAACGGAGTTATGACACACTCTCAGATTCCATTGAAACATACAAATGTTAATTTGACAACTATTAGCTTTTCTAAACAGCTACTAATACATAAAATTGTACAATGATAGTGAATTTTCAAGTCTCTTGAAGGGACAGGGGCCAGGGCTAGTGTTAATAAAATGTCCAAATATGTGATATTTACATTTCTGAGGGAAACAAGAGTAACTGGCGATGGTTTTACTGGCTGTCAAAGAAGATCTACAAGGAACTTGAAATCATACAAGCGACCTAGCAGCCGATATAGCTCCGCTGTGTTTATGTAGAAAATAACTATTTTTGACACATGTTGATGAAGAAGGTGGAAATCTTTGATAGCTCAATGCAGTGGCCAGAAAAAAGTGGCTAAAACACGCTGCAAAAATACACGATTGAAGATTTCATCATACTTTGAATATATCACATCGGATCATCCCTAAGAACATGTCAACCAAAGCTATCTGATGAGTATTTTTTTGAGAATAAAATTTTCTGACCAAAAATGGCAACAATTGCCCCCAAAAATAAAAATAAAAATTGCACTTTTTGAGAAACACATTTTTTGACCAAAAATGGGAGAAATCGCCCAAAAAATTCAAAATTCTAGATTTCATCATGATTTCAATAAATATCATTTAGTTCATCTGTAGGAACCTGTATACCGAATTTAAAGCTATCAGATGAGTAGTTTTGGAAATACACATTTTTGACCAAAAATGGCAAAAATTGCCCCAAAATACAAAATTACAGATTTCATCAGAAAATCAATACATATTACCTAGTTTATCTACAGTAACCTGTATACCAATTTCAAAGCTATCAGACCAGTATTTTTTGAGAAATATATTTTTTACAAAAATGGCAAAATTGCCTTAAAAATGAAAATTTGCATATTTCTGCACAATTTGAAGAAATCTGAAATAGATCATCACTAGGGACACCAAATATCAAAGCTATCTGACTGGTAGTTTTGAAGAAAAAGATTTTAAAGATTTTTACCAAAAATGACAAAAATTGCTTTGAAAATACAAATATGCAAATTTCACCACGATTTGAGCAAATCTGACTGAAGTCACCCTAAGTAAACTGCATATCAAATTTTAATGCAATCGGACAAGCGGTTTCAGCGAAGAAGATTTTTTTACCAAAAACACCAAAAAATGCCCCAAAAATACAAATATGCAAATTTCTCCACGATTTGAAGAAATTTATGTGAGGTCACCCCAAGTGAACTGCATATAAAATTTCAAAGCAATTGGACTTGCAGTTTCAGAGGAGAAGGCAATTGTTGACGGACGACGACGACGACGGATGACGATGGAAAATCAACCTATTTGATAAGCTCCGCGTCACTGACAGCATAGCTAAAAAGAGGCAATAGATTTTTGCACTCCAATTCTTAATGTTTGAGGTCCATGTTTAAAGGAAAATGTAATACCAAAACTTGGCGGTGAGAGCGTTACACTTTCACGTTCCTCAGTTTCACCAGCTGTGTATTATTCATTCATCATTTATCAATTTCCACCGAAAAATGAGTTATTATAGTTCTTCCTTTGACATTTTAAAAAGTCAAGAAAGACAATGAAAATACCAAAAGCTTCCTAAAAATGATGGAAAATGCAAAAATTCACAATTCAAATGCACCGCTAGGAAAACAGCTGTAAAATGAAGCCATCATTAAAAAGGTCATAGTTTGCACTGGGGCGGAGTTAAAGAGGCTTGTTATTTTGCATGGTTCTGAGAAGATAATCCTGAATGGGTCAGTCTGCCCTGGATAATAGATTGTGTGAATAGATCAATGTAAATTCAACAAGTCTTAGTTTGATTAATGAAGCTTTCTGAGAGTTGTCTGTGACTGTCAAAGACCATGAATATTTCAGTCTCTTCACAACTGAATGCTTTTACGATTACAATGATGATGCAGCCTTTCCGGATGCCGGTTTCGGCAATGCTTATTAAAATAACGGAAAACCGAACTCCTGATTACATGTATGCACTTTTGGTGTACAATGCACACTTGAAAAAACTTCTTGCTATAATCACATCTAACTTGAAAAATTATGCTCCAAATTCAATAAGGTGTTATATTTCAAAGAGTACAGGCAGTTTAATATTTTTAAGGATAGTTCCAATGTGTTCAAAAATTCCTACTCTTAACTTTTTTCTCAGTGATTTGTTAGTAATTTTGATTCTAACATTTGTACATAATTTTTTTCATATCTTATGCATACATGATTATTTTGAAGTAACTTTGAGTCCAACCAAGGTTGTTACATCTAATTTATTCCAAAGGTCTACACCCTATTTAGTGGGAAAATTGGTGCAAACATCAGTACCACAAACAGATTGGGTTTTGAATACTATTTGAATCCAGTCACCCATTTTGTTGCATTGCAATGAATACAGAAATTGACAGCTCAGCTTTTTGTCCACACAAATGCTCATCGTCAGTAACACAGCTCAGCAGATCCTGAGCTGATTGTTGACAAACTGGAGAAAAACACGAATCAGCGCAAACAGATGTATTACATCACCAGGGCTACACGTGACAAGAGGAGTGTCCTTGGTGTGGACAATTTGCGATTGAATTCCGCATAATTTGACATGAAAAGCTGATTACGGCTTATTCTAAAGCCAAACTTAATCAGTCTGGCAAACCTGAACACACACACACACGGTCACACACACCATGGGACTAGGCATATGGGCAGAAAAGAAGGGAAAAAAATAAAATAAAATTGAATTTTATTTCACACGAAGATTAGTAACTACCCATGAATATCACAGGTGCTTCACTGCAGACCAATCACAAGCTACAACAATGGATGGCATTTGAGCATATTATAATAAATGCCAATTTACCACCGTTGTGAAGTCTCGTGAAGTCATTACGGCTAAGGGATGTTGATTGAGTTGTTTTGTAATCTGAGGACAAGCTAATTGGCAGGGATATCACCCTGTGTTGGGTTTTAATTACGAATGTTAACTAGAATAAGAACAAAAATAGAACAACTCAATGTATTCAGTAAGTTTACTATTAATTTCAGGATATTAAAAAAATATTCAAAATGTTGAAAACAGGGATGGCAGATAATGGAGCAGTAAAAATTTCTTGATAGACTTTTGGAAATGTGGGCAAATGACAAAATAATTATGACACTTTCTCTGAAACATTGAGGGAACACATATCATCTCATCACACTGTTTATTAATATGTGAATCATATGACATTGGATAAAGATACGGAGATGTGCAATTGAAATTGGTAATGATTTTTTCTGACAAATACAAAATTTTTTTATGCTAATATTCTGAAATCAAAGAAAATGTTGATCATTTTGATGTAAAAAAGAAAAATCTCATTTTGGAGCATTTTATCATGAAATGTATTTGACAAAGCAAATCAATGGGTTTTCTAGATCATTAGATACAAAATCACACTAAACCAGAATTTTGTAATCACCATACATGATATGATAATTTGGCAACAACAATTAGTACATTTTAATTTACAACATTCATTCTTCAATGAAAGAGGAAAGAAAGTAATTTCTAATATTCATGGTTGAAAATATCTTTTTTTTTGTAAAGAAGATACGTGCAAAGTCCGGTTGAATGATCTGTTGCATAACAGCACCAGGCCTTATCAACACTCTCAAGGAAGTGGTCAGCTGACATGAATCATGGCCAATGATCTCATCCACTCAACTGGTCAATTTTTAATCGTTTCTTCAACAGTTCTCACATTGTGTAAAGCTCCCTATCTTGCTAGGTGTCGTCTATAGTAAATAAAGCTCCTTAGCTCACTGGCTATTGCTACCTAAGGTGTGCAAAGTTCCCTGTCACACTGGCTGGTGCTACCAAGTTAGTGAAACTCTCTATCTTGCTGATTGTTGCTATCTATTATTCATAAAGCTCCCTAGCTTACTGGCCATTGCTACCAAAAGTTTGTACTGACCCCCCATCTCATATGGCAGTTGCTATCTTCTAAGTGGCACAAGGTGGATTGGTGGCTTGGTAGGAGACTAAGTGATCAGATTAATTCTAATCTTTCATCAGCAATTTACATCAGATATGCTAATTTCACATATCCCGCCTAATAGTTCAACTAGGCCATTGATTTATAAAGTTAATTTTCAAATCTTACTGAAGTATGTTTCATGTCATATTTGTTTTTTAGAATTTATGTTTTGTTATTGTAGTTTCTGAATCATATCTCTAAGATACAAACCAATGGGCTCTCACAGGACATCAAGGATGAAGCGTAAACCTGTTCACTCCAATTCCCTGTAAAAAGGTCCAGTGAATCACTATTGATATCGATGGGTCGGGGCCGAACCATGGTGGTGAAATGGTGATGACTTTCCAAAAACCCCCTTCCAAGCTGTATCTAACTGAGGGTGTGTCAAGTCTTGACAATGGACAAAAAAAAAGCTGCTGGCCACAGCATGCTTTCCAGAAAATTCATGAATCTTTAACTCATCCCAGGATTATCAGGACAAAATTATTTATTTCCATTCTGCCTGAGTCATATCCCATGCTAGAGATATTAATGGACATTATTGCCCTAACTTTTGAATATTTTTGTTCCATGAAAACAGGTACATTTTCTTATTCTTCTGCCAAAAAGTATGTTGAAATGTAAAATCTTCCTTGCCAACAAAATATATTCTGTGAAAACCACATGCAATGTTGTTCTGGTTATTTTGACTTCTTATGTTAACTTAAGTTTAGTCGTCAACAATAAAATTGGACATTTATTCACATACAGTGTGCATTGACAAGATGAATGCTTTGTATTTTCACATGATGCTCCGGGTACCATAGTGATACTGGAAACGACACCATAAGTTACTGCTTTAGATAGGATAACTCCATTCTTGAACTTTTCATATCAAAATTAAGAATCAATTGTTACCACATTTTTTTTTGGGCTCTAGTTTTTTTTCCAATGCTGTTCAATGTTATTTGACAATCTGACCTTAGCAAGCACAATGACAAAGTGACCGCTGGACTTAAAAAAAATCATTTTTTTTACCACTCTTCAGTTTGCTAATACTTCACTCACACTCTCTGAATTCTTGAATTTTTCTCACTGGACCAGTTTTTGTCTCAGCTGATTTAGACTCATTTTCCATCAAAAGACAAAGAGAAAAAAATTAGGGAAGATCTGACAACGATACAAATGCCAATATCATGATTGTGGATGTCATAATTACTGATCAGAGTCTGATATTGATAACACATGTCAGCTGTGTTATCATCACAATTCCGGGAAATCATCTCGCGCAGTCCTTGGGGATTATCCCTCTCCACATTTCCTGCTGGCCTTACAACTTGTACCTTGTTTCATCCATGTCTTCTTCATTTTCCGGCGGACACTTATCTGGTCAATAAATCTGAAATGGCCAAAAATGGGAGAATTTTCCTTTGTGAATTATATAAGTAGATGATGGTTTTCTTTCTGAGGGATCAATTAAGCGAGCCTTTCCCTTTGAGCTCACAAATAATATCCTCTTGTTGAGTGGTAGGTAAAAATTTTAATATCTTGGACTGGATTGAAGACAATAAAAATGCAGGAAGCAAAGGCGTGCACGTTCAAATTACAGAGGACTGTCTTTTTCTTTCTATGTAACTGGGGAATACCTATCTGTGCAATGTTATGTTTTAGTCAGCAAGTCAAACTATAAACACTGTGATTGATATTATTTGGGATATACATCATATTCCCAACATCTCACGGATCAGAGTGTTTGTCCAAACAAGGACAAATGTATTTTGATAAAAATTCCACTCAGTATTCAAGAAATCTATGAAGTTTATGTTTAGAACATCTCCCATGATGTCTTCAATGTGGGCAGGATTTCACTTTAATGACCAAAATTATCTACCACTATCTACCGCTAGCAATAGCATTTTCCCCCCTGACATACTTTTATTTTTTTTATTTGAAACAGAAAACACCAAATTAATATCAACTGTATAAACAAACTTGATTATAGTATTGAAAGCAAAAATAGAAACAAACAAAACACAAGAGAACAAATTATTATATGAATAGGGAATATATGTGTATAAATAAATATATATATATATATATATATATATATATATATATATATATATATATATATATATATATATATATATATATAGATAGATAGATAGATAGATTATTTTTCATGTACATACTTCCCACTATATCAGAGCAGGCATATCTGTGTCATAATTCTCTACAATTCCATGAAAAAATAAAAACCAAAATGGCCATAATGTAAGATTATGATGCTATGACCATAAATTCACATGGCTTGAAAGTCATAGCTGCTTGCATCAAATTTGAGAGCAATCAATCCAGGCACGTCTGGGTGATGACTAGCTGACTGCAGGCTGTAGGTTAGCTTGCACAGAAAGTATATTGATGTGCAGTTGCATCAAATTTTGTCCTATCAAAGACATTTGTATAGAAAAGGCTGACTATTCATTTATATTCAAATGAATTACATATTTGTGCTTTTGTAGGCGTTTAGGGTGACAAATTATCAACAAAAGACAAAGAGATAACAATATGCTATCTTTCCATCAAGTGATGTTGTCTAACTCACAACAACTTCCTTTTGCTCCACTATCCTAATCCACACTGTTCTCATCATGTACCTTAAATCTGAAAACAATGTCTCCCTGACTTTCTATCAGTGGTTTCACTTTTTATGAAGCCATCAACTTTATCTTTGCCTGATCGCAAACCAAAAAAATTCTGAATAAAAACATCAGTTGCATAATTTATTAAATTGATCATTTCACTTGCATTGCTCGAGATGATTTTAAATGAGACGATAAAGCACACCACACACCATCACGTATGTTGATAAACATTTTGAAGATTGATTGTATATCTTGATTCTGTGTTTTAAGGTTGAATAGAGAGGATTTCTCTTTTAAGAGAGACCGAGTATTGGGGAGGGTACTTTACCAGAAACATTCCAAAAACAGAAGTCATGAGACTGATCATCACAAGAGAAATTCTTCTGAACTGAATAACTTGAAGCTCATCGTACTTTGGCAACACTTTACTTCTATTTCACACAGTTCTTTTTTTGAGATCAGCCATCATTGGTTATTGAACATCTGAGATGTCTGTGAGCCATTTAGCACACAATTCTAAAATATTTAGATGCACACTGATTGAAATATTCATCAAGCACAAAGGTAAAACCAAATTTATCAAAGACAGAGATGTACGGTTATCATGGTCATTGCTAAGCATTAGTTTTGCTTTTTAATTCTCTCTCTTACAACTTTTTAATTTAAATTTTTCTTTTTTTTGACATTAAGTACTTCTTGTATAGAGAAACAGTATTTGAAATTCCCTTTAAAACTTCAAGAATCTTATGAAAATACCTTCCAATCACACCCATAAAAGTTCAAGGTAAAACGTCTTTCTCTTGAAAATGTTCTAGTTTCGGTGTGCACCTATAAATACCCAAGTTATTTTGATGTTATCACCATGGTGATAAAATTATGACAGGTTGTCTTCTTCATCCCTTGAGCAATTCTCCTTTGATGAAGATTAATTTGTCTGGCAAACAAATCTCTCTCCACCTGTCACCAGGATCCTTGTTTGTAAGGCTTGTTTGGTTTGTATTTGCTTGTCAACTGTGAATAGTCGCATCATTTGTTATCTGTTTCAGTCAGATATAATTTATTTGCCGTTGCTTTATCCTCATTTATTATATCCTTATCTAGAGACCCCAGCATTTATGTTTTTGCAAGTCCTGTCAGTCGCAATAAAATGCTTGACAGACAATCATGTTTATCATCTAGACATTAAAAAATTGCTGTTTAATTTTCACCCCAGGCAGAGTCATTCCACAGGTACTTTACTGCATACCAAAATAAGCTGAGATAAATTCGCAAAATGTTTTCAATTGAGATCATTTCTTGACAAAATTGATCGGGGTTCCCAATTCTGTTAGTGGCCAACTTTGTTTCCCTGTTGCTCAAGATTCTTGCTGAAACATGAAAGCAATGCTAGTTTAGTTCCTCAACGATGATTTCATAAATTTTGTAAAGAATAATTTGGGCTACTTGTAAGTCGCGAACGCATGACCAGCAAACCATATTTTTCACAAGACTGGCCTACAGGTACGCTTATAAAGTCACCAACAAGTTACAGCATACTTGGGTGACTGGTATCTGTTGAGTGAATAGTTGGTCACTGGTTTTGGCACTGACTGCAGTGGTTGTCGTGGTAATTATCAAGCCTTCTGTTAGTTTCCGACTGTTAATGCCCAATTGTCAGCAGGTTGATATTGTGTTTGCCGTGGTCCGCCATTTTGGAAAACAAAATCCAAAGTACTAAGTATTACATTGTAAATATAGTCATGTTCACCATGAAAATTAAAAACTCCTTAACCATTGTCATACCAATAAACAAATTGAAAAAAGAGGAATGGATATGAGCACAAAACTAGAATTTACATCACTCAATTCACTGGAATATCAAGTTGCGGTATCCAACCAAACTATCTTTGAAGTACAACTAAACAAACCGACTCGAAAGCCAGTTTGGCGAGGTGATTCATTTCTAGTGTTATCACAGCGATGTCAAGATCTGACTTATTCATTCCACTGCATTCTGGGATTTAGCAGGAGCAAAAGTCAAGAGCTACTTGAGAGTGTTATCAGCAAGGGACTTGAATAAGTAAGTCTACCGTATGTGTGTTGACAAGTGATGTTGAAACAGGTAAATGGAACTGTGCATCGGTAAAAAGCTCAGAACAAAACTATTGGTAAATAAATCTGTAGAAGTATTTGTCAACAAATCAAGCAAATATGTGAAGTTCTTCAGTGGTTTTTGGGAGCCCTGATCAAATGGTACGTGTTGTCACTTTCTAGGCACTGTAGTTTGAAACATCGAGCGGACTGAGGCGGATAACTGGATGACCTCTGAAACCATGGTAAAGATTGATTTGTCGGCAGTTGCTGCTGCCTTGGTCAAACTTGTTTTCAATTGATCTATGCGCATTATAGGATCAACAAATTACAGATACCTATTGGTCATGTTTGGCTATACCCATTGAACAACTCAGTAAAGGTTAACATATTTCAGTTAGCTGTGTGAAACTTTGCAGATAAACGGTAGTTATGGCCCTCTAACTTATACAAACTCTTTGAGTAATTTTGGAATTTCGGGAAAGTCCTTTGCATCAGCACTGTACCAATACATGTTGCATGAACAGTTTCTTGTGTCAACTTACAGTGCTCACAGATGAACAGACTTTGGATGGTAATTGTTGGCATTGAGAATACTTCCAAGCAGAGCAGACATGTATACCCCTTTTTTTTGGTCTAAACAATGTCAGGACAAAAACGACCTGCACTCACAACATTATTCCAGCACTTCTGATGACTTGATTCATGGAATTTCTTTTGTCCTGTGGACAATATGAAAAAAACAATATTTCATGGAGAATGCTGTAAGGCTGAAGTGAGATATTTTGTACAGGGACGCAGGGTGATGAATCTTCCATGACACATAATTTGAAATTATGGCTGTGCAGGAGCCTCCCTATCATAATCTAATGTCATTTTGGCCATTAGGGTGCAGGCCCTGGATTTATAATACTTTAACTATTACTGTATTATTTATGTTGAAGACAGAGACAAAACTCTCTTCATTTTTGTTACGCTTATCAGGTCATTTTTAGTGTCACAAAACAGTTTTTGCTCCACTGATTAATCCCCTCTTTCTTGGTCATCACTTCAAAAATCAAAATATTTCCTCAAGTGAAAATTGCCTTGTCACAGTCTACTGAAGAGAAATGGCAAAATTTAAGCTAATTCACTTTTTTTGGAAACAATTACTATTTATGCTAGCATTCTTCAAACAAGTAATTTTTTTAACTCTTTGACTGACTTCAGTCAACCAATTGATGGTAAATTTCAAGTAAAGAATCACAGTTTATGGTGAGAATTAGACTTCAGTTGCCAAAATCGCCACGGTTAGGGGATGAGTTATTGGTAATTAATGTTCATTATCGTGATCAAGATCCGGATCTTATCACATTGCATCAAAAAGTTTTGACCAAAAATATTGTATTCTTTGTGAGTCAATGAGCCTACAGTTCAGTTTATTAGTAACTGGTATATGACAAGAAGCTACAGTCAATTTGACATTAAAGAAATTTTTCATACACATGGTAAGGACAAAGTATATAGCATGTGAATTTTCATTACTGTCTTGGAAATAAAAATTTTTGAGGACTTTGATGAAAATTGAATTCTTGCATCTGACCAAAAGAGCATGACAACATTGCGTATAATTCTCCATGGCAAAACAGACTAATTGAAGACTGAACTAGCAAAATAAAATATAGAAAGTCATGACAAAGAGAGGATAATTTTATTAAAATTATGATGTATACACAAACTTGACTTGATGACTAAAGGATATGACAGACTGCGTTCAAGCACCATGTTCATTTATTTTGAATTCATAATTTCCCCTACACGTCCATCAGGGTGTGTCGTACATAAAAGTTACATGAAATTTATTTCCATATTCCTGGAAAAATGATTGCATAAATCCATAGATGACAGTCTGGTTCAATTGGCCTTCATTCTCCGCTGATGATTGACCAAGGAAGAGATTAATGGTGTCGGGAATAGCATTTGAAGGAAATATTGTGCCATCCATCAATGATGGGAAGAACGCTCGTTGAATAATGAAACAAATCGGCAACGAAGCAAAAGCCACACTGTTCCATTCATGTACCTCATCCTTTCGTTACACTGGTATAATTACTGGACAGTCATGCTGGTGTAATTGACAGAAATTGTACCTCGTGATCTTGTGATTGTCCATTCATCATGGCAATATCAGCATTTTCTCCTTCTCATCAAACAATCGCCCGCTGTGCTTTTGTGCAGTAATTGGACAGCGCCAAGGGTTTCGGCATTCTCCGCCATATGTTGAATCACTTTATCAATAGATTCTCCCAGTTCTGCCATAAACTTCAGTTGGATGGCCTTCTAAAAGTATGATGGCTTATATTTTGACTGTATCATGGGAGATGCATACACATACTCTGAGAAACTGACTGCTGTAGTTTGGGAAATGTACCACAGACATTACGTGATATACCTTTTCTAGAAAATCCTTTTTCCAAGATGAAATATATTGAACTGGTAACGAATTCATGAATTTTGAAAACATGCACGTTTCTTTAAATGTTTTGATATGGTTTCTTTGAAACCAGTAGGCTGAATTAGTAAATGCCCAGTGGTTTATCTAGGCACCATTTATAAAACAGGTATTTGATTGGCCTAGTCATAGTCCTTCCATGCACAGGACAAGCAGGTGGAGATACTGTGGCCTATAGTCTTGTGTTCATCTTGTCAAACTGGAAACAATTGATGTTTACAGTGACTTGTAAGAATATGAGCATTTCAATATCTATGTATCCTGAATTCTGGGCAAAGTTTTTGACTACTTTCAACTTTGTTCAGAATCATAGCAATTCTATACCAACTTTTCAGCATTATTTTAATGAATTTTGGCAAGTTTGGATCAACATGTAATAAACGCGTATCCAGTATGACTGCAGCGCAGCATTATCAATTTTTTCTGACTTTTGAAAAAAAAAAGATCATACCTGGGAAGTGTTATTTTACTCTGGGGTCTTTTCAGTCACGTCATTTCAATGTTGAAATGGAGGCTGAAACCAAATCAGATTTAACAAAGTATTAAATGAATTATTGTATCAATGTATACCACAGTGGAGAGATAGGTACTGTACTGCCAACATAAATCAGGGTCAACTTTTTACATGACTATATCAATAATACTAAACTGGCATTGTCTATTTATTGCATTTTGTATACATCTTATGATGTCAATGGTCCATATTTGATCCTGGAATTATGGGCAGATTATGCAGGTTGAGAAAAAAGCATCACGACACAACCTGAGAACCTGACATTTCTACTTCCTACTTTAGAGCAGATACACTCCAAAAGTTGTGTGCCATACAGATCTCAGTTGATACCATTCTAGGGAGTCCACTGGAAGCAAGGCGCACACCACTTCATTCTAAGGGGAGAACCATTTGATTTCTGGGGGGGGGTATGGAGGATTTTGAGAAAAAAAAATTTGTCGCCAGGTGAGATAGAAGAAAAAAAAAATTGATCCTGTCATGGCCTGAGAAAAAAAAAATTGTCATAACAGACAGAAGTGAAAAAAAAAATTGTCACATTGCACCAGAAATTAGCAAAATTTGGAAACCCTATTCTCATGTATTCTTTGCCGGCGCGCCGCCATAGGCGGCACAAATGTTTTTACCACAAGCAATTCTTATGTTTTTTTCCAGCACTTATGATATAAGCATGCACTACATAGGTCTACTTTACACCTCAGTACACTCAATGTTTTCCTTCCCTTTTCTGACCCAAGAAATCATATTTCAGGATTTCTGTTGCAATATCTCAATGGCATAGGCACTATCTAAAGGGGACTTTTTGACTTCTGTAAATTGTGAAAATTTTAAAACACAAGACAGGAGTCAATAAACTAGTGTTAAAATCAATATATTATTCTCTCAATATAATATATTAGGAAGATGTACAAGTTGACAATGAAAAATTGAGGAACAACAAATATAATGAAATACAAGGGAGGGGGTCACTAAAAAAATTGAAAACTTCAGGGGGGCGTTACTCAAAATGTGGAGAGGAAGAAGGGGGCGGGGTTACTCAATTTTTTTTTTGGCGAAATAAATTGAAACACATCTCAGATTGCACCATTGCACACATCCATTTCTCAAAATTTTCAATGCGAGAGGAGGGCACCCCCTCTCGTGCTCTCCCCACTTGGGTCTTCTGACAGTTTTACTGGTAAAAGACAAATTTAAAATACCTGTCGGATTGCACTACACACTGCACCGTGGCGCACATCAATTTCTCAAAATTTTCACAGGATCTAGGACAAAACTGAACTGTTGTGAATTCATCCTTTATTATCACAGAAACATGTTCTCATTTACCTCAGTTCAATGACCATTTTGACAGTTAAACATACCATATTCATGTTTTCATTAGAAGCTGGCAACTGGAGAAATGACACAAGAAGGTCACAGATTTTCCGTTCCTGTATATTTATTTATCTTCAGTCTCTGGCAAACAGAACTGTTTTTCACAAATTGTATTGTCATTGTTTGGTTGTTGAATATTGTGACACAAACACTGATCATGCAAAAAACGTAAAAAAATATTGCAGTGTTCAATGTCATTTTCAAACAGTTTTACAGAGTGCAAAATAACCTGAAAGTCCTCTCAGATTGCACCATTAAACACATCAATTTCCCAAATTTCCAATACGAGAGGGGAAACCCTCTCGTGCTCCGTTTTTGTTGCTCTCCCCTTGGGGTGTTCTAACAGTTTCACTTAGTAAAAAAATTAAAAAACACCTCTCAGATTGTATCAGACTGCATCATTGCACACATCAATATCTTAAAAATTTCCATGCAAGATAGGGAAAAGCCCCTGTGACACTTTCCCCCTCAGCCTCTCGCATGTTCTCCCCCTGTACTTTCAAATTCTGCCCGGTCAGATATCCTAGTGAAAACTCTGTCATTCAAAATTTCTGAGTTTCAGGCCGTAAATAATGACGGCTCCCTTATATACAACGCATCACAAACTTGATGACAAAGAAAAAAAAATTTGCATTGCTACTCCATTTGAAAAAAAAAAATTGATGCAGCTCTGACAGTAGAAAAAAAAAATTGCTGTCACTGTGACAGGAAAAAAAAAATTTGCTCCCATACCCATTTCCTCCATACCCCCCCCCCCCCCAACAAAAATCAAATGGTTCTCCCCTAACACTCCCTAGCTCAGAATACAAGAATGCCACTATAATCGTTCGATGTTCAGAACTTAAAATGCAGTTGAAATACAGCGGGCGATTGAAATGCAGACTTCTTAAGTTTTTTATTGATTTTTGCAAGACCTGCATACTATTGCTAGGGTAAATATAGACTACTGATATTAAAAACAGCATGTTTAACAAACAAAACAATGGCATTTTTAATATTCTATTCTCTGAAAACTTATCATAAAGGACTCCCGACATTATTTAGATTATATTTCTATTTGGCTCAATGCAGAACCTATATTTTTGATCAGATCAAATTTCAGACACTGGTAAAAACCCTTTAAAAGTTACAAAAAAGGGAATTTTCTGTATATATTCCACTGACTTCTTTCAGAATAAGATCAAAACTGTATGGGTTTCACGAATAATCTTCATCCTTAAATAGTAGCAATGCCATATCAATTTTTCTTCATAAAATCTTGACATAGCTATCTCTTACATCAACTGTAAAGATTTGATACTATTCATGACAACCTTTAAAGTAACATTCTATAGTGGACTTGATCATAATTTATGACAAATTAGGTTTTATAACAAATGAGTTAAGCAGCCAGAGGGGATGAGTGCATTCTTGCACATGTACAGTGTCAGTCTTTTCTAATGCAAACATCAAGAAAATGTCAACCTTTGTATTTATTAGACTTTAAGGTAGAACGTGCCTCGAGGACAGAATTTCGGACTCTCAAATTTTTACATTACTTTTCTCATCTACCACTTGTATGGGCTTGTTTTGAAAATCTCAGCATAAGCAAAGCTTTCACACTTGTTATTTTTGTATTTTCCCCCTAGAGTTCACACAAAGATGGCGGCCATTTTGAATTTCAAATATCAGTATATAAAAGGTTATTTGTTTCCTTAGGAAAAAAATTTGTGACGTGACCCTTGATGTTTGTTCTTGATTTCAAACAGTTCAAACCGTAGGAAAATTGAGCAAGAGTTTATGGCTTTCAATTTTTAGGTGAATACTACCTTAAAATTGTTTTCTTTAACTTAGTCTTAGTATGAATTTAGTTCTGTCTTTCTGCTGACAGCTCAACAGGATTCATTCCCTAAAGGGTTCCAATATTAATGTCCAAAAATAAAAATATTCATCTATAATTTTTTACAAGACTTTTGAATTATTCTCTTACCAGTAAAGGGTGATTTGTACTTTGTTAGCACTGATGTTATAATTTAAAGCGTAAATATCAAATTTGAGTTTTTGACTTATGTGCACAAGATAAAATTGGTCCAAATTTCTGCAGGGCTATTGTTATCAGTTAACTCTGTTATGTATGTCGTTGAACCTTTGGAAAACCCTAACAATGTCTGTGAGCGAGATTGGAAACTTTTAAAATTTGTAACATCAAAAGCTAGATTTAATTAAACATTGTTTTTGTTACAAACAGGCATAAAATACAGAGTTTGATTTATGGTAAAATAAATCTCATAACATTCTTAAATGTACAGAAAAATGGTGAACATAAATCAAAACATTCTTCAACAGAAGCATTGAAGGAAAATTGATATGTGGAAAGTAGGGGTCATTGCAATAACACCCATATATGAATGATGTCATGAACAAAGACAAAATTCTTACCATGTTTCCAATATTTGAGAAGGTCCCTTAGAGGTATGTGCGTTGAAATCACTGAGGAATTTCCACTGATGAACTGGTTGTCTGGCTTGGAAAATTGAATGATGACTAAGATGATATTTGATGTGCTATATTTGGATTAGACGACAGGCCTTAATCCAGTAATATGTAAAACTCCCAGCTCCTTCAAGACGCCCAGTACAAAAGGTCAGTGCATCTCCTTTCTTCTCCGCACCTACTAAAAGTAAAGGGGAAAAATGACAATTTTATTTTTTTTGTGCAAGCGAGACTAATGTTTGCTAAGTATATGCCCTCTTCACCCAACAGTAATGAGTGATTTGAAATGTCCAATGTTGCCATGGTGACTGCCGGTGTCCCTGACCAGCCTTGCCCTGAGACTGATGGATGTAATCGCTGAATCAGCATAAATTACAGATTGTGATGATGATTGAATGGAAAACAAAACAGGATGACAGACGTGTCTCTTTAGTTCACATGAAAAGCACATTTTTTCTGGCTTATCGATAACAGCAGACTTTTCCGTTCCATTACATTCCAAGACAGCAGAAAATATTAAATAATTATAAATAACAATAAAAAGGAAAATGAAAACATTAGTTTTGGATAATTTGCCACTCTGGAAAAAGAGTCCTGCTGGACGGATTCAAAGTTAAAAGTTAAAGACTCTTTCCACAGGATAAGATTATCATTAATTAATAAGTAGATGACTCAAAACAGTAGAGCATGATGCTTATCGGGACAAGTTCCTTTCAATGTTTGGAAGATGAACAAAATATGATGTCAAGTCTTTCTAAAGGGCGAGAGAGACTGCATTATGCTCAACACAAGCTTAGACATATTTCCCAGTTTGTGACAAACATGCTATAGGCGGTGAAGGTGACTTTTTATGGTTCATAAAAGTTTCACCACAGTGCAGGATAAAGATGTGAGCCATATTGAACTCGCAATCTGCAAAACTCTCTCCCTGTGAAAGGTCAATGAGAGATCAATTATAGAAGACCAATATCAGAATATATTAATAAGTTTATATATAATGTACAATAGAAGTTTATGTGCTTTACATTGGCGCAACATTCTTTATACATATATACATTTCTATAATAATTTCAAATATAAATAATTTTTCTAGGTTTCTTCATTAGTCTGATACATAGGGATGTACAGCAATAAGTACAATGCCAATGATGTGGACAGTAGACAACAGAATTTACAAAGCAGTGCATTAAACCTGCATTTGCTCTCTTAAATTGTGTTTACTGACAATTATAACCAAAGTTTTAAAATCGCTTATAATCTCATGACACTGATGGACCTATTTTAAAATGGTTTACACAAGTTCCAGGTCCAGGGATGATTCTTGCAGGTTTTTTATTCTTTCTTTTGTTAAAAATTTAACGCTTTGTGGTCAAATATTCTGTCATTCCTATCGGGCGGAATGTACCCCACCCCCGAGAATACAACATCAACAATTCCTGTGGAAGATGAACAACACTTTACTGTTTTGTTGTTTGTCCACTGTGGCATGGAACACTTCCCAGGGAAAAGCAATTTGTAATTCACTGCTGCTTATTTTGACACTGTATCGATCATTGAAAATGTCATTTTCCCCAAGGCTAATTATTTACACGTTATTTATGATTCGGCCTTTAATGTCCTCCGTGAAATATGACTGAGCTTCACTCAGCAATTTTATTTCACTTTTTTTCTCTCACAATTCAGTATTGGGTGTAAAGTTTATTCAGGCAAAGATGTCAATGTCCTATCCCTGTGATAACCACAGAGAAACACTAGAAATATGCATAAAATTATGTGAAAAATAAACTAACATTATTATTGAATGTAACCACTCCTAGCAGATTGTGCTTTCACAGTGTTTCAGAGCCTCTTCTGTCTGCAATGATAAAAAAAATTTTAAAAACCCTTTGGTAAATTATCCTGAAATATAGAATGTGTCATGGATTTTCAACCCTAGATTTACATATTTATTGGTACCTATATTACCCATCATGCATTGCAACGTAAAAGATCATATACACACAGCCAGGGCGAAGTTACTGTTTTTGAAGAATGTAAAATCCCAAGAAGTCACGCATGCAATGAGGGATTATTTTCATATTTTATATTTGTAAATTACTTTCTAGAAAGCACAACCTCACTATTTACACATGCTAGAGTCATTTCGCAAACATAAATATTCTATGCATGCAGTGGTTGCCTGATTTTTGTGCCACATATTTTCATTTTTCTATCACAAATACTTTGTATTTGAATTTTCTTGACCAATTGGTACATTTATAAGTGGAACTGAAAAAAAAGACATGATCATGACTACAAATTATATAAAAGTTGATATATTTTTGCAAAGTGTGTTCACAGCCAAACTGACAGAGCTAGAGGAATCATATAACATATATACAAGTTGTTACCTATAGCAACATTTATACTTATGGATACTCTACAAATTTGAAATTCAGGTCAATCCAAAACTCAACTCAGAAGAGAATGCTAAATTTAGTGTCCAACACGCCAATATATTTCTGTATAGTTACTGCAAATACATAAATCATACGAGAATTGTATGCCAGGAAATACTAGAACTACCGGTACCATATAAAGAGTTGGGGAAGGTAACTTGAAGTAATCAGATGCTAACTACTCCATCAGGTTGAGATGCTAACTGCTGCATCAGGTTGAGATGCTAACTGCTGCATCAGGTTGAGATGCTAACTGCTGCATCAGGTTGAGATGCTAACTAGTACTGCATCAGGTTGAGATGCTGCATCAGGTTGAGATGCTGCATCAGGTTGAGATGCTAACTGCTGCATCAGGTTGAGATGCTAACTAGTACTGCATCAGGTTGAGATGCTGCATCAGGTTGAGATGCTGCATCAGGTTCAGATGCTAACTGCTGCATCAGGTTCAGATGCTAACTGCTGCATCAGGTTGAGATGCTAACTAGTACTGCATCAGGTTCATATGCTGCATCAGGTTGAGATGCTGCATCAGGTTCAGATGCTAACTGCTGCATCAGGTTGAGATGCTAACTAGTACTGCATCAGGTTGAGATGCTGCATCAGGTTGAGATGCTGCATCAGGTTCAGATGCTAACTGCTGCATCAGGTTGAGATGCTAACTGCTGCATCAGGTTGAGATGCTTACTAGTACTGCATCAGGTTCATATGCTGCATCAGGTTGAGATGCTATTACTGCTGCATCAGGTTGACATGCTAACTGCTGCATCAGGATCACATGCTAACTGCTGCATTAGGATCACATGCTATCTGCTGCATCAGGTTCAGATGCTAACTGCTGCATCAGGTTGAGATGCCAACTAGTACTGCATCAGGTTCATATGCTGCATCAGGTTGAGATGCTAACTGCTGCATCAGGTTCATATGCTGCATCAGGTTGAGATGCTAACTGCTGCATTAGGTTGAGATGCTAACTTAGTAGTACTGCATCAGGTTCATATGCTGCATCAGGTTGAGATGCTATTACTGCTGCATCAGGATCACATGCTAACTGCTGCATCAGGTTCAGATGCTATTACTGCTGCATCAGGATCACATGCTAACTGCTGCATCAGGTTCAGATGCTAACTAGTACTGCATCTGGTTCAGATGCTAAATGCTGCATCAGGTTGAGGTATTCTGCATGTGTGTTCCTGCAGGCAGTTAGAAGCCTGGCTATTTATGAGAAACAAAATTCTTCCGAGGTCTGTCACATGCCAGGAGATTGATGATTTTATAATGTGATGATATGACCATCAGACAAGAACCGCCATGGTAACTGTCCAGGCCACCATTAGGGACGAGGGATAGAAAGCACTATTAGATTCCAAGGTAAAGGAATTATCTGATGCATTTACTTGGTAAAATGCACTTTGCAAATCACTTCAATGAAATTACATTATCATGTGTCTAGTAACTGGAATTATTTTTTCTTCAAAACTGTCAAGTATGTGAAAAGTACATGTGTCAGTTCTCTGTCCTAAGGGCTTTGTGTTGAAGCAAAAAGACGTAGTTTGAATATGGACAGCTACTGTTTTCAAAAGACTTTATGAAGTACAAAGAAAAGGGAATGATAATCAACAAAAGAGTGGTTTCAAGTTTCTCTCGTTGTGTGAAAAATTTATCTGTAAGCAACCTGAGAAGGTCAAAAAATAAAAGGGATTTTTCTTCGTCAGGTTTAAGTGTTGGGGCAGATTTGTTCATGAAAGGTTTCATTGGGTAGAATTTTGGATATTCAAGAGAAGATGTTAACGTTGCTGTGATGTCTATGAAAACATGACAAGTTCAATGGATGAGGGCAATTTCTTTGTGTGCAAAATGCTGCGCATTAAAAATAATATGAAATGCCAGTATTTCTGAACTTTTGGTATGGGGGCATTTCTTTACATTAATTGTTGTCTAGCTTTGGTACAATTCATTGTTTCTATTGGTTACACTACGGATGCACACAGGGAGTTTGAGGTTAAAAACTTCATGAGTTAAGTGTAAAATTTTGTTATAAATCTTTTCTTTTGTGTTTTACATAACATTTTTGTATTCCTGATAAACCTGCCTACGATCAAACTTGAAAACAATCATAAGCTTCGTGTTTTACATTTTGAATGGAATTAACAAGCCATCCTGGTAGTTTTCATATTTGCAACATAGATGAAGACCATGAAACTCCATCAAACATCACTAAAACTGATGAAATTTGTGAACTCATACCCTAAAATCAAATTTTGATGATTTTTGCCCTTTTCAGAGTAAAACTGACAATGAGCCATCAATCACTTTTTCGACTCTGACCAGCAGGATTGAGTCAAGGCCAATTACGGATATCCTCTGTCTCACTCCACTGAGTTTACCTTGTTCCTGCGCCATGACAACATGAATAATTGATGAGGCAGTAATCTAATTAACAAGTCATGTGGTGTATCGTCAAGTGTAAAGAAAAAGTTGTAGCAATTATTCATGTCGCTACACTTAATGATTTACTATCGGCCAATAGAACAGCTGCGTTACATTTCAATCATGTCCTTCCGTAACGACTGGTTAGATCAGTCCAAAGCTGTTCCCTGCCCATCCCATTCTTCCTTTTGCTCATCAATGTCCAGAGATGAATCACCTCACCAATTTTCAAACAAACTTAATCATTGTGTCTTCCAGGAATTTATTTTGAATCAAAATCTTTAACCTCGCTATATCACGTACCTGGTCTTTCCCACCAAGCAGTACAGAATCCAAAAGGGTAAAATGCCTTGGACCATTTCCCATTTAGTGCCTCGGCAAACCTTGAGAAACATTGCTGCTGATGAAAAAGCATTAGTAGTCATTGGAACGCTTGTTTATACCAAAATTTATAATTATCATTTATAATTCAAAATGGCCGCCAAAATGATTTTCTTGTGGTGACTCTTATTGGAGAACTACAGACCAATAATTGTTTGTACAAAGCAAGTTAGCATCCTCACATTTTTTTATTTTTGGAAGTTTTTTAAGAGGAGAGATCATTTAAGTTTTTGGGAAATTATCAGTTTTCATTAGTTTTCTGAAAATTTCTGTTTTCAAAGAGAACAGATGCACTTTGTTCAATTTGTGAAAGCATAAAGGAATGGAGAGAAAAGCAGTGACTCTCACCCATCACAATAAATCTCCCTTGTTTAATCACTCACAAAGAAAGGAAAATAAAAGGCAGCCAGATTCTAGATCACAGCACAGTATGGTACATAAAAAGTGTTTCAATTAAATGTTTTGTCCTCCTGAGCATGCTGGGAAAAAACTGAAAACAAACTACACCTAGATATAGATATCCCAAGGATAGACAGTGGTGTACAGAAGTGAGACCATTTTCAAAGATAAGTTTTGTGGCTTCCTAAGTAGGAATGTGATGATAAAGAATAAGTTACTTTAGTATTCATAAGGTCAAAGGTCATCACAGTATCTCTGCTGCAAACTGCACTGCTGTCTGCAAATAACTCTTTAAACGCCCTGTCGGTTGTTTTCATGAAGTCATTTCCATACAGTTGCTTGGTGACTTTACAGTTTCCTACACAGTATGATCATGTGAAGAATTACCTAATTGCAGACAACAACCTTGGACAATTTTCACATATTTGAACTTCAAAGGACAACATTTTTTGTACAAAATGTAAAACATATATCCTAGCAATGAACTTGTTTTGAAAAATCTACCAATCCATAATATTTTTTTGTTGGATGCAGTAATTATGCTCCGTCATATTTTTGAAAATTATGCACTACTCACATCTGATGGTTTGAAGGCAATCATATCAAGATAATTATTTTTGAACATACTGGAAAGGAGTTTTGTTACTAGTAAATACCAGTAACTCAATAGATGTGATGAAATTCAGTCTGTTCCATTGTGAAAGGCATCTGTGATTTTGCATATGCAGCGGATTTCACTTGTAAGTCACATATACACCATTAAATACTTTTTGTTGTATCTTGCTTTGTTAGAATTTACAAAATACATTTTTGTCAAATTTTTGTTCCTATTTTTGACCAAAACTAAAATGCCACTGTAGTTATAATACAGATATTTGGTATAAGAATAAAGTTCAAACCACTGGACAGGAAATGGACATTCTATCCAGTACATTATTTTCCTTGAATTAATAAATGAACTTG
The DNA here is from genome assembly GCF_041260155.1 of Ptychodera flava. Lineage (NCBI taxonomy): Eukaryota > Metazoa > Hemichordata > Enteropneusta > Ptychoderidae > Ptychodera > Ptychodera flava. The sequence continues at coordinate 6,762,862 of NC_091940.1, forward strand.
TTCCTTTAAACAGATCATCCCTGTTCAATGTCCAAATAGTCTGTTTCATCTTCTATGAGAGTTACCTTTGTCACTTTGTGAAATTTAATCAGTTCTCAGCACAGACGGTGCATTTTATTCTCTAGAACCCAAACAAAATTCCAAGAAATTTTTTTGTCTTTTCTGCATGCAATTATCTGGTATATAAATGTTTAATATTGCTTGAAGGCTGGCATTGCTAATTTTAGCTAGTATGACCTTTTACACCTAATTGAAAAGGTGAGCTATTCAACTATCAGCACTCGACCATGAAAGGAAAGTAACATTTTTTAAATGAAACTGATCAAGACTACACAGCTCCAGACAAAGAGAAAATGGGATGGGCATGGCCATTCAATCTAGATATTTTCATCCAGTAATTGCAGTTTGAATGACCTCATCAGTTAACCTCTGACCTATGACCTGCCCTACCTTATTGGACTTCTGATGAAATGCTGTGACACAGAGGGCATGCAATATCACAGGTCAGTTAAGGACAGCATGTGCCATTGGGATATTCTTTATGATCTTTATAAACTTTACTGACCTATAGTTTGCACAGAATCATTTTGAAACTTGCAGAAAATTAAGTTTTTAAAGTCTTGCTTTCACTAAAATTGAAGATTAGTTTTTTGCCATACAACAAAACAAGGGAATGTCAACCATTTTGAATTTCAAATCCCAGTAAACTTTAAATTATTTGCTTTTCAAAAAATACCGCAATTATACGGTGTCGCTCAAATTTGATCAGAATTGGTATATACCGGTATGGGTACCAAAGATCAACAATAAATGTTGTTTCTATCTGTTCAGTGCAGGAAAATTCTACGTTGTTGTTATGACAATGATTTCTGCACAGTACAACCAGAAAAACAACAAGAAATATTTAAACCAGAAAAACAAGAATGACAAAAGTAATTAAGGTCTGAAACTTTAGGTACTGGAGGTCAACTTTAGCAACATGCATAGCAGAAACAGCTAGCCCCTCTTAGTTTGAGCATAGACAGTCTTCCCCCCTCTACTGTCTATGGTTTGAGCAGGTCTGTTAATATGTAACAGCTCATAAACAATGACAGGAAATGACTCAAGGTCAGTGGAGTAGCCTATTTCAGTCACTGGCATGCCACCACTCCTGCACATTTGCAGGATTTCCCTTTTTCTTACCTCATTTGCACATTTTTGACACTGACATGTTCATTTGAACAACGTCACATCTCAACCCCTGCATCTACCTGTACACCAAATACTGAGATGGTAGCTTTGGCAGTATGGGAGCCTTTGTGTGTGATGGACATACATCCGCACATACATAACCACATACATACAGACATACAGACGACGCCACCGACTCATCATATAAGCACTTTTGGTATTTATATACAAAACCAAATATGAGCTAATAAAAACAATAGCATGGTGAACCTTATTTTTATTGACGTATGAAGAGAATCTTGGTTGAAAGCACAACAACCAGTCTCTTTTGATGTAAATTGCAGTGTTTTTGAGTTCAGTTTTATTGAATAAAGTTCACTTTTCTACTTCCAAAATCACCCCACAATGCCTAGTGTTCAAGTTCTCAATATAACCTCTATGTGTGCAAATGTCAATTATTGTTGTTGAAAATTGAAGTTAAGTCTGGACTAGAATTTATTTGAAGATAAAAATGTTGTGTACTGTACCTAATGCAAGAATTTTGAATGGTTATTACTTTGTATGTCAACTCACACACTTTTTGGGAAAAGAACGACAAAATTACTTGTCTCATAGAAAAAAAATGGAAATGGAATAAAATGCTACAGCTATCACTCATATAAACTTTGCTTACCAAACAATGGTGGTTCATAACTTCAACATTGATTTTAGCCAGGCTCTTCACAAAGTAGTATCTGCACCATTACTCCAGTGTTTTCCTCAAACACCCAGTGAAAACCTGACAGTTCTACCGATATTCAATCTGAGATGGAAAATATACAGAACAAGTCGATTAAATACTGTAAACATTTTTATCAATTCTCTATGCAAAAAAATGACACAGGGGAATTTTTGTTCTGTTTTTCTACAGATATATGCAATTCTTATGATATAAGGATAGATGTTTGCAATTCTATGATATTAGAATAGATATTTGTGATATTCTTTATATTTGTTTATAATTTCAATAACAAAGGTCAGATAGATGTGAGCTGTAATTCATCTATCAATATTACAATTTCTTCTTCCATGATATGAAGGGCATTACATATCATTTAGATGAGCAATATCATTTCTGAGCAACCAGAGTGTTTTTAATTGCTGGCGCATCTCAGGAATGTGAAGTAACTTGGTGACTGTCATGACAACGATTTGGAATGAGATATCATTAATGCTATTTATAAACAAAATTTACACGAAATCAAATAGGTTAGAGATGTTAGTTACACCCTTAACTATGCAACATTTGAGGAAACCTATTGTTTTAGTGGTCATGCCTAGACCTCAATACTTTGAAATAGGGGTGGAAGAATTAACACTGAATTGTGATTGAGATGACCTGAAACAAGAAGTTTTGCTGGTTAGATAATTCAGAGGTTGTGACCGCAAACTCCTGAAGAATGAATCTATAGATTTACAGAAACTGTCATTTGGATTAGCCAGGAATACTCAGCGATTCCACTCACGCCATCTACCGACACTTTGAGTTGCCAAAATCACACCTTAACTGCATAAGGTTCTGTAAGTCCCATTATCACCGTCACTTAGTCAGGGAGATAAGTTTTCATAAAAATTGAAAAAAAAAGTTTCTGACACACAAGTCTGCAAAGAACTGATAACAAACACATTTTGTAGCATGAATTCCTTTTTTCTATCACTGAGAAAGTATACCACTGGGCGATATTTAGTATGGTCTGAGTGTAACCAATATTTAGGATGGTCTGAGTTTTAACCATCAGCGTATCACTGAGGTTGAATCTTGGCTTATTTGATGATGACTGACTCCTAATGATTACAAAGTACTTTCTATTTTGTCATTCCATTAACGGAATAGCCCACCATTCCCGAACAACCTTGACCAGCTTCCTGTTAATGGCGACCTCAAAATAGCTTTCCATGACAAGAATAAGTAACATCTTTTTTTTTACTTTCCCATACAATATTTACTCTGTTTGTCAGTTTCATTCTTGCCGACCTTATTCCTCTTCAGACGGTAAAACCAGAGAATGGATGTTTTCACAGTCCACATCGTACTGCTTTGTCCAGTTCAACACGATAGTTTCCATGTCTGCCAATTTTCCTGCTCCATGTATGTTTCTTTGTCTTTGATGATGATAATTTCTTCATGTATCATTTCATACATTTTTCTCTTTATCTCCATCTTTTGGCTTCAACGTCTTTTTTCTCTCTGATCAAATTTTCTGTCTGTCTTCTCTTCATATCTCTTACACACTTTTCCAGCTCTGTAATACTGCCTATCAAAATGCATACAACAACAGCAAAAGAACTTTTTATGGTCAATATCTAATATCAATGGCAAAAATGTAAATATGATTGTTTCCAAATATTGCTGTGTCCATAAGTAACTAAATTATGGAATAAATAAATGAATTATTTATCAAGCTATTTATTCTTTCTGAAAGATAACAGTGTCATAAAAAATGACCATCATTCAAGCTGAAAGATCATCTTTAAGCCTCAAAACATATTACAACACCTTAAAAAGCAGTGTGAATTACTGTTGGTTGATTCAAGATGCCATGTGAGTTGATGAAAAGTGTGTGGTCTGTTGGGAAATGATACAACAACTGCATCGTACCCTACTCAGTGTCAACTGGCAATGTCAGGGTCACATGAGGTCAGCATGTAAGGCTAGAGGGTTTATTGTGTTACTGGGGAATTGAAACTAACACATTAGGCCAGTTGGAAATAATTGTTCAGAATGAAGACAAGACTAGACTATCAGTAACCCAATTAGCCTGTGAGATTTAATGTTATTATTGAACTGTTACAGATGCAAAATCAAACAGTTTCAAGTTCACAGATTGTGCAGAATTGAAATTGCCTGCAAGGTTTTTTCTCCCGATTAACCATATGAATAGGGAGCAGTTTAATGCTTAAGGTCTGGGTTTTTATACAAGTTATTGACCCTGAAATGTCATTTTCAATATCTCATATACCAAGTACAAGTCCTTTCCAGTCAGTGGCAGTAAATTTTCCCGGGGGGGGGGGGGGGGGGGGGGGGGGGGGGGATGTAGATTTTGGTAATCTTCGCGTTTGAGGGAGATACCATGATGGAAAAAAAGGAGGGACATCATGCGATGCAAATTTGATTGTCTGCTGATTTCATGTCTTAATTTTAATTGTATGTATTCAATGTCACTGACAACAAAAGAAAAGTATGACGCATCTTTGAAAATTACAAGCTTTCTGATTTTTGACATAATTCCTACAAATTGGAGGCATATGCAATGGCAGTGGTAGCATGGATCTTGAAATATACAAATGATTTCCATAAAGTCCTTCTTAGTAATATGCTATTGGTTTTCAGAATGTGGAAAAATGATAGTACAAAATGTTATTTTCATGATTACATTCTTTGATTTTGTGGTTTCATGAATTACAAATGTACTGTTTAATATCATGGTAAAATCTGAGCAAGGCCAAACACCAATGCATTGTGGGATAGTCTTTAAAATTATTAATGGTAAATCATTTTTACATGTCCATTTGATAGAAATGCATTGAATAATAGTCAGTTTACTGGTATTATGTATGCAATTATCTGTTCAGAATGTGAGCACACAACTTAAAGCCACACTTGATGATCAGTTATAGGTAATTTACCTAAGTCACACATTTAAAATCTATATTTCAGGCACTGAGGATGTCTATTGAAATACCCAAACTGTCTTTTAAACCCTGTATGCTGCACTTGGACAGTTTTTACTCTATTTGCTATGTGTCAATCACTTTTTATTTGAAATTCTTGCTTTGGACAGACTTGTTTTTCTGTCATGAACTGAGAGTATCATATGATGGTGAAGTAATCAAAGAAACAGAGGTTTAGCTACCATAGAGATCAGTGCTAGGGGGTTCCCCTCTACTGTCTCTAGCTCTATATTACAATTTCAAAAAAACATGACAAACAATGGTAGAAGAATAGAATATACATTTAGGGAAAGTCACAACATACAAACTTTATTCATGACATCAAAACATAAATGCTGCCAGTAAAAGAGAGACTAAAGATCTAGAATTATTGAATTTGTGGAAATTTGCCTACTGCTCAAAATCACTTGTTGCAAGAAAAATTTTCCACCAATGTATAAATGTACTGTCATTAAGGCAAAGAGATGAATAATTCCCCGCGACTTATATTTTGACTTCTTTGGCACATAGATTATATTGCCATATGACGGTATCCAAGGGGGCAGCCATTTTGGATGTTGCTATGCATTATGGGGAAGGTGCAATGCGTCAGAAAAAGCAATGCATCACTATCAGCAGATGAGAAAGAAAAGATAAATGACGAGAAAACAAAATGAACGTGATGTTGACACCCTAAAGTCACAGATACTTTTCCATATAAATGAGAACGGTTGTATAACATCCTCTGCCTGTGTCTGTTGTTTTAAATATACCTTTCATGACTAAAATTACCCTCCCACACAAAATATATAGCCTTCAGCATTTTAGGAGCAACTTGAAAATTTACATTTTCTTGACAAATACTGAAATTGTCTATACCAAGACAGCACACAGCAAAATAAGTTATTTAAATTTTGATTGTTATAACAAACGCAATTAGGTACTGGTACTGGAGATCTTTTTTCCATTTGAGAATGCAGCTTAATCGATTTTTTTGCTGCAGAAGTGCAGTGAAACATTTACTTTCTGACAAAGACAACAGATATATTTTAAAATGACAGTTTAGAATCAATAAAACTACATTAGCTGATTTGTAAATATGTTCTGAGTTCTGAACAAAAAGATTGCTCCTTTCTGTGTTTATTCTTCATTTGAAGTTTGACTGCAAACTGCACAGATTGAGTGCTGAACAACGAGGGATTGCAGCTTTCTTAGCCAGTGGAAGCTCTGTAGAGGTTTTACTATTTATGAAAATCTTCTTAAATAGATTCTTTGAAAGCGAAAAAAATTCCCCAAAAATTCAAGACATGAGAGAATTATCAGTGCAGATGTAATTACATCTCCTAATAAGTCGGACACACTCTTTTGACAGTGCTTCAAACAAATGTTTGATAGGTTTTCAGTAAAATGAAGGCACAGATCATTTATTATGCCCGGCACAACCCTCTGAAGGCTACTGTGTCGGCAGTGTGGTGCCTTAGCTTTGTGTCGTAAGTAATGATAATTACAACAATGCCTGTACATTTCCTGCATTGCCCTATGAGGGAGCTGTTCATCTGCAAGAATACGCCTGAAAGATGTTAAAATGGAGAAACATACTTATGATTTCAGTAGTACTGACACATTTCTTATCGATCCCTTTCAAGTTTCGTTTCAAATTCTTAATTTTAAATTGATTGCTTTACATTTCACACAAATACAAAATTATCTCATTTTCAGTTGCTCTACAGAAAAATTGTCTTGTAAAGTTTTTTTTAACTGCAGCTTCTGATTTGTTTATATCCTTCAACATATATCATCAGCAGTACCTATATTCTCAGAGCTCATGGTAAAGAAATGAATGTAAGTTTAAGAAAAACTTCATGAAAATACCAAACCAACTATTTTAAAGAAAGAAATGAGAGCAAATCATAACATGTATCATGCAACCGAGTCAGATGTAATTATACAAAGTCCTCATCTTCCACCTGTTATGATAAATCAAGTGAAATTTTATCTCTCAACACCAACCATCAAAGCAATCAGGTTTACGAGCTTTTTATATGGGATCATCATAATTTAAAATAATTTTTAAACAAATCATGTCAAATTTTTGAGAGAGTATTTCCTCTACTATTAAAGCTTGTTTTTTGTATTCATCAATATTTGTCACCTAAATGCTTTGACCTTATAGCAGCTGTGTTACCCAAAAGTACCAATTCCAATGAAATTTTACCACGATTTTGTCAGAAAGACCACTGTGCTTTTCATTTCATTGGTTGAAGGTGTGTGCAACTGACAGTGTTATTGTGATACGATGTGTACATAATTAGTACTAGCTTTCCTGATGCTTTTTGATCTGGTTGGTGAAAATGAAAGAGAATTCACAGTAGATGATTAAACCATACCAACTCTGTTTGTATGACTGTGCATGAGTAGAGAGAAGGGTTGTGTATTTCACCTATGTGTGGGACTGTACGAAACTAGTGCATTTCATCTTCATGTGTCAAATCTGCATAAATCTGCCGTCTGATTTCATGTCAAGAACTGTTAAGTATGTGATTGTCAGTCATTCTATTTCCTCTCAATTTATTTCAGCAATGTTCACGGTCATCTGTGAGGAATGGGTGCCTGTATGTGTAACTCCAATCTAAAATTCTGTACACTGTATAATTTTGAATGTCTCCAGTTTTTACAACACATCTTGTATGCTTACACAATAACTCTGTCACATTCATCTTCTAAATATACATGTGAAAACAAAGCTATTGCGTTCTTGTCCAAAAGTACATAACTACCAAACATTTGGGGTTATTCTTTTCATCATGATTCAAGTATTTATATTTTTTGAAATCTACTTATATCAGTTTCTGTACCATTCTCCTTGTGACCAACTTTTTTCCATATCAGAGGCAGATTTTTCCAACACAGAATGTACTTTCCTGTGGGAATTAATTCATCCTAACTCTGTCATTTTTGATACTGAATATCTGCCATATTTAATTATCGCCAAGATTTACTGCTTTTCATCTCTTATTCCAAATTACTTTTCAGAATTATTTAGATGTACTTGTGATTTGTTGATGCTATGACAAAGTATAGGCCATCATTTTCTGCCATTATTTCACAGATGTTTTGACGTAATTGACGTTATAGATGCCTTGACACACAAAGGTTTAACTTTTGCTCAAACTTTCTTCAAGGAAACTTTAAACCATTCTCTTTACATCAAGAATGGGTCACTTTGCAAAAAGTTTGTTTAAAGACACAAATTACCTAAAATGTACCAATATTTGAAATTCAAAATGGCAGCTATACCCTGTGTTGGCTATACAGACCAGAGAAGAATTAGTTTTTAAATGTTAATTCACAAAAACAAACAATAAAAACTTCAGGCTTTAGGCTTTCAAATTGAGTCCTGACAAACTGAAGACCAGAAAAGCATTATCAAAAATTTGAGTGTCTGAAAAACTGTCCCTGAGGCATACTCTTTGGTAAAGTCCATTGCAAAATGACTTGGAAATTACTTAATTTCAAATGAAAAAAATTGATGGTGACTTTAACACAGCTTATAAAATTTGAACTTATCATTGCTCTAAGTAAGCTGGGAAAGTTATGAATTGTTTTCTTGGCTGTGTGCCCAAGTTATTGATGTGAAAGTTGAAGTTTGGTTCAAACGAGGATCTTTAACAGCACTTAGAACAACTTATTAAAAATCTGTATTGATGTTTACACGGAATATATAATATATTTATTAGCATTTATTATCTTTTGTATACATTTCATTTCATTTCATTTTAGATGTTGTCAATCATCAAGCATTATGAAATATAATTGTTTTGTTTCAGTGGAGGTTGGACAGTTTGTATCAAATCATGTCACAATTGCAGTATAATACGGATAGTTTTCAATCGGATTCGAACCCACAACATACGGCATCAGTCGCCTAGCTGAGAGGCCTGAGACAGAACCAGTCGGCTAAATCTCCACTCCCAAAAAAAGAGTGGTTCAATAGCCGGCTAAGTTGTTACATTTTTCTGACTGAGACCTTTCAACACGTTGTAGAGTTCGTGAAGCACTCACGCACGCATGCTCACTATCATACATCGCACGTACACACTTTATCGAAGCGAAGAAACGAATTTCATCGCTTTAACTGGGCGAACGATAACCTCGGGGACAATTCTGTCCACCAGCAGTGTTACCGACCCAGGATAGAAAATACGGATAGTTTTCAATCGGATTCGAACCCACAACATACGGCATCAGTCGCCTAGCTGAGAGGCCTGAGACAGAACCAGTCGCTAAATCTCCACTCCCAAAAAAGAGTGTTCAATAGCCGGCTAAGTTGTTCCTATTTCTGACTGAGACTTTCGACACGTTGTTGTAGTGTTACGTGCAGAGAAAACGAACAAAAGGGTGAACTCAGCAGTTAACGTTTAAACAAAATTTATTACGAAAATAAAACTAATTGCTAAGTCAGGGATAGAGTACAAGCTTTAAAGTGTACAGACTACTTATCTCAGCTGGGACGGCAAAGCTCCAGTCTCAGAGTTGTAACAGTCAGTCGGATGAATGAACAGTCCTTTGCTTGCAGGCTTGAAGTTGCACAAAGTCCACAGTATAAATCCAGCGTTGGCAGTGAAGGTCTTGAAAAGTCTTGAGAATGACTACTGCTGGAGTTTAGTAACACACAAGAGACACGATCCCAAAAGTCTGACTGGAAGCTGTGCACGTCCCTTTTATAAAGGCATATAAGAACAATCTAGAACTTTTATTGACATGCTAATTACTGTTCTAAAATTATCTCCCTTACACAACTAATCAACTTTCCAGAACATTCCAAACATGACTAATTGAATTCAAGGTTGTGAGGTCATCAAGGGCAGTGACCTTGAGAATGTTCTAGACTAATTGAACTCAGGTCATGATGAGTGTGGGGGAAATGACCTACATAACACACCCCTCTTCAAAAAAAGAAAATTTTTCAAAGAAAAATCTTTCTTTACAAATGTAATCTTGAAAAGGATTTAAGTACTCAAATTTGTTTTACTCTAAAGTAAAATTTCTTGAAAGTGAACAACAATAAAATTTCTTGAAAGTGAACAACAATAAACTCTAAATACGAGAGAGACAGTCTGCAATTAAATTGTCTCTGCCTTTGATATGTCTAATGTCAAGATTAAACTCCTGTAACATTAAACTCCATCTTAGCAATCTCTGATTTTTGCCTTTAAATTTCTGCAGAAAAACAAGAGGGTTGTGATCAATATAAACCACTATTGGCTGATTTGAAGAAGTAACATAACTTCAAAATGCTGTAAAGCTAATATCAAAGATAAACACTCTTTTTCAATTGTAGAGTAGTTTCTCTGGATTTGTTAAATTTGCTAAATTGTTAAAAAATGCAAACAGGATGATCTGTCCCATGACTATCCTCTTGCAATTGGATATTGGAAAACTCGAAATGGCACTGAATTTGGCATAAAGTATGGATTGCAAAGTCCCAGTTATTTTTATTGAGTTCGATATAAAGTCATTGTTCGGCAAATACTTGGCTTCCTCTTGGAGATATTCCGCTTTCGCAGGATTCAGTCTGTCTGGATGTTGTTCCACTGGATTACTGTCGCAGACATCTTCGTTGTGATAGATGATGTTTGTCCTTGTTGAACATCTTGAAACAAATGTTCATGGATTGGTTCTTTCAGCTGTTGTTGTTGTTCTGGCTGGAGGTGTGCCAACTTTGTAGACTCCAGCTTCTCCAGGATTTCTGAGTTCTGAAGCTTGACCGAGCCCAGCTTTGAGTTTAGAGTATTTTCACTCAAGTCAGTTTCAGTATCACTATCTTCATAATGGTTTGAACTGACTGCACTGACAGGCTGAGTTATAGTAGGATTATCCCTATCCAAATATGGCTTAAGCATATTTATGTGACATAGCTGTTTTTGTTTTCGCCTGTCAGGTGTATTATGATGTAATTTAAATCACTCAATTTCTTATCAATTAGATATGGCCCAAAGTAACGAGCATGGAGTGGTTTGCCAGGAATCCGGAAGTAGAACAAGAACTTTTTGACCTGGTTCAAACTTCCGTTTTGAGGTGTTTTTATCATATTGGTTTTCATTGACTGCTGAGATGACTCAAGATTTTCTCTGGCTAATTCACATGCTTTAGAGAGTTTTGTACGAAAATCTGACACATATTGCAAAATATTCAGACAATCATCATCGTCTGATAGGAATTTCTCTTTAACTAGCTTAAGTGGGCCACGGACTGTATGTCCAAATACAAGCTCAAATGGGCTAAAACCAAGAGACTCTTGAATTGACTCTCTAACAGCAAAGAGCAGAAAATGAATTCCTTCATCCCACTGCTTCTCTGTGTCAAAACAGTAGGTCCTAATCATGTTTTTCAAAGTTTGATGAAAATCGCTCAAGAGCACCCTGACTTTCTGGATGATAGGCGGATGACCTATACTGTTTAATGCCTAGCTGATCCATTACTTGTTGAAAAATACCAGACATAAAGTTGGAGCCTTGATCGGACTGGACACATTTAGGGAGGCCAAATAAAGTGAAAAATTTGACTAAAGCTCTCACTATAGTCTTTGTCTTTATGTTCTCAGTGGTATGGCTTCTGGGAACCGAGTTGATGTACACATTATTGTCAGCATGTACTCATTTCCTGATCTTGTTTTTGGTAGGGGCCCAACACAGTCTATTAGAATCCTACTAAATGGTTCTTGAAATGCAGGAATTGGCTGTAAAGGGGCCTTTGGAATGGTCTGATTTGGCTTTCCTACCATTTGACATGTGTGACAAGTTTTACAGAAATGTGCTACATCCTGCCTGAGATTAGGCCAATAAAAGTGACTGAGAATTTTATGATAAATTTTCCTGACTCCCAAATGACCAGCCCAGGGGGTTTCATGGGCCAGGCGCAATATTTCAGCACGATAGGGCTTTGGAACCGCAATTTGATGTTTTATAGCCCAATCGTCATCAACCAAGACATCTGGAGGTCTCCATTTACGCATGAGAATACCAGATTTTGTATAATAGGAAACAGAGCTATCTGAAGTTTTATCTTCATCATCTACCCTGTCAAACAAAGACAAAATATCTGGGTCTTTGTGTTGTTCTGCAATGAGATTTGATCTAGAAAATGTCTGACTTTGGTCAGCAGAAGTTTTACTGGAAGTTTCAAATCCACGAGGGATAACGGAATGATCCGTGTCAAACACCTGACTGAGAAAGGTGTCATTTAAGTCAACATCTGTGACATTATTTTTGAGAGTATTTTGATTCTCGGAAGTTTTCTTTGACATGGCTCGAGTAATGGCACATGAAGGATATAAATCGGGTATCTCTTGTTCAATTGGCTCTGGATTCTGATCTAAACTAGGATTATCAGTCACAAGTGGATTAGTAATGACCTTGTCCCCAGCAAGGTCGTTTCCAAGAAGAAGGTGAATCCCTTCAAAAGGCAAAAAAGGCCTAATACCTAAAGTCACAGGTCCAGAAACAAAGTCCGAAGACAAATAGACATTATGGAGAGGAACAGGAATGAAGTCATTGCAATCTACCCCCTTAATAAGAACTTTAGAACCTGAAAATGACTTTTCAGAAAACGGCAGGGTATCTGCCAACAAAAGAGACTGGGAAGCCCCGGTATCTCTTAAAATTTTGACAGGGGTAGCGGAAGAGAAATCACTAGAAAGTGATATAAAACCATTATGAATAAATGGCTCGAAAATACCCATAATGCTATCTTGAGAAGAATTGACCTTGACCTCATTAATTGGGGATAAGAGGGATTTAACCTCAGAAAATGTGTTGCACACATTATTAGACTCTAATCGAGTTGATGAAGAAATAAGCCGGTGGCTTAGATCCACTTTGACTACTTGACCTTCACGTTTTCTTTTCAATTTGAAACACTCTGACATTAAATGGCCGTCTTTCTTACAATAATTACAAGAAAGTGTACCGAACTGTTTGTCAGAAGGAGATTGAGACTTGGGATCTGATGATGTGGGAGTGTTACTTGTACTCTGTGCATGTTGTCATTTGATTTTCTACTGTCCTTTGAAAAATTCTTGGATGAAAAGGAGGAGTTAAATTACCTGCATTGTTTCTGTATGAAAAGGACTGGGATGGTTTGCTGAGAAATGAAGATTTGTGGGTCAATGAATAATCATCGGCCAAACGTGCAGCAACCTCTAATGTATCTGCCTTTTGTTCATTGATAAACGTCTTGATGTCACTCCGGATGCACCTTTTAAATTCCTCAATCAAAACAAGTTGTCGTAATTTGTCATAATTCTGACTGACCTTTTCAGAAGAACACCAACGATCAAACAGTTGTTCTTTTGTTCGAGCAAATTCAACATAAGTTTGATCTTTCACCTTCTCACAATCCCTAAATTTCTGACGGTAAGCTTCAGGCACCAACTCATAACCCTTGAGAATTAATTCCTTCACAGAATCATAATCTGAAGCCTGTTCTACTGACAACTGAATGTAAATTTCTCTGGCTTTACCCACCAAAGCACTCTGCAAAAGCATAGACCAGGACTCCTTAGGCCAATCCAGACTCTGAGCAATTTTCTCAAAATGAAGGAAATATTTATCAACATCCTTTTCTTGGAAAGGGGGAACTAACCTGAAATGCTTAGTGATGTCAAAATTGTCTGAAGGGAAGAATTTTCCTGACTTTCCAAGCTCTAAACGTCTCATTTCTAACTGCAGTCGGCGTTCTGCTAATTCTCTTCCTTTTCTTTTTCCTCTCTTTCTTTCTCCCTTTGTCTTTCTTCCATTTGCAATTCTTTTTCTTTCATTTCCAATTCCCTCTCTTTCTGTCTTTCTTCCATTTCTAATCTTTCCTGCCTATCTTTCTCTCTCTGTCTTTCTTCCATTTGTAATTCTTTCTCTCTCATTTGTAATTCTAGTTTCTTGATCTCCAAATTTGTCTGCATTTCTAATTCTAATTTTCTAGTTCAAAGGTAGACTCGGGCTCATAATCTTTCACTTCAGGTGGATTCCTCAAATTGGCCTAAATTAACTAAATGTTTTGCAATGTGGTACTGTATTTCCCGCTTGCGCATAGATCGTTTAACTTCTACCTTGAGGAAATTGGCCAGTGTTATGAGGTCGTCTTTTCTGAGGGAATCAAATGTGTCCTGATCAAGGTCATCCATTTCCTCTGGTTTAAATTCCGCCATGATTAATTTCGCTGAGTTCACAGTATATAGTAGTTTTGAAAAGCTGTCAAAATGTTGTCAAACGGCTCAAAATATTCGTTTCCCGGACGAGCCCCCAATTTGTTACGTGCAGAGAAAACGAACAAAAGGGTGAACTCAGCAGTTAACGTTTAAACAAAATTTATTACGAAAATAAGACTAATTGCTAAGTCAGGGATAGAGTACAAGCTTTAAAAGTGTACAGACTACTTATCTCAGCTGGGACGGCAAAGCTCCAGTCTCAGAGTTGTAACAGTCAGTTGGATGAATGAACAGTTCCTTCTGCTTGCAGGCTTGTAGTTGCACAAAGTCCACAGTATAAATCCAGCGTTGGCAGTGAAGGTCTTGAAAAGTGTTGAGAATGACTACTGCTGGAGTTTAGTAACACACAAGAGACACGATCCCAAAAGTCTGACTGGAAGCTGTGCACGTCCCTTTTATAAAGGCATATAAGAACAATCTAGAACTTTTATTGACATGCTAATTACTGTTCTAAAATTATCTCCCTTACACAACTAATCAACTTTCCAGAGCATTCCAAACATGACTAATTGAATTCAAGGTTGTGAGGTCATCAAGGGCAGTGACCTTGAGAATGTTCTAGACTAATTGAACTCAGGTCATGATGAGTGTGGGGTAAATGACCTACATAACAGTAGAGTTCGTGAAGCACTCACGCACGCATGCTCACTATCATACATCGCACATACACACTTTTAATTGGCCCTTGAAAAAACAAAAAAGTAAACATACGTAACAGAAACAAAACTTATTAAAGCAAAGCTAATCCAAAGGCCATTAATTCAATGGTTCTGATTTGAAAGTGTATAAAAAACATGTGGCAGACTTTTTCATAAAATATTGACAGCTTTATCAGCAAAATATGATCGCATTTAATTCATTTAATTCACATGACATTGTGTAATTGGCATGGTATGTTTAAAAAACTCATGCCAGTTCTTTTTACAGTATGTAATGAACAACCTGGATGTGACAAAGTCAATTTCACAATGAGATATTTCATTCAGAAAAATAAAGTGGGTTAGATTATTGTTAATTTCCATAATCCTGCCTCTTTTCAATCCAAAAGCAACTTAAAACTGAAACATACACACTGAAACAACTCATTACTGGTATATTTAAAAATCTGAACTTGACCTTTCTAGTTCAATCTTTGCGGCTGACTCGCAGCGTGTTTGCAAGGTTATATCTGATTGGTCGATTGTCACTATTCACAGCCACTTAGGGAGTCTTTTGTATTGTTTTCATTATATTGGTAAGATTCAGCCACCCAATTGGATAACAGCTTCGAAATCGCTGCGAGTCGCCCCAATCTTTGTTCTTGAAGTAGATGCAGTGCAGAGGTAAATCCTTCCTAACAGAAAAAATACTATGTGCCGTGTAATTATATAATATTTTTAATTATCTTTTTAAAAAAAGCCATATAATAAAGCTACTATCATGAAATCAATTTAAAAGTTACACTGGTGGTTCCTAATGAACCTTACTTGGCCTTGCATTTTAATCCTATGTCCATTTTACACCACGTTTTTATATTACAATTTGACTGCAAGGGCATTTAGTAGTAAAATAGAGTCCCTGGATAACTGGCTGTCAATGTATGGAATTGTGACTGTGACAACTGAGAGCGGTTAAAACCATGCCGATGTAAATGCCTCACTTGAAACAAAACCCGCCACCACCATATATGGACAACATAAACAATAATCCACCCCTTGTTCTTTTATGTCCCTGGATTGGTTTCCGCCTCACGTATGCGATGTCTGGCCCTTCATCAAGGGGTCAAATATTGCTCTACTTGATATCAGCTCTTGGGCACGCTTGGCAGAATGACTGGCTTGGACAACAGTGTGATATGGAAGCAAATAGCTAGACATTGTCTAGAAATTCCAGTTTTGTTTATTTTTTCAATGAAAGGACGGCTGAATGTGGCAAATGGGGAACATAAAATGGAATATTAGTGATATAGGCAACAAATATAATTTTTTGAATAAAAACTGTCAGAAAAGTTCTCTTTTTGCTAGTAATCTCTTCCTTGCATTCTGTTGCCGTCTGCCACATCATTCAGTTTGGCCTGTGACCCTTGACCTTGAAAAAGAGGTCAACCATGCCATGGTACAAAATGTTAATTTGTTAATGATTACTGTTATGGCTATAACTGTCAAAACTGATTAAAATTAAAACAACAATTTGCAAATCCTACACACTATGTTTCAAAATAATCAGATTTTTTTCTTGTAATTATTTGAAAGCAACAAAAAGTTCAATTGAGCTCTTAAAATACCAAACAAAAAAATCTCTGCTGATACCTTTTACTTGGTTGTGTTTCAAAACTTAAAGAGTTTTTAAAAAAACAACTCACATTATGTAAAATAACAAAATTTGTTACTTTTTAAATTGATAATACTCCCTAATTGAACTGGCCTAAAAATGCTAGTTCATGTATATTCTGAGATTTTGATCCTATTCTATCCAATCAAACTTGACAGGTTAAATAAATTAATCCATTTCAACATATTTACTCTGTTTCTTGATGACAAAATTCTGAAACAGTAAAATTCTAACAAGATAGGAATACTTTGTGATATTAAATATTTTATCTATACTTAGTATTTTTGGATATATTTACTGCCAATGTTCATCTCACAGGATACCAAAGTTCTTGTTTCTTCATAGTTTATTACTTTTCTTGTTCATAAGCTTTTTCATATTTCATACTGCTTCAGTTTACATATTAGTTTTGAAAAAGACCTTCCCTTTTAAAATATTAAAATATTACTGTAGTTTTGGCAGAACAGTGGAAACCCTTTTCGCAAATGCAGTATTGCAAAAATCAAATATCATAAAGGTTTACTTTATCTGTAACAACACAATACCCTCACTTAGAAATTCTTAACATTACATACCAATACTGGTGACATCTCTACTGAAAATCTATTTCATATTTGATTTAAAAACAACAACAACCAAAAAAAACCCAAAAATAATCATGCTTACAAATCACCAGGTTACAGTTCTTCATTGGCAGACAAGTTTGAATTGACCAAACAAGTTTCTTAAAATGGATTCTGAAAAAAATATCATTGTGTGCCCAAGCAGCCTTCATCATCATGATACAAGATATATCATAATTCCCAAACTGCTAACCTTAAGAAGTCTGATCAGAGCAGCTTAAGTAGAAAATTGATACCCTTAAGTTGCTTTCTGACCAATTCAGCAGTAAATCATAAACCAGCCCTGTAGCAAAAAATTCAACATGTCATGCACTCGTATCAAGCACTGCAATCCCTGGAGCCTTCTACCTGCAAGCTGATGTTACCACTCAATTTTTCTTCTGTATCAACGTTGATAGTTGATGTTTGAAAGGTCAAACCTCAACAATAAACTACAATTTTTTCCCTGGATATGTTGGCTGCTTATCGGGCAATCGGAAAGAGGTTGTGTTCGCAAACCAATGAATTCTGCATCTTCACCCTTTACAGGACAAGTACGTGTAACTCTGTGTTGCTCCCTAATCCCGACCTTCCATAAGGTCACTAATAAACGGTTAAATCACACTTCCTCAAACTTGATTTTCAGGGAAAAAAATGAAAGTTTTATCCGTTTCACACTGTGAGGGAACATTCAATGACAACTCTCTGAGAAGGTGTCCTGCAGTGTGAAGTCAACATCACACTCAAACCGTGACGATAGTAGCCCTGGTGACAAACGCCTCTGTTTGACTTTGGTAACTACTCGACTGATTATGTATGAATACCATCATGTAGTTTTCAATTACACGGCCTTGGCAGTATTCCATTCCTGTATGTACTGTAAAAGTGTCATATTTGATAATTACAAATTATGTAACTCATTCATCTCTTCTTTGATTTTCATATCAAACAATTTTGTCACACGATACTGTCACAAGCTTTACAAGTAGCAATATGTGAGAAATGAGTGCATATGTCTTGTCATTTCAAACAATTGATCAGGTCTTGAACAATGATTGATTGAAACCTTGCAAAACTGAATCATCCTAGGCTGACTATTTTTCTCATTTTACTATGGGTCCTTTCATTGTAAATAATCACAACATACCCCTCTAGGAAAGTGTAACTTTGCAATATGGATAAGTCTTACTAAAATACTTCATTTCTACAACAATAGTGATCTTATGCACAGTCATCTTGATGACTTTGAAGACATAACCTGGACTCAATGCCACAAAGAGTTTTCAGTGAGGAGGTATGTCTTAAATCTTTACCTTTAATATCACTTCCCCATCTGCCAAGTCAGTAAAAAGTGGTATTGAGCCAAAACCATAATATGTGTTTTCACCAACTTGGCTTGGTCTGTTAGTGCAGCTTTAATCTGTAAAATCATGTTTACAGTATCTCTGTTTTTTAGGGATCTTCAAGTCTTCAAGTCTTTGTCAAAATGCACCATATGGGACATGTTTTGCTTCACTAGTTTTAACCAACTTGACCTGATGGTGGAATATGAACTTGTCAGGGAAAGGGTCAAAGGACAGATGAATATGGAGGGGGAGGACAGTGAAAAACACTCATTTCTTGTTGGCTGATTGTCTGCTTTTGTATTACCTGGTACATTTGACAGAAGCTAATCAAATGTAAACTTCAAAGAATTAAAGAGTTTTCTCATTAACAGCTTGTGTATGATGTACTTTTTTGAAAAAAAGAAACTTTGAAGCAGCTTTTCCTTATTTTTGCTAAATCACTTTTATAAAGATTCAAGTGAATTGTGATAAAAACACTGTTCATCTTAGCTTCATTGGAGACATGATGACTGCAAAGAATTCACAATGGCCTTCTTAGAAATCATTTTGGTTGCCATGGCATCTGAGAAATTTATGAAAATTATACAACCAATATGTTAAACACATGACAAAAAATTGTTCATATATATATATATATATTATATATATATATATATATATATATATATATATATATATATATATATATATATGTATATATTTAGTGCAATACACACATTCTTCATGAAGTCAATATGTATGATATTTGTATGGCTTCAAGTTTAATATCTCAATTACTGGACAAAGGCTGGCAATATCAACTGAGAATATTTTCATACCATTTGGAAAATTGTTTGTCCAAATGTCAAATAACAGAAACTGCATTTGTGGTGAATTGTATTGAATAAAAATAAAATGTTTATATTAATTTTGTTTTCTCTTTTGCAATTGTTGATCTTTTGTGTATTTTGTCATTAACCCTGAACTGTGTTGTTGTGGTGTTTTTCATAGATTTCTAAAAAACATTTCCTATTGCACATGTTAGCAACTATCTGACATTTTAGTGGCACCCTAAGGCTGTGAATAAAATCGACTGTCATTAAAATACCTGTTCGCCTTTAATCTTTGCAATTTAGAATGATGAAAAACCTCACATTTAATTGACCCCGTCACACCTTTCCAAATTTCATGAATTTTTATTACATTTTTCCCATTCACCTCAAATTCCATTAAAAGAACTATTATTTCCCGATAAGCCTTCTTCTCGCGATCTGATCACGTTTCTACGGCCACGAGGGGAGGCATTTGACCTTGAAATGGGGACACCCGTAAAGGTCAAGGCACCGTGGGTAATTTATCTGGCACGCCTAACGAGTTTTATAGCATGCGGTTTATTCGCGATTGTAAATTAAGTACACGCACTGCACTGAATGAGTGGCGACAGTGCTTGTACGTCTACCTCCATGGGCCTACATACCTTTACATGAAACAGCGCCGCAGTGTAACCACAACACGAAATGGTTTGATATTTGGGGATAATGGACAGAGGTGTGACTCGCGTATAAAACATGGAGGTACTGCACTTTCTCACTTACTTCAAAAGTCTCGACATTCCACCATAGACACTAGAAAAATTTCTCTAGGGTCTAGGATTCCACCGACACGGTGCACTTTTCAATAGCACTAACCACAAACAGTCCAGGTATGATGGCATCCGTTTATGTCGCTTGGGCCAGTCTCCGGGCTTAGGGTGTCACAACAGAGTGGTGACAATGCGGTAAACCGAATACCGTGTGAATATAAGTTATATAAACATCAATGAAGAACTACATATACAACTACATATTGTACTCTGCTAAACTGCGCTATACATGACGGGGCCTATCAAGTTGAAGTTGTGTCGTGACTTACTTAAAACTTGGACTTCAGCGCGGCGAAGAGAAGAACTTCAAACTTCAAAACCTCAAATGTCAAAGTTTAACTGCGACAATAAAGTCTTCCCTCTTCTTGCTGCGCAAGTTTCCTTATCACAGCTGCTAACTTTGATATCTAGCAAGTAGCGAAATCAGCACAGGCTCTTGAGTCAATGCAGGCGAACCGCTAGCCGTCACTGCTACAATTGTATCAGTGACGGCTAGCGGTTCGCCTGCATTGACTCAAGAGCCTGTGCTAGCAAGCAAGTAGCGAAATCAGTACTAGCATGGACGCTTTTTTTACGTCCATCGTACTGGGTAATCAGTTAGCTCAAATCGAGAAATCAGGTGACCAATTGTCGAGGTTAAAGGTCATATTTCTGTTAGTCCAGCCACCGTCGCTCGAGAGCTATTCAGCTCTGGGACTATTCGCCCCATAGACTAGTATACAGAAGCGAAGGGGTATTTCTCGCTTCTGTATACTCGTCTATGGGGCGAATAGTCCCAGAGCTGAATAGCTCTCAAGCGACTGTGGTCCAGCCTGGCGCGCTAGCGTCAAGCGCAGTCGGGAGAATCTATCTGGGTTTGCTTGCTTTTTATTTTAACCTATTTACAACGACGGGTCTCTTGTTCATATCTCTCCATTGAAATTTCACATTCTGGCAAATGATGGTCACCTACTTCCATTTTCATACCATAGATAAAAAAACTATTCATGATATGATTTGAGTGATAGAGCGCGCCAGAGCACAGGGAATTGAGTAATCTTGTTGTTGTTGTTGTTGTTGTTGTTGTGTTGTTGTTGTTGTTGTGTTGTTGATGATGATGATGATGATGATGATGATGATGATGATGATGACGATAATAAAAAATATTAAAAAACAATGTGTCATTCTTTGCTGTTGTTTGTCGATGTTGTAGATAATTGTAAAAGAAAACTGTAATCGTGACAAAAAAAGACGTAGGTCGCCCAACGTCACTCCGTCCTATTAGGCCCTATACAACCGGACGGGAGTGACGTTGGGCGACCTACGTCTTTTTTGTCACGATTACAGTTTTCTTTTACAATTATCTACAACATCGACAAACAACAGCAAGGAATGACACATTGTTTTTAATATTTTTTATTATCGTCATCATCATCTTCATCATCATCACCACCAACAGCAACAACAACAACAACAACAACAACAACAACAACAACAAGATTACTCAATTCCCTGTGGCCAGAGTCCAAAAAGCATGGTACCTCCATGCAAAAAGTCAGCTTAGGAGAGAACCATTTGATTTTTGGGGGGTGGCTGGAGGATTTTGAGGGGACAAAACTTTGTTGGCAGGTGAAGAAGAAAAAATCATTGATCCGCTAATGTCATGAGAAAAAAATGATCATAGCAAACCAAAGGAAAAAAAGTGTCCCAAATTTGGGAAATACGACTCTCTCATTCTCTCATTCTCTGGAGGTGCCATGCACATGAGGAAGTCAAAATGCCAATGTTGGATTGTTGACGATTGTTACTCAAACATTGATCATGCAAAACATATAATTAAAAATATATATCAGTGTCCAATGTCGTTTTCAAACAGTCTTACTTGGTGCAAAACAAATTGAAACACCTCAGATTGCACTATTGTACATATCAATTTCTCAAATTTTTCAATGTGAGAGGGTCGGGACATCCCTCTCATGCTCCCCCTGGGATGCCCTATGCCATTTTCAAGTGGTTTTTACTGGTGCAAACAAATTGAAAATGCCTCTCAGATTGCAACATTGCAAACGTCAATTTCTCAAAATTTTCGATGCAAGAGGGGGTATCTTGCACTCTCCCGCTAACTCTCTTGCACCTCCACAAAATGCTCTAATAATTTTTTTTTCAGTTTCTTTTTAGGCCCTACTATTAAATTTCAATAAAGAATTCATCAGAGACAATCCTTAATTTTACAAAATCCCTGTCCTCTAATTTAATGTCATCTTTCCTGTGCTCACATAGACTACTACTCGTTATTTTTAGGTGTGCAGTTGTTAACCTGTGATATGTAATTAACTTAGAACCACTTATTAAAAAACCCAGTATCACGTAAAAAAGTTTTCATTGCTTCCACATGTGAAACAATTGATGCAGGTGAGGACAGACAATAGAAAAAGTGGGAAAAAATTGCTGTCATACCCATTTCCTCCAGCCCCCCTCAAAATCAAGTGGTTCTTCCATTAGTGCCTATGTCATGTAGGCTGGGTGTCTTTATAACATTTACAAGGATAAGAGACTTTGTAGAAATGATAAAACTCGTCCAAGAGGGGGTCAGACAATTTACATGAGTACAATAAACCACGCAGTCCCTACACCGACCCCGGGGGGGG
This sequence comes from Ptychodera flava, assembly GCF_041260155.1. Classification (NCBI taxonomy): domain Eukaryota; kingdom Metazoa; phylum Hemichordata; class Enteropneusta; family Ptychoderidae; genus Ptychodera; species Ptychodera flava. The sequence continues at coordinate 6,785,490 of NC_091940.1, forward strand.
GGGGGGTTGAATAAACCATAGACACTCGAGCTAGACTAAATTTTCGTTGCAATACGTATTTGTTTGTTTCTTTGTTCAGTACTTAACAGGGACTATCAGAGAGTGCAGTAAATTACAATAAACTACTTCGATTAACGAACATTTGATGAAAAGTGTAACATTAAATAAACAATAAAAATATATTTACAGGGAAAAGGAAGAGGCGGCAGAGCTACTTGAAGTACCCGTGACAAAAGTACCTCACAGGCAAATCGCAAATGGCAATATCTTACGCTTCATTATGTTAATAAAAGTCTGTTTCCCAACCCCACCCCCACCCCTTAGAGCTTCAGTTGTAATATTGTATGAGCTTAAACCAAACGTTTGGGAAAATGTAATATTACAGAAAGAGCGGGGTGCCTGATCCATCCCCCAACTGTAGAGGTCGTAGTTTGGGTTTGCGATAAGGTGAAATCTACAGGATTTTGTATATATGTGGCCACTTTGGATACATGTACAAAAGGGACGACGACTTACACAATCCGTACATTTTTTCCCTACTTTAGAGCAAAAGTTTGCATTTTCATTGATTCATTTCCCCGTAAACATACCTGCATTTTGAATACGTTATACCAACAAGATTCCCAGACTGTAAGGCCCTCAAAATAAGCACAGACCACAGTCTCTCTGTGGGTAGAGAGACTGTGCACAGGCCCAATACTAGCTCTGCGTAGCAGGGCTGTGTGTTCCCGACTGGGAGGGTTACAGCCGAGAAACACGCCACGCAGAGCTATAACTGCTATAACCCCATTACCAACATCTCCTGTGCAGGGGAGAAAGATCCCATATTATAATACCACGTGACAATGTAACAGAGAGTCATGATATCTACTCTTCGTTTATTTTCACCCGCTTTTATTTCCCATGAAAAGTGTTGTGCATCTGTAAACTCCCAGTTTCGATATTTCACTGATGGCACAAATACTGCTATTTGACTGGCCGAGACGTGAAATTAACCGTGCTATATTGGCAATATAGCACGGTTGGTAGGCACGACCTCTCAACAGGAAAAAAATTCCCCTATTGACTTTTTACGCCAGAATTTCAATGTTATATTATGATATAACAGCAATAAACCACCTCAACAATGGGCATACCACGAGATTTTGACCATGTACCAGTTTACTCCATATATGCACACGCTATTGCTCGTGCACATATGTGGCGAACTGGGTGTGGTTAATTGCTTACATGTAATAATTGCTCCATCAGTAAAATCTATGTTGAACAAGAAAACACATGAAGATCTTGTAAATGACTGAAGCAATTTCGTTTTCTCGATTACTTTTAATGATTGTGTCCCTTGTCGTTATCCTCAAGGTCATCCTTAGCAATTCTTGAAAACACACGTTTATTGTCTAAACTTAGCGATTTCCACGTTTGGACATTAATATGTAGAGATCGTGCATTGTTGGTTATAAAGAAATTTGTCAGCACATTACGATCGAGCCATTCTCGTTCGAGCTTGCCCGACGCTCATGCACAAAGCGAGCAGTAATTATTTCAGCTTTGGTACCTTTAATTTTCTGAATAATTAGCTTTTACAATCGTCTTATTATTAAATTAATTCAAAGCAAACGGTTTGCCCATTCTTCTGTTACACCAAAGACCATGGACTGCAGGTGCAGAATATATGGTTCTAATGTTCCTGCATAGAGAAGACAGGGACCATTCCAGGTGAGCACGGTGAAACGATCACGTCTGGAATCATGCTACAGCGAGCAGTAATACATATATTCCAGGTGCAGTGTATGTCTGGTATATCTACCCTTGTAGTTATACAAATCCTTGAAAAGTGATTCGTTAAACAAGTATAATCGGGGCGACTCTAACTGAAATAAAAACACATGTCCCAATCAACATTGAAAGCAATTCTTTGAGCTACTACTGGCTTCCGATGGATTTCTATTTTGGTTAAATAAACCACGGTCCCTCCACAAACGGCTTCTTAAATTGCTGGTATTCCGATTAAAGGACTACCAGCCCCAGCACGTCATCGCACATTTAGTTGTTTATTAATTTTATGAGCAAGGAGTTGTAACGTGGCAGTAATTTTAAACAGTATTTTTTTTAGCCCAATACGTCGTAAAATTGGGTTTTACTGCCGATGACACAATTATTAGCATCATCCCCCTCTTGATGTAATTGAGAGCAGTTCAGCGACGGAGTGCGCACCCGTTATATTCTGGGCTGGCTGAGGATTTTCGAATAAAAATTGTTGCCGGACAGATGTTAAACAATTGTCGTCGCAGAAAAGTATGAAGTTTATTTATTTATTTTTTTATTTATTTAATTATTGGGAGTTAAATCCATTTACTGTGATGGACTCGATCCTCTGTTTGGTGAGGTGTGGCTTTTGGGGCCATCGTCTATACCCGGCGTCTATATCATTGTTGCATTTGTCAGCAGGTACATCTGTCATCATTTATATGGCCTAGCTTTTAGTTATCAGTTCACAACGGGTCTAGGTCCTGACAGGATTCATGGAGACATAACAAGCAGAAAAACCTGGGACTTTGTGTATTTGCAGATTGGTAGAAGTGTACAACATAACCTGTGTATTATTTTGTGTTTTGTTACTTAGATACTGATCTCCACTATTAGATTTTAAAATAATTCTTGATACGGCTAATACAATTGTTTGTACATCAAATTAATTGTATAAGCTTATTTGGGAATAATATCAACTAACAAAAACATAGTCTGTCTCTCAGTATATAGACATTGCAGTGATAAAGATCAAGTGTACTAAGATTACTCACGTGTTTGAACTTGTTTCGATTTTTCTACTGAAAAATCGCTTTGCCGTTGAAAATCACCGATGCTTCACGGGCTCTAACTCGACCACGGGTTACCGCAATAACGTAGGTGCAAAACAGAAAAAATTGTCAGATCTTAACCTGTCAGAATCGGCTAAAATTGCACACCAGATGCAATGCTAAGTTTCGCGATAATCCCATGGTTGCGATTGGAACTGTCACACTCGAGCTAAGACCGATGATCCGACATAAACAGGTATACTTTCTGATGCCGACTTCGGTGAATGAAACAAACAAAACGGTAAAAACAATGACTGAACGGTATACGGATAGTCAGTCAGGAAGCCTTCAGTTAAAGCGTGGGTTGGTGTATTGCATCTGAAGTTATACAGTCTTGTCACCAACAGCATACAACTAACTAAACTGCAGAATAATTATTTAATAAATAATTATTTTCTGACCAGAACTTACAGGCAAAGTCGATGTATCAGCAACGTCGGACCAGAGGACTACATTCGGACAGAGTAAAAACAAACCATATTTTTGAAAAGGTTATATTTTCTACGCTCCAAACTTTGTTTCCCGATGTCGCATGTTGATGGAATGTTTGTCTTGGCAATTGCTACTGTCAACAGCTAATATAACTGTACATCTCGACTGCTTTTGACGATGAGAGCCGTTGAAATACGGTGTCGACAACAAAAGAACAAATTTGTAATTTGATCCATCCTATATAGTAAGACAATTCAGCTGTCGCGGGTGCTTTCGAAACTTTTGATGCTTTGCTGTAAATTTTTATAGTTTCAAATTTTATACATCCAATTAGCTTTTCCTGACATTTTCAATAACTACCCAATGAAAAACGGCCAGGAAAAATTTCCCTGTAACTTTATTACATCCTTGCCCCTTCCCGCCAAAGCTACACTTTATCCTTACGTAAACCTCCTCTCACATTGAAATCACCGCTTCGATCGTTCATCAATGGGGGTGGATAGCTGCATGTGCTTGTACATCTTAAAGGAAAACGAACGTCGGAACTGCGCCTGTGTGAGTTTCTTGTTTACAAACAGTGTATTTCGTGCATGATATCTAGCTGCACGCCGTCATCATAGCTGCAACATTTAAATTACACGATGTAGATTATGACAGACATGTGACCCTTGAGCGCAGTTCCGACGATTGTGTCCCCTTAAACTGTTCAGATATTTACTCACGTCTCACATCCGGTCAACATTGTTTTTGTTGTGGTTTCTAGAATAACAAAAAGGCATGGAATATTATATTATCTTTACAAGTTCAAGTGTCAAGTCACTGAGGAAATGCGGTGTTTCAAAAGTTTAGGCACTTTACAGATCCTTAGTAGTTTTATCATAACGAAAAGTCATAGACCCTCGAGAAAAAACGCAAATGAAGGCGATGATGTCAACATTCTGTGGGAAGAAACGGCAGTGGGGGACTCACTCTCTATGCCGCTTCCGGAGGATGGTTGTTTATGCGATGAGTCTATACAAGTCTGCAACAGATGAGGTGACAGGTCGATGGCCTACTGGACACTGACCAGCGTTTGACCTTCGAACGGAGACAGACAATAGTGATATTGCCTGGAAAATGTGGGATGCAGTGGGAGGTCTTCACTCCTGATCTTCGATTGTTGGGAAGCAATGATTTGAGAAGGGCGGCCTATTTGGAGTTCCTAGCAGACAGACCGTTTCATTAGCCTACTTATTACACATCATTTTATCGAGGGTGGTCTGCTTTACAAAATAGAAATGTAAGCTTCATCAGAAATGTAAGCCTAGTCACAAACAGACAAGGTACACAAGCATCACCGTAGTTGATAGCGCTTTTAGATTATACACTAAAAGCGCTATTAACTACGGTGGTGCTTGTGTCAAGGTACGCAGCCAGTGAAAATGTACGACGCACGAAATAAAATAAAACAGACAACAAATAAGGAAAGTAATTGCGAATTAGGTTAAACCTATGTTTAAATATTTTAACTATGGCTTGTTACTGGAGCAAAGTTGTCGGTGCACCTCTGCTTGTGGTATAAGAAACCGGAAGTTACGTCATGCCAGATTCTCGATAATCGAGCACCTGCTTTGATTTTTAGATACATGCAGATGTTAAATGTCAAGAAATATTTGATGACATAGTATTTATAACCGTTTTAAGCTCAAAGTTTGGGAATAATTTGTTCCATCTTGTATTATTGGGATGTCATTCATTGTGTTATATTTTGAAATATGCCATGAGAATGATAAAACTCGTAGCATAATTCCATGCTATACTATGTGGCTAAGTTGTATTTGGTTCATTATTTAAAGGTATTTCACTGTTTTCGGAACATCAAAATCCCCGCAAAAATGATAGAATGTATAATTTTAAGCTACACGATCAGAAAACTCGCAGCAGGACACTGGCTTGCCATATGAATTGAACCAATGTACACTATTGCTAAAATACAATATGTTTCTATAAATTGTTTAACTATGATAACGTATGTTGGTCTATATTTGGGGTACTGTGCTATATATAATAGTCCAGTAGTATGCTGTATTGTATGAAGAAACTTGTGAGATATGATACGCGGTTTACTGTGCAAGTCCTGTCTGAACAGGCAAAATTAACGCGAGGAAAGATGGAGGAAATAGTGAAGCTATTATGCAAGGGTGGATTAGAAATGTATGATCTAAGTTACAACCATTGATGTAATGTATGTGTACGATCAAAGTTACAACTGTTGACGTAATGTGTGTTTAAAGAGTGAAAATATGACAGAATAATGAAGCACATCGCTAATTATCACAATAATTAGATTGACTACTGTTTGAAAGACCGTGCGCGGAAGCCGAGATGTCGGTGAAACGAAAGAAAAATGCCGAAATCAGTAAAATTCATCTTCGTGAAAATTTATCGAGGAAAAGTTGGAGAAGTGGGCCACGTTTTAGTGTTTTGTTGAAGATGCATAAGTTTTACTTATTGATCATTTTTTATTGTCCGACCTATATGCACTTAATGACTCGTACATGTTCTTTAATCGTGGCATGTGGGATGACGGTACGTTCGACAAATCATAAGCACTGTACAACTTTGTTTGTTAGTACATATTCATGAAACGAAAACATATTGGCAGCATATTAATTTTTGATCTAGCATTCTGTTTGTAATTTGCACATTTTAGCATATTACTAATATTTACCTCCCCGTCCCGTTTATTTGCGTTGGTCCAGGTTTGTTCGGCTAGTGGTTTATGACTTTTTCTTTCGAAATTATAGCTTAGGGAATTAATGAGTGACATAACTGACATAATCTTTGTGACTAGTTTGACGATATTTGAGAGATTGAGTTCTACAGCTGCTCAAGCTCTTCTTTCATCACTCCAAGCACGCCTACTCATATGCTTTGTCGGCCTATTAAATAATAAGGCTTGAGTTTTAATATTTCATTGAGGGCCCATTTGTTCTAAAAAGGATAACTACTGAACTAGCAGTTTACATGGCCCCAGGGTCTGGTTACTACGTTGAGCTCTCAGAGCTTTGCGTTCGCAAATAGGTTTTCACTCCATGCAGCCGGTAGACATGCACGCCATAAAGCGCCGAGCAACGCAGCGCTCAAGGAACGCAGGCAGAAATTATTTTCTACTTGGCTGATCTCGTACATCGGGTTGTCGATGTTTAAAAATAATGACAGTCTGGTCTCTAGCGGTCTAAAAATAACTCTAGAAACGAGAGCAACGCGGCTGCAATAAGAAGTGTTTCGTACTTACAAGAGAAAAATATCAACGATTGAAACCTCTGTTGCCAGGAAATGTGTTTTATTTTCACCGAGGCGAGAAGGTATTAAAAAGAAATTATTTCCAGACAGAGCTGTTTTATCAATTTATTGTTTTTGTGAAGATTTATTATGCATGCCGTGGCATAAACGATTGTATCAATCAATGCCGATACATGTTTGATGAGATAGGTAAACCGTAAGTTCGAATACCCGTCCATTCCGATTCTTGATTTGTGATTTAATGACGTCAATCTGACGTCGGATTATACATTCGTAATAACAGGCTTATTCCCCCCCCCACCCCCCCTGAAAAAGATTGAAGACACGAAGACCATTGGTTCATCGACTTCAAAGTGCAAATCAGACACTTTGCACGTTGTATTGACGCTCACGGAAGGACACTAACCGGCCATCCGAAGGGCTTACCGCCAGGTGGCGCTAGCACCAAGGCCACTGCATGGAATGCAGATAAACGGAAAAGCGCATGTTTTCCAAGTGCAACTACATCAAAAAGTACCGTTCAAAAGAGTGTATACATATATATATATATATATATATATATATATATATATATATATATATATATATATATATATATATATTATATGTAAAAATATATATGTGAATACATATACACATATTTATATACTTGCCTTCTTACAGTTGCGCAAAACACGGTGACCCTCCCTCTAAAAGTTACCATTACTGACCCTTTAACCTGCACTAACCATGCTTCTATCCAATATCATAGAATAATACAAACAACTATGATTGTAACTTGTGTTACACTTTGACAAAATGTTGACTAAAGTTTTCTGATAAAAGCACATATTGTGTGAGCATTGCCAAATGATTTTGAATCACATTGGTGCAAGCTTTACTTATAGCCTAACCACTGTCAGAAGTGTAGAGTGTGCATCAAGTACAGCCAGAAATCAGTTCTGGGATTAGATGATGCAGTTTGGTACTCTTGCCTTTGATACTTGATAGCTTGGGGGATTGAGCATCTAAAAGCATTGGAAGTAGTCTAGAACCTCTCCTTGGCTAGGGTGTAAGCCATATTGCCATTGCGGTTGTGGGGCCGGCATGGCATACATCGTAACCCAAGAGAGTTCCTCCCGGACTGCATTTGAAGGGTATATCCCTATACAAAGAAGCTATGTATTCCCCACTCACATGCACTTGAGATGTCCTGCTTTATTATTCACAACCTGATAAACATTCGAACCATTTTCTGTTAGGTGGAAACATTTGTACATCAAAATCACATCACCTACACGTTTAGACACCAAGTTTTCACTCAAGGTCTAAAAAATCTTTGTAAGTGGTTTATCATTTTTGATGTCTCAACAACATACTACAGTTGCATTTGTGTTGTTAATGGTGTTTCAATATCATTCTTTCCATCACTCAAATAGCTAGAACGCTTACCATACAACAAATCACATAGGGGCACTCTGATAGTAGCAATGATTTTATTTAAGATTTTAGCAACTATACAGAATTAAACCAGCATCATGAGAAATTTGCAAGCTTTCAGGACAGAAACAATCTCACAATGTAATGTCAAAGGATTTTGCAATTTGTTGCAAGATATATAAACTTTTTTCCAATTTGTTGGCATACAATCTGCAATACCATCTCTTTGCTGTCCATTCTACTGGCTCTAAACTTGCCTGCTTTGCTTCACAAGTACCAGCATCAGTTTTGTAATCTACCTGATGGCAGAAAGTCAATCTTATCAGTGACTTGACAGAAAACAGCTGTTGTGCTTATCATTATAAATAATTCCAACCAACAAATTGAGTGGATTAAAATCAAATGTAAGGATGTTATGGCCCTTTCCCCTTATTGGTGTTCCTTGTCTGTCCAGAGATTTGGCTGTCCTTGTCTCTCTAGGGAGTCCAAGTCCAGGCAAAGACAATGACAAATAGAAGGAAACAGAACGGAGGAAGTGGGAAAGCCAATCCTTTAATTTGATTTTAATCAGATTGCAACCAAGACAGCCCAGAACACTAATAGGCTTCAATTCTATTAAGAGTGATTTGCACGATGACACAATCATATCTCTACACATTGGATCAAAATCTTACAAAATACAAGTTCAGTAGTATTTGTGATAGCACAGTAAAAAAATCCACAGGGGAGGACCTTGATTAGTGCAGAAATGGCAGTGGTTGAAAAGACAATATAGAATGCCTGTACATACATCTCACACATACACACAAATGACATGAAAAATTCCACATGGCAGTGTGGTTATACTGGTTGAGGTTGATAGGTGGCAAAAATTAAACAAGTTTACACAAAAACGTTTATTTGCCTCAATAGAAACTAATCCTAGTAATACAAACTTAAACTTGATAGATACAATTTTCAATCTCTTTGTCAGTTTTTTTCTTTCTTCTAATCGCAGGACAGGAATATACCATAAACTTTTATAACTATCATCTAAGTAAAAATTTTTTACAGCAAACAGCAGAAAAACATATTTTACGAAATATATCAAATTGAAATTTTGACAACAGAACATGATTGAATTTCATGATGTTTTGGAATGCTGGTAATATTGTACCTGTGAATGAAGAGACTATGCTTGCAAGTCAAACTGTCTCTCCTTTCTTTTTAAATACCATGTAAGGCTCCCTTGGGATGTTTATACATTTTAATTTCAATACATTCTCTTTAATGTAATTCTAACAGAATGATTCTAAATAAAACACACTCAGTGAATCTGGAGAATAATGGGGACAATCTTGCCTTAGTTTGGAAAAGCTACATGTCTTAAGGGGTCTTTCATAAAATTAGAAACGTACCCTTATAGGCTAATGTTGAATTGAACTATGGCCAAGCAAGAACCCAGTATTCTTCGAATTCGGATGTGCTTCATGTTTGGAAACGGTCGCCAAATTCAAAATCTTTTGGGGTCACAACAGAACAAAGTAAATGAAATCAACAAATTCAATATTAATAACACAAAATGCTTGCGTGAATTATGTAGTTGCCTATTACCCTGTACACAGTTCAAACCAAAGCAATGAAAGCAATGGGACTTGACCAAATAATTGCAGTATTATGACAATTAATTTACGTGCTGTCCATCCGAGTGGTCAGGAAGAAGTACATCGCCCTCACAGTCTGAAGTCTGTAGATGAAGCAATAACTGCTGGATACACTCAATTTGTCTGAATTGGTATGGAGTATTCAATCCCCTGCCCCTTCCCTGGTCACATTCTATTTTAGTCTCCTTGTAAGAGTTCAGAAGCTGTTACCCCATTCCCTGTTCACAGGTCCAAAATCACCATTGATAATAATAGGTTTGGGTCAAACCATGGTGGTGAAAGGGTTGAAACCACTACGTCAGTCTGATAGTATCACCATATCGGACTATTTTTTCTTCATCTTCCAGCATTTTCACAGCTTCATCATATACATCCCTTGGTATAAGCTGTGTGGATAAGGAAAAGATAAATTTAAAAATAACTTCATAGTACTAGCAGTATGATACTAAGATATGACAGGTATTTGTAACTTTTTTCACATCCTCTTTCACAAAAACAAAGGTAAACAACAAAACCATTAGTACAGGGATTAACTTACTCATAAAAACCAAAATAATTCTGATGTGTTTGCTAGAGACTTTGGGAGTAGTGTAACGGTTGATAACTCTGTGAGACATACTATTATACATGTATTTTTGTCAAAATTTTTGGACTTTTCTTTGTTTCCTAGTTCAGTTGCAATCCATTTTGTTGGTTGAAATTCATACATAATACTTTGAATCTTCACTGAAAACTATTTTATATTTAAAGATCAAATTTATTTGCTGAAAGATATTTATCTTAATGTTTGGAAATAAAAATATAGTGAATTCCCTTACCATGTCAGACTGGTCTCTCAGTTCAACCAGGGTCTTGGAAGCACTTAGTCGTCTTGGCTTGCCTTTGGTCTCAATGAACTTCCACAGAGCCTGCGCAATTTCCTGGCGTTGTTTGCGAGCACTACTGCTGAGACCTGTGGCCAAGATGTCAATGTTGATGGTGCCATCACGTGGATCAACAGCTGACTGCTTCATGGCCTCCGTATGCAATCTGTGATTGAATGGAAGACAAATAACCGTGTTAAACAGAGCTCTGAATTTCATGAGTCAATCTCAACATGTAAAATAAATATCAATTTGCATTTATTTTCTTAATTCAGCTCAATGTCCCAAAGGAATAAATTTGATTGGGATTGGCATAAATTTGTTATTTCTGAGACAATCACTTATATCACATGATCTTAGCAATACCTTTCTACCTGTCATGTTTATTTCCCATGAATTTCATGGGAAAGTGACATAAACATTTGATAAACTTCCTGAAATCCTTGCTAAGTTGATGACGTGAGCCAAGGTTTCACTTTTGGTTCATGGTGGACAGCTCATTAGGATTTTGTTTGACAGTCAGTGGACTGGAACCACACTTTGCCCACACTAATAAATTCATCATTTGTGTGGGCCAGTTTATACTACTGCAGATCTATGCTAAAACTGAAAACAGGACTACCACAGTAGGCTGGAGGACCACTTAACACACTTATCTCAAGAAAGCTGGTCCTCAGACCACTACAAAGTGAATGACAACATTTGCTCACTCCTGATGCCGAGCTTTTGTTGTGAAACTTTAAGAAACTTTACTCAAACAGCTTACAGAGGTCAATCATTGCATCACAATAACAAACTTGAATGAAACTGAAAATGTAGAGAAGAATTTAAAAGAAAGACATGCCAATACACCCTCAAGTCGTAAACTTTCAGTAATGTACCAGGGTTAGAACTGCAAGAAGTTCTTGTGCTTCTATTTCTATTCTGTCCTTACCTTCTAGCTTCCTCCACATCGATGATTTCAACCACATTGGAGAATCTCATCCTAGCATGGGCTTCAGCAAGTCGTATCAATGACTCTAGCTGTCTTGGATAGGCAGATACCATTCCCCTTGCACTGCCAATTTTACGCATCTCCACATATGCAGAGATAAACGCCTGACTGGCCTCTTCACTCAGTTTTGGATGGATGTACTGACGCGCATAGCCGATGTAGTCCTTCATGACACTCATGTCCTGTAATATTTGAAGTGGTGTATTAAAGTATATGTATGCAACTTGCCCTTAGTTACACCACATTAGTCAAGACTTTGATGTATACTGACATTGTAACATAAAGTTTGACAAAGCAGTAAAGAATTAGTATTTCTCACAAATCACTCTTTATGACCCTTCTCAACGACATATGAATGTCTTGGAAGGAAAGAACTGTTTTGTACTCTTTCACTTTTGAAATATCCACGCCAGGATTCAGCTGCTTTGAATGTCTTAAATTTTGAGTAATTTTCCTTGCCATCTTGTACATTAGATAGGTTTAGATAAAACTCAAGGTGACAAATAGAGAAACTTGCTTGGAATCCATTTACTACTGAGAGAGCACACTGAAGGAACATCAAAATCTTGTAGTAGTCTTACCATATATTCTTCTTCACTTTCTTCCTGACTTCTGTGGTAGAGAGATACCAAGTGGTTGGCAAGGCGACGATCATACAGTTCATCTTGTGGATCCAGTATCAAGAAAATTAAATCAAATCTGTTGAGGAAGAGATAAAGAGATGCATCACATTTTTAGCTCCCATAGCCGTATGTATATATGGCAATGGAAGCTATTCTTATAGGCTAGGGAAATGTCTGTATGTATGTATGTCTGTATGTCTGTATGTCTGTGTGTCTGTATGTCTGTATGTCTGTGTGTCTGTGTGTCTGTATGTCTGTATGTCTGTCCGTCAACATCAAAACTCCAAAACCGCTGTACATTTCATCTTGATATTTGGTGTGTACATGGATGATGGGCTGTAGATGAGATTTTGTTCAAATGAAGTTGTCATTGCCAAAAATATGCAAATTAAGTGAAAAAAATGTAAAAACAGTCAAAATTGAAAAAACTCAATAACCACTGAGCAGATTACATGAAAAATTAGCATGTAAGTACTTTGGGCTGACATGAAATGATTGTGCACATCTTGGGTCAGTATCTTGGACTTGCTATTTTTCATGAATTTTTTTGTAATTTTCTCCCATTTTTGGTCAAAAAATCTCCTGCTCTGAAACCACAAGTCCGATTGATTTGAAACTTGGTATGGAAGTGCATAGGAGTGACCTTTCCCAAATTTGGGCAAATCGTGGTGAAATTTGCATATTTTTAGTTCACACGTCCATAGACTCCCATGTATAAGGCAGATCTCCATAGACTCCCATGTATAAGGCCACGAAAAATAAAAATTTAGTTTCTCATTGTATTCATATTGCAAAAAGGATGCAGTGACACAATTTTTAGTCCCCACGGATGAAGTCCAGTGAGCTTATAGATTGGGTCATGTCTGTCTGTTCGTCCATCCGTGAGTCCATTCGTTTACGCAGATATCTCAGATATTTTGACAAAATGTCATGTGACCTTGATGACCTTTGATCTCAAATATACATATTTGTCCATAACTCAGTAACCACAAGTGCTACACCCTTCATATATGGTATGATGAGACAGCTTATGACGCCACATATTGTACCTCATTAATTATGCGCATATCTAATTTTGAGCGAGCCAATAGAGCTAGAGGTCTGATTTTTGGTATATAGGGATAACTTAGCAAAAATTTTTTTTGACAAAATGTCATGTGACCTCGGTGACCTTTGACCTCAAATATACATATTTGTCCATAACTCAGTAACCACAAGTGCTACAGCCTTCATGTATGTATACAATGCAAGATCCGAGGTACATGAATATTCCACGTTGATTAAGGGTCATTAGCATAGAATTTTAATACCGAAACAATGCTCATTAGTGTAATCTGCATATTTGAATATCATTATACCTCGCATCTTGCACTAATAGCATGTATGGTATGATTGGACACCTTATGACGCCACATATTGTACCTCATTAATTATGCGCATATCTAATTTTGAGCGAGCCAATAGAGCTAGAGGTCTGATTTTTGGTATATAGGGATAACTTAGCAAAACATTTTTTTTGACAAAATGTCATGTGACCTCGGTGACCTTTGACCTCTAATATACATATTTGTCCATAACTCAGTAACCACAAGTGCTACAGCCTTCATGTATGGTATGATGGGACACCTTATGACGCCACATATTGTACGTCATTAATTATGCGCATATCTAATTTTGAGCGAGCCAATAGAGCTAGAGGTCTGATTTTTGGTATATAGGGATAACTTAGCAAAACAATTTTTTTGACAAAATGTCACGTGACCTCGGTGACCTTTGACCTCAAATATACATATTTGTCCATAACTCAGTAACCACAAGTGCTACAGCCTTCATGTATGGTATGATGGGACACCTTGTGACGCCACATATTGTACCTCATTAATTATGCGCATATCTAATTTTGAGCGAGCCAATAGAGCTAGAGGTCTGATTTTTGGTATATAGGGATAACTTAGCAAAACAATTTTTTTGACAAAATGTCACGTGACCTCGGTGACCTTTGACCTCAAATATACATATTTGTCCATAACTCAGTAACCACAGTGCTACAGCCTCCATGTATGGTATGATGGGACAGCTTATGACGCCACATATTGTACCTCATTAATTATGCACATATCTAATTTTGAGCGAGCCAATAGAGCTAGAGGTCTGATTTTTGGTATGTAGGATAACTATAGGAGAGAAATTTTTTGACCAAATGTCATGTGACCTCGATGACCTTTTACCTAAAATATATGTTTATGTCAATAAATAAGTAACCACAAGTGCTATGTCCTTTGTATTTAGTAGGATGGGAGACCTTATGACAACACACGCTTTACCTCATTAATTATGTACAAATCTAATTCTGGGCAAGCGAATAGAACTAGAGATCTGATTTTTGGCATATAGGGATTAATTAGCAATATAATTTTTTTTTCAAAATGTCATGTGACCTCATGACCTTTGACCTTGATTATACATATATATGCATATTTCAGGAACCACAAGTTCTATACCCTCTAATTTGATAGGATATTAGACCTTAAGATGTCACATCTTGTACCTCATTTATAATGCGCATATGTATTTCTTGGCTGGCCAATACTGCTAGAGGTCTGATCTTTTTTCCCGATTTAGAACCATAACTTAGACATGCCTCATGTGTTTCAAATTGGGAACAACGACATAGACCTATGTGCCCATAGATCTCAACATATACACTCCAGTGATACTTCTTAATGACCACATTTTCCTGCCCCATCAAGACTAAACTCCTATTACAAGTGGGGACTATGTCATTGTAAATGACTTGTTGAGTTAATGGTTGTATCACAGTATTCGATATATCTAATTCTGTATTTTTTCCATTTTATATTCTGAATAATTACATTAAACATATTTCACTGTCTGCAGTACATTTCATTTAAGTATTTTCACTTCATGCACTTTATCCCTTTCACACATGTTCAAATATCTGACCAGAGAACAAACACTAAATAGTCCAGGATGGGAGCTACAGTGTCATTGACGCTATTTTTTAAGAGTTGTTGGTAAAAACCATCAGGTAATACCTATGCAATAATCAGTTACGTAAAAACTTTTTTCTCACAAATGCTGTATGTTTGACTTGTCAAAAGCACTATAGAAGATCGTGTTTGAAATTTTTTGACTTGAAACTGAAAGCATTACCTTGACAACAGGGTATGAGGTAGCTGAATGTTGTCTACTATAGTTTTCTTGGGGTTCCACTGTGAATCAACTGGATTGGCAGCAGCTAGGATAGATGTACGTGCATTCAGTGAACAGATAATGCCAGCCTTGGCAATGGACAGGGTTTGTTGTTCCTGTGGTGATGGGAATGAATGAAAAGTTACACATGTAGAAAGGCAGGACTTAGAATGCATTGTGGTGAAATGAACAATGCAAACTGATGCATATCCAATTTGTAACATACTCAGGCGTCATGTATGACTCTGTGTCCTTTCCTCAAATACTAAAAAATATATTTGGTTTCATGGAATCAATTCACATTTCATAAAGTATCTGACTTTACTGAAACTTACCATGACTTCATGGAGTACTGATCTTGTACTGTCATTCATTTTATCAAATTCATCAATACAACACACGCCATTGTCACTGAGTACCAAGGCCCCACTACAATAAAACAGAGGTCAATATCACATTTTATCAAAATTCATCAATACCGCAGACTCTATTGTCACTGAGAACCAATGCACTACCACAATAGAACAGAGGTCAATATCACATTTTATCAAACTCATCACTACATCAGACACAATTGTAACTGAGAACCAAAGCACCACTACAATAGAACAGAGGCCGATATCACACCTTATCAGACTCATCAATACAACAGACACCTTTGTCATCAAGAATCAATGCACCACACTCACAATGAAAACAACCTCCTATATAGGATGCATTTGGCTTCCATACTGGGTGTGTCAAATGCCTGTCAGTAGTTTAAATATTTTAGTTTCTATTATTGATTTAGAAAATTGCATACTTAGATTGACTTTTAATCTTTTGAATCTGTACCATTTTTGGAATGTTCACACATAAAATGTACATGGTAAAACATCACTGAAGAGCAATTCTTTGAATAGGAAAACTGATGAAACACATACAGATGAGAATATGCTGGACATGTACCTATGCCAACAAAACCCTATAGGATCTAAGCAATGTGAGCTAAAAAGACAAACTTACGTTTGTAGTACCAACTGTCTAGTTTCTGGATCTTTTGTAACATAGGCAGTAAGACCAACAGCACTTGATCCTTTTCCAGATGTATACTGACCGCGTGGGACTAGATTGTGGACGTACTGTAGTAACTGTGATTTGCTTGTACCTGGGTCTCCACACAGCAAGATGTTGATCTCAGATCTGTGAAAACAGCCGTTGTAAGTTACAAGTTGTACAAAGTTTACCACCATCAGGAACTCAATGTATTTGATGACAGATGTTATTCAGACACACTGGAATTAATCACAATGTACCATCATGAACAAATTCATTTTTCATCTGTAGAGATGAAATATGTGACATATGCAAAATACAAACATGTTGTGAACGCATAAACAGTTACAAATTATGGCATTCATACACCGACCTTTGCAACAAGTGTAAACCCTCTTGGCACGATAAAAATGTACTAAGATTTCATTCAAATAATTTTTCCCATGTATTTCAACAATATCCAAACGTCAAATACCTGAAATTGCCTCTGCCAGCGTGGGTAAAGTCTTTCTTTGTTCCTCCAAACAACTGACACAAGATTCCTTTTTTGATGTCTTCATTTTCATAGATACTGGGAGCTGTGAAGTGAAGGATAAAGTATTAAACATGTATTTTCATCCTTTTTGGCCCAGTGCAGTGTTAAGCCAACAGTCAGGAACTTGGGTGCATGATTTGGAGACTTCATAGAATTTCTGGGGTGTCTTCTAATATGAATAATATGCATGAGTTGATATACCACAGGTACTATGGCTGGACAAATGTAACATTACTGTTGCAAGTACAACACTGGACTGTATCAGTTTATGTGATAATTTATTACCTTCCAATGACCACATTACTCCCTTTTCTCCAACATGACTCAATATATTGACTCCCAGAAGACCCTTTGTTTCAACATTTGTTCTTCTACATTTTATTTAATTTTGCTTCAAGATGTGAAAGCGTAACCACTGAATATGAAACTTCAAAGCTTTTCACATGGTCTTTACCACATTTCACTTTTATGCATAAATCCTCGCTACTTTACCTAAGGCCCTTGCAAGACGGTTGTAGATGTCAGACTTCTTTGATAATTCTCTTAGAAATTCTTTCCTCTCTTCTGTCATAGTGGGTCCATCCTCCCTAGGAGAGAAAGTTTGTGTTTCAGATGTGTACAATACATAACACCCTGACTTATTGGTACATTCAACCTTCCATAGACTAGTCTATAAAACCTACTTTTAACTTGTTCTGTGTTGTTTTGTGAATTCCGTTGCTTATTTTGTCCTTGTTGTTGTTTCTTGTTTTACTTTGTTCTTTGTATTTTATTTGGTTTTATCTTTTTGTAAAGTTGATTTTTATGGTGCCTGTACATGGGCCTGTCAACCTATTGCTTTACCACAATAAATAAATAAATAAATAAATAAATAAACAAACAGACAGACAGACAAACAAACAAATAAATATTTGGAGTTTTACAACTTGAAGTCAAATCTCATCATGACTTTGTTAGTGGAGATATGAAGCAAGATACTGGAATAGTGAACAGCAGAAAGTAAAACTGGTGATGTGTTACAACAAATAACTTCAGACAAAAGTACTATGAAATGGCTATGTGGTTATTGTAGAAAGTCATTTATGGTGACTTGGTCAAATTGAGTAATATAAGGACTAGTAATTCGCTTTTTGGAGAAATCATTAACTAAAAGACAGACAAGAAGTAAAGGCTTACTCATTGTCTCCTTGCTCATGTAACTTATCAACGAATGTCTTGCGGAAATGGACCACATCGATGTAAGTCTTGTAAACAGCTTTGACGTTTCGTTGACGTGGATTGACTCGCAGTGGGGTAGCACGGTAGATGCCTGTGATGTTGATGCGGTCGCCAGGTTGCACGCTATCCACAAGGTCATTGTGAGCGTAAAGCAGGACAGTGTGCGGTGTCTGGCCAGGTGGCATGTCCTCTGCAGAAAGCAAATCAAATTTTCAAAGCATGGTCATACAGAGTTGTCGGACTGGGTATGGTTGTCCTGCTTTCTAGCTTGTGTTATAACTTGTGAAGAATGTTAAACTGCACAATCATTTAGTCAAATTTTCATATGGATCAATTCCTGTTGACCTGTCAGACTTAAAACTTTTTATGAAAAAGATCTTGATATCGTTGAGTTCTTTCAGCATCAGTAATTCTTTGTGTGTTCTTCCTAACTAGTAGATCTGTGTACAGAGTGTATTTTGACAGAAACATAACACATCAAATTCAAATTTACATCACAAGATTAACATGAAGCAATGTGTGCATTATCACAAGCTCAGGTAACATCAAGCAGTAGTTGACTGTTTTAAAACTGAGCTGCAGAGTACAGATATTTTATGAAAAGATTGCAATCCAGACTTCATAGTGGTATCAACTGTTTGGCATGTTTTACCTGGTGCTTCTTGTATCTTTATCATTTGTTTATCCGTGAACTGTGATCTATTGTGAATCAACCCCATACTGTGCTGCGTAGAACAGTTGCGACACACTGTTGGCTCTGCAATTCGTCCGCGATCAATTTCGACTGTGGTGCTGTACGAACAGACGTAGCACCGGAAGAAAGCCTCTCGCATTTCAGGCATCAGCTGGGAGGTTCTGATCACCATACCACTAATAGTGATCAGCTGATCAATATCTGGCAAGCAAGAATGAAAAATGTGATGAAAAATCAGCAATGCTAGTATGAAGTGAAACTTTATTCTTAACAACTTGCAGAACTTTGTGTCTGAAAATTTTTAGAGATGAAATATGGTAGTACATAAAAAGTTTCAATTTTGGATTCACTGTCATGAGGATCTCAGAAATGACAATTTACAATTACTGTATTAGTATTTCATCATTTCATTTTATTAATCATGTGAGTATACAAACTACCTGAAAGCAGTGATATGGAGTTAAAAATAGCACTACTTACCTTCTGGATTAAGTGATCTCATATTTTTTGTCTTGTCGGCGTTGTACGTGCGGACCTGAATTTGGTGTTCTAACTGAACATCTGGAAACTGTTCATAGAACATTTCATTGACTGCCATGTCAAAGGTCGGAATGACTTCTTGTGGATAGCAGACCAACTGACGATACACATCAGCATCAAACTGCTTTAGATGCTCACAGCTTATGTTCAGGAATGGCAACTCTAGTTGACTTATCTGCAATTAATGACAAAAGATGTTAACTGGAGTGAAGATTTCACAACTTTTTGGAACAGTTTTGACGTTTTTGTATGGCATGACAAATTCAATAATTTGGATCATTGAGGTGACTGCTTTTCATTACACATAATAACCAGGTAAATACAACTGACTGACTAATTTTCAGGATTCTTATGCTTTAAACACAATTGCTGAATCGAGTTGGTAAAGTGGTTGAAATATGTGGTATTTCACTAGTATGCCAGCAATGCATTTACATGTTGTCTTAGACAGCTAAATACTAAGTATTTCAACATTTTCAAAGAAGACAATAGTAAAATTGCAATTTGTCTCGTAGAGACATTAGTGGATGGCCTTTAATTGCCACCAACTTGCCTCTTACAGTGGCCAATACCTCCCCTTCCTTCCACCAAGACAAATATAAAACCACTACATTCAAAATAGTTTGCCAGGGATAGGATAGATATCTTACCTCCTCCAACTTCTGCAAGTAGATAGGTTGCTTTGGATCGTAGCCAGCAGTCTCATCAACTTCAGGATCAATGAAAGTCTGGATGAACTTTCTGAATTTCTCCTTGGTATGGCTGACCACTACATCTGTACCCCAGATGACAAGCTGTGGCCCTGATGGTTGATCACTGGTCACAGCACCAGATGGTTCTGTTGGCTCAACTCCACCCTGTGTAAATGGCAATAGAGAAAGCTTTGACTTAAACAAATTGGACGTTGTCACATCAGGACACTGAAATAGTCCTTTCTGTTCTCTAAGAACTTATTACCATGGCATGCAGTCATTTTGATGCACTTTACAGCTTATAGTAATACAGCATTCAGCCAATCCAAATCACCTTACAAGGTTCTATTGGCCCAACTGGTATGTCTGGGCAAATGGATGGCTTATACAGCTAAAAGGTAATACGGCTGTTTCTACAATGCTCTTTGACAAGGGAATTTGAGAGCATGTTTTGAAAACTTTGACCTCTCACTGTACAGTCAACGAGAGTAACTTACGGATGGCTCTGATCCAACATTGACTTGACGCATCTTGCGATCACTTCTGATGTCACTCCTTGGCCTGATTGGAGTACCTGCACCACTGTCAAAATGTCAAGGAATTGTACAGATTGATAGCTGTAACGATGAAAAATACACCACTACGAAAGAACATATCATGCTGTATTTCTGCATCATATAAAATTGACAAAATCTTATCTACGTGCATATGAACTAAGTCACTCTGAAAATATTTCACAAAAGGTTGTAAAATGTGGAGTATAGACTCTTGTACACAGAAATGTAGGTGTGTATTAAACATTTGTAATTAAAAGATTCTCGTGCCAAGAAACAAGATATTCAGGTGTAGAATCATCTTGAATTACGCTAGGTGTGATGTAAAGGATACCCATGTCTGCCTGGAGTACCTCCAATACGGGAACTTGGAGTACCATAGTTCAGTGGAGAGCTCAAATCAATTTCACTATTACCTGTGAAAACAGAAAACACAGTTTGACATCTGTTAAGTTTCAAGTATGTCTGTTTCTACTCCTGTGATGTAATTCCACCTATCACACTTCATTCAGAATTTTTACATCCCTTTTTATGGTCTGAATGACTACACCACTGTTAGCAAAGGGTGAATAGTGACACTGTTCAGTTTCAACAAGTAACAAATCTTATCACATGTGATTATTAAGAGGAAATTATGGGCCGGAATTCTATCTTTGCTTTCCATTCCAGTTAACTGAAGCAGTATTTTTAACAATGTTATCAGACTGGCTGGAAATGGAACATGGACAGCAAATAACATTGAAAGCATATGCACAAAATATTGGAAAGAGTTTTATTCCATGGCAAATGACTATAAAATTTCAGGGTCAAGGTTGATCAGTGCTAAAAGCCACATAGTTGCATTACGAGAGAGAAATGGGTAGGAGGCTGCTTTTAACACACAGACAACAATGCTACTTAACAACAGCAATGATAACATCTTACCAACTCTTGATGCAGCTGGGCTTGAGAACAGAGATGTATCGTGTACATTCTGACCAGTGGGTGGTGAAGACGGCAAAGGCGCTAGTCCTGGTGAGGAGTCGATACGTCTGCCTGGCTGAGAAGACGGTGAGGACACATCACCATGTCTACCCTTTCTTGATGCTGCAATAGTAAACATAATTTTAATGATTATATGATGGGACTACAAAATGCAGATTCTTTAAAAATTTTGGGAATTACACAATGACAACAAATCCTTTCAGGAACTATTGGTGTTACTGTTTGTTGTTCTGGGCTTGAACTTGTCACATTTTTTGAGATGTCAAGTAGAAAGAATGATTACAAATCAATTTCTTTTGAGACTCTGAACTAAAATATACATTTGACAAAGCTGCATAATTTAAATGAGATTGTGAAACCACTCACGAGTTGCATCTTTTCGTGTTGACCCTTTTCCAGCTGGAGTACCATTCTGTAACTTTGGTGTTCCATTTGCAACCGGTGGAGCATTCTTGCCACTGGGTGTGCCATTTTCTGCTCTTCCTTTCTTGCTTGGTGTGCTATCACGACTGGTGTCTTCAACTCTGCCTCTTTTACTTCTACGTGGTGTTCTTGTTGGTGATGACATGATAGCTCCTTAACCTACAACTGGGTAGAAAACAAACCATCATTAATGAAATAAAATGCCTTGTAAAATGGAGATATTAATATCAAAAATTTTCATAGTGCATACAGCAATTTGTCTTCAAAAATTCAAGGAAAGGGTCATTTTTAAATAATAACAATTATTTTAGTTGATGCAAAATTGGAGAGGAGTTGTTGTAGGCAATCTACCCTCTTACTCACAAACTCATTTCAACATTTCAGGAATATCTTTGTGTACCGGTGTGTGTAACATATACAAATTTCTTCCATCACAAACTCTCTTCAATGGCAAATCAATGTTGCTTAGTTTTCTATAAACTGTGGCATGCAGTAAAATTTTCTGCCAAATATTTGCCATAAAGCATTCCCTCTAGAGTAAAGTAAATATATTTGAAGTTTTTATGGTTATTCATCACAATAAATCTGCAATGTTCTCTGGTGCCAGGATAATATCTATAATAATAGCTAAATTTTGTTCTGTTAACTGGCACAACAATATAGCCACAAAATGGAATGACTCTAACAGTACTTAAGAAAAGTATACAGGATCTTTGGCGCAAGTGGAATGTATTCCTTCAAGACTCTAGTAGTTTGTGGGTTGCAGTGACCTCTAACCTATCTATCCTCCTACAACGCCTTTTAACCTGAAAATATGATACCCTAAAGTAGTATTAATTTGCAAAATCGTGCATCAAAAGTTTCTTTTTTCATCGTGGATGAGGCTCAGCTACCCAAGTAAACTGATACAAACGTTTTTTTATGCCGATATTTTGATTGACCCTACATGACACCATCGAAACAGCTGGCGGTGCTGACAGTTAAAGAAATGCCTGTGGCTGGTACAAAACTTTGTGCAAATTTCTCCCGAATGAGTCTCTGGTTCTGGAAATGTACTTGATTGAAAACTTGCCATAATTTTGATAATGATTCTAATGCTGTTACAAAGACTTGAACAACGATAGTTCATCCAATTTCAGACCGGTACATAAATATCACACACTCTGGACATTTTCATCATGTGAGAGACTGTCTTCCGACGTTCCGTAGGGTTTATGGCTTCAATGTTGTAAACACACTGCACAAAATCCTACTTCCGACTTTTTGTAAACGGTATACATACGCAGAAAAGAACAATGAAAAATTGTCAATGTGCATGACATTATGATTCACAGAGGACTTAAAAATATAGAAGAATATCAAAATTCAGACGTATGTGCCTTTTGACAACATTCCACCAGTGAAAATAGATATACATCACATGGCGTATGCATTGTTGTTGTCCTTCTACTAGTTAAAGTTTTACATAGTATTTTGGTCAACTGCATATCCTATATGCCGATTTTAACTCCAATTATTCACTCCTTTTTAAATTGAATGGCGGGAGGACTGTAACTAACACCTACTTAACGGTTACCTATGATCATTTCTTAGATATATTTATTTTGCCGCGAAAACCTTTGTTTGAAAACCGATAAAGCGGAGTTTTCAACTGTGTCTGTCACCATCACCCGCGCTAGAGTACAGACTCAATTGACGGAAAAATCTCGTCCTGTAGAACTTTTCGAAAAACTAACATCGCATCAAGTATACAATTTCAACTATGCCCAGCATAAATGCGACGTATTCTCACTTACCAGTAAATGCTGAGTCCAGAAATGTCGATCTCAAACGTGACAGACAGTGCATGAAACTCGATAGCAAAAGGAACACAAAAGTGCATCACGTGTTGAAAAGCGCGCGAAATTTCCTCGGCCCTTTAATTATTATTGTTTTCTCACCAGTCACAGATTCAATACTGTTTTCATATGTTTTGTTTTCAAAAATAGTGTATCGAAGACAAGTCTGTTTCCATTTTCATTAAAAATAAAATAGCGATATTGATAAAAGATCAAACTAGTAACATATATGGTCAAAAACAGACATATTTTGCCAAACTATGTACTGAGAATAACAACGCCTGGAGTAATAGTTAGGTCAGAGGTCAACCCAAAGTTGAGTGAGACCGCAGTCTATGCCAAAACACAGTTAAAAGCCTTCCCTACTGTCACTATCGGTACATTCGATGGCTAACATACCCACCGAATTTATTCACAGACATGTGACTGCTTAGTAATGAAACATAACGATGGTAAGATGGCTTGGCGTTGAACTTTTTTCCAGTTATTCGCTGGACGTTTTAAGTCGCAGCCTTTTCGCCTGAACTCTGAGAAAAACTAATACAATTACAAACAGAACTTCAAGTTTTGAGAGGCACAGAATGTATTTACTTTAATCAGACGATTGTTGAAATACATGTCATACAAGTTAGGGAGGGCGTAACTGAACCATGGCAAGTGATGCATGGTTTAGCGACACACAGCCCCAACCAACACCGGTGAAAGTTGTTGGACGGGTACCGCCTGGAGGCCTTGTCAGTTCGAACAAATGGCGTGATACAGAACTCATGAAGACGTTGCAGGGTGAGTCAGGTGAAATCAGTTCTTACCAAAAACATACTATGTTGTCGTTTCTATCTTTGGACTGTCACGACTGGCCGAAAATCCGATGTATTTGGTCATGCAGGGCAGGAACCCATTGTTCGAGAACTGTAAATGCTGAAAACTTTTCTTTATAGAGAGAAGAGAACAGTGATGACGATCATGATGATGTCATGTTGATGATGTCAGATGATGACGATGATGATACATATTTGTAGGGAAACAAGCGAAACCAACATAAACAATTTAAAGAGTCTTCAAGAACTTTTGATAAAATCATTTCAGGAATAAGGCTAAAAAAAATGAAGGCTAAAGTAATCAATGTTTCATCACTGCCTCCCTTTCCATTCACAGGTAAAATAAAAGTCAGCTATGAAGATGACCTTGGTGTCGTTGACTTTCATCCCAGTAGTGATACTGCTATTATTTACGTGTCAGAGAATGACATTATTGCCGGACACAGTTATAGGAGAAGACTTGTCAAGCTGAGAAAAGTAAGATTCTTACAAGACCACAGAAAAAGTCGGCATCAGAATCAGAAACAGGAGGAAGATTCCACTTTCTGGCATCGCTTACTGATTCCTATGTGGGGGACATGTTTCAATACATGTATTAAGTTCGATTTCAATTTGTAAAAGTGTCTGTATTTTGAAAACTTGAACTTGGTAGTGACTTGGCTGCGGGACATAAAATTAGAACAAGCTGAAAAATAAGAGTAAGCTGGATTAGTCGAAGCAAATAGTCAATTTCATCAAAAATGTGTGTATAACATTCTAAGGCAAATTAGAATTGCAAGAAAATCTTTACTAACCCACAGCAAAGGGTATAACTTGGTACCTAATATGTTTATGCATTTATACATATGCAGTAGAACGTAAAAGCCCTGATTTAAAGAGAACAATTGCATCAGTGGCTTGATGAATAAGTGAAAGGAATCCCTACTATTGGCAACCGCTGTCAGCACTTTTCTTGAAGATTTGTCATGCAAACAGTAAGGCCAGAGAAAAAAAAAATCTTGTTCATCGGATTTTTTGGACCAAGTTCCAGGAGCGGCGAGCGAAATTTTTTTTTTTTTTTTTTTTTTTTTTTTTTTAGGCCGAAGGTAAACGCGTTTCTCTGGCATTTTTGCACAGATGCAGACAAAGCAAGATAATTGTTTTCCTTTTTACCAGCAATATCTCAAACAAGAAACACTGATACTGGTAACTGAATTCAATACTATATTTCCCAACAATAACATAGTGTTTGCACAACATATTCTGAGTATTTCAACATTCTCTCAGAATAAACTGAAATGTACAGCAAATCACTGAAATCCAACAATTCAGTATTGTCCTTTAATATTGTCCTGGTGGGACCTAGCATCTGAGTTTTTTCATTTTACTTTGACCCCATGTTTTGGCCTCTTTACCACTGTCTCTACACATTTTACACAATGGTCTAACAACACTGTACTGTGATCGGAGTGAAGTTATATAGTCATCATTCAGAAGGCTGTCTTGTACTCCACAATAGAAACAGCAAGCTTCAACTGATACTTTAACATCGACGCAACCATGTGTATTGTCATTGCCGTAATTTTTACCTTCTCGTGTCTATTTATAGACAGAGAAGGTATTAGAGTTGAAAACCAATATGCTGCTGTCAAGAACTTCCGTCTGTCAAGACTTCCGTCTGTCAAGATCCGTTGACGTCATGCCATTGTGATGGGTCATATCATAAACTGGTGGGGGTGTTCATGGCTCAGGTTGAGGTGTGGGAGAACGATTTTGAGCTATGACAAAAATCAAAAGGGACTTAGCGGCATAGCCACAGTGTTAAGCCTTTCTCCAAGGTTTCTTAGTTGACTACAATCTATTACAGACTACTGAGCTGACGTTAGGGGTACTCACTTTGTGTTTGCTCACTCTGTGAGCGCTAGTGTTTGGTACTGAGTTGCGTGGATATCCCCTCATGGCCTCACGTGATCTGGGCCTGTTGCATAATCTGCAGAGATGATCATATGCCTCCGAGTCTGAAAACTGTCATTGTGTAAGCCTGTCGGCATTTTCCTTGCATTTTTTCTCATTTAATTTTGCAAAATATCGGCGAGTACCTCAATATTTCAAGATAACCCTTTCTTCCCAATCGTTTCCTGGAGTTTCAGAGTCATATGAACGAAAATGAGTGAAAGTTTTAGACAGGAAAATCGGACGTCGGCCATGTTCAATGTTTACAGTACAATCAGAAGTTTACGTGGAGGAATTAACCAACAAACACAGGAGTGTTCATGATGCCCGCCCTCTAGAGGCAGACCCTCCTATATGAAGTACCACATTTGATGCTTGTGGAAAGCTTGACCACACAATGGAGCATTTAAACTTTTAGAAAATGACAAACTGAATAAAAGGTATTCAGAAAATGTCAAATACTGAGGAAAAATGCGCAAATATTCAAAATAAACAGGTTAACTGATTGGTCAGCTATAAAAAACAATGAAAATGTTTATGATCAAAAGTTTTTGAGATGCGCGCACATTTTAACAAATACAGAAATTATTAACATTATAAATATAAGACCAAACTATTTTTTCAGGGATGGGGCAGGTTGGAAATGAGGGGTGAGAGACAAAGGCACACCTATTGCTGCATGTGGATGCAGCCACACCATTTCATTTACAGCATACTTATTCACTGTGTTGTGTCCAAGTTCCATATTGTACTGACTGTCATACAAGGATAACATAAGCAAATCAAATCAAATTAGAAAAGGATCAATGCTGTTGTGTGGATTTTGCTGAACATGGCTGATATTTCGCCCTATATATTGGTATCCAGCAAAGGCATATTTTGATGTAAAGTCAAAATTAACACTACATTGCTGACAATATATTTTACCGTTTCTGCATGAATTTTTCTTTTTTAAATTATAGTATATTAGTACTTCAAACAGATTAACAGTTATCGTGATGTCAACCCATAATTTTACATCACAAAGACTGTAATTCTGCCAATTTTTTTTTGTTTTTCAGTCATTTTATAAATTTTGCACTGCACAAGATGATTGAACAAATTGCAATGTTTGAATTTGTAAACTCAAAGAATAAAAATCCTTTGGTCACAAATTAAATTATTTTTTGAAAAGAAATTTACTCTTAAACACTTTTAGCATATATTCTTTACACGGTCATGTATTTCAAGGAAAATATGCCTATTAAAAACAGTAATTTCTTCACTTTCAATTTTTTTTCAATACTATGACAATTATCAGCCATGAGGTTATACAAACACAAGACCAGATAAGCGTTTTTCATCATTTCCACAGGACTCTTTGGAAAATCCATTAAAAACATTTAAAAGTGACTGGAAATGATCACTTGGTATACATTTAATTTACAGATGCCAGGTTGTGTATTTCACATGCACTCAGGTCAGTAAGGAAGTGCGTCATTACTATTTTGGACTGTTAATTCTTATTTCTGAATTGTTTAACTTTTTTCCACATTGAACTATCTTTAGGCAGTTTATACTGTAGCTTAGAATTTTTTGATTGATGTATTTAATCATCTTTTGGGTTCTTTGGGTCCATATCCCACCTCATGCCAATACATCATCAACTATTTACCAACAACTCCATGCCCAACAACCAATTACCTGACCTGGCCACACATTAGAGAAGGTACAGCGTCATTGACGGTATTTTTTATACTTTCGATGCAATTTTCATTCAATAGGATGCACCGTCCATCTGCTGTCACGATCTTGTTGAACAAATCGCTGAACGTAATTTCAGGACAAACACTGAATAGCGTCTTTGGAACTAACTGTTGGCCATCACGTCGAATGTTGGCGATCAAATTAATACTCACGATGTGACATGTACTAACCTTTACAAAACAAGAAAATTTCTGGCCAAATCGACCCACTTAGCGCCGTGATTCGTCAAATTCAGACGTCACAACAACGTGTTGGTGGTCAACTATTAAAGTCCAAACACATTCAAAATCCCGTGCCCGCGAAAACCCGACAAAGTGTAGGGCGCCACCAGCGGTTGTACTAAAAATATTTGTAATGCGGAAGTAAGAATTTGCCGCGATAAAAAAAAAAAAAAATTCCAAATATGCCAAAGTAGAAGCGGCGATTCCGATGAACAATTTATTTTTTCTTCCTGGCCTAATCAAGAAGTATGGTCAGGGGTTCTTGATCAGAAATTGACATAAAAAAAACATACCAGTAATTCATTTGTTAGGTGATGGGGAAAAAGGGCTCAGAATTCAGTTTATATTCCATGGCCATGTATCTATATCAATAGATGGTTACATTTGCTAGATAAAGCCTTAGCATGACACACTGTGACTGATGAATTTGCACATGATACATTCTAAAATCACTTTAAGGTTTTTGTATACATAGTTTACATGTCAATTTTTCACTATATTTCAAAAATTTTGGTATATATACTTAGAATGAGCTTTCTGTGCAGTATACACCCTAAGACTTCTCTGTTTTTCTTCAACACAGGCTAACTCTATGAAGGGAGTTGTGTTAGTTGAAAAGACACCAGTCAGTCAACAATATTTTTCAGCCTTGCAGAAGTTTGTTGTTCTAGAACTTGGAATGGTGTTGCTGTACATCACCTCACAAACTGAAGCTGGTAACCTCCTCATACAAATGGTATGTATCGAGCAGAAAAGATCTGTGACAAAAAATTAGAAACATTCGTTGAATTGAATTCTTCATATTTGATAACATTTCAAGCTCTTGTCACTTTGGATGTATTTTCCTTTGTTCTGTTTATTAAATTAATTTTCTCATGTCAGCCTCAAAATAGTGTTGAAATGCCATATTGTGTTCAACTCGTCAACACAGAATGATTATGACATGTAATGTCAAATGTCAATATTGACATCTGAATTGTAGTGCAAGTGAAAGTTCATATATTAACAATTAAACATCCATATTGTATGTAATATGATAGTTTTGTAACGTTAATACCTTGTATAGCAAATTACTTTTGTGAGAAGATGTTATTTTTGTTGAACAAAAACATCGACAAGATAATCAGATTAAGCGTAGTTGATGTTTGTCTTTGACCAAGAATAGCAATGAAAAGTTGCACCACGCAAGAATAATTTTACAGTAGATGGCAAATTGCTAAGTTCATAAATAATTAAAAGCAAAACATGACATACTGTATTCTGGCAAAAAACTTACATGCATGACTGTATGTATCAATACTTAAGCCATACTTCAGATCCCAAAGTTGCAAGATGTACCAACAATTTACATGCAAAGTATCAGTCTGTGAAATGTTTTCTCTTCATGACATAATAGAAGCAAATCTTTTCCTAATGTTTTGCTCAGGGGGATATTTTGACAATAAATTTATCTGAACTAAATTTTCAAACATCTAGAAAAATTCTGTTTGCAAGTTTGAATGAAGGCAGTTCTCTTAAAAATGGTTGTCTTGCTTTGACAGTTGGCAGGAGTATTGAGGCTTTTATGAAGTCAATGGATGCCATATTGGAACTTTTGTAATCTTCATCTATAATAAGATTTTCTTTTAGTAATGTTAAGAAAATGTCCTTGTAATATTTTCAGCTTTAATGAAGCAGCCAACCAAGCAGAAAAATGGGTAAAAACCATAATACAAGTAATTGCTAACCTAATGACATACTTTGAGGAGACAATTTATGTTGTTGTAATAACCATTAACATGATTACTTGCTTGGATACTTAAACAAACTATCAACAATTTGTCTGTGTATCTGGACTCATTTGCAATTAAAAATGTATAAAAGAAACATACACCATTTACAAATTACCGTTGAAGAGTAGATTTAGTTAATAATTTTAAAACTTTAAAGATGTGTATTAGAATGAAATTAATGAACCCATTAGAGAGGTAATCAGTTTCTAATGCATGGTAAACAAATGAACCATGCAGCACAAATGTAATAGTGCTTGATGTATGTATATGCAAATTTTACTGCATTTGCTTTCCAACAGCTTTCCTTCTCAGCGATAAATAAAAAATAACATGATTAAAATGAAATAGTTTAACATGACATTATTGTTAGGACCAGAGCAACAAAATACTGCAAATATTTACACTTAAAGATGCATTTTGTTACAAATATGAATTGAATCTTCAAAGATATTATTTCAGTACAGTTTTCGGTGCAAGCCTTTTCCAAGAAATGATTTGTCTTTTTTCTTCTAGGTTGATGAAGAAAACAAACCTTCTCCAAATCCTTTCAGAACAAAACGAAAAGTGCCTCCAATTGACCAAGCTGTTCTTACAACAGTACAGATGATTCCCAAACTTGGAGGGGTGAAGGCACGTGCACTGTTAGAGAGGTTTGGTAGCATCAAAGGAATCGTGCAAGCAACAGATTCAGTGAGTTTTGAAACATACTTGGAGCATGCATCTGTTTTTCATGAATTTTGTTTTGATATGAAAAGTACTTTGTGTTGTTCGACTTCTTGAAACCTGCTGAAATACTGGATGTCTACTGTGCACAACCTCAACTCTGCTTGCAGCAAGACAAGATTAAAACATTCAGTGAAACATTTTACAGTCTGTACTAGAAGGTCAAGTTCAGTACACTGCTTTCACCATGCATGGCTAAACATACACTGTTACAAAAGTTGGACCTCATGGAAGCTTTTGTAATGAAATCTGTCTTGGTGGTGTCTTTCATATAGATAAAGATAGCAGCTTTCCTTTACATTGTGGCAATATTTATTTGTCATAGGAAAGCAAGTCAGAATAGGAAAAATCGTTTTATCTGGAAGTCACAAACAAAATCTTCTTTTAGCATTCAACAAAAGGGTAATTTTTGACACTTTTATAATACATACAGTTGTCATTTTGTATCCTGAATGACTTTATGCGAATGTCTTACTAATAAGTTTTCTTGATATCACAAAAAGATAAAAATAGCGACATTGTCTCTTTCATGGCATTCCTTTTATTCATGAAGGAAATTTTGGTGACCATTTTACGTCTTTTCTTTTATGTCTTTGCTTATCAGAAAAACACAGGATAATGAAAATAATCGTTAATAAAGATTGATTTAAAGTAGAAGCAATAATTATTGTGTAATTATAAAATAATAAAACTAAGGCAAGAAATGTAAATTATAAAAAAATGATGAAATATGAATAAAATAATTAAGTAGTGTTGTACATGACAAACACATTTTTTTCAAAGCAATATTTCTTATCAAAGATGACATGAAACCACCTCATACTATATATTTCAAAAAGCTGAGAATCAATAGTTTAGTAGGGTAGAAATAGTTTAATCCAAGGATGCAGGGTACATATTAGGGGTATTAATGATAAACAATTTAAGTCAAAAACTTGATACTGCTAAATGAACTATAATATCTAATTTGAAATTAGAAAAAAAACAATAATTCTGTTTTGCATTATCTAACCCCATTCTTAAATGGCAGGGGTTGCAAGACTGATATTCAAAAAAGTGAATAAAATTGTGATAGTCAAAATTAAAATGACTCTTATTCAAATGACAGAACTTGCCAAACAAAATTATCATGTTGTTATAATGTGAAGATTTTACAAAATTTGACCCAGCCAGAGTGGAGCTAAGTTTTTTGAAATGTTGAAAATAGGAGAAAAGCCAGGAAATTGGGTGATTTGCATAACACTTCTTTCTCACACTTTTTACAACTGCTTGTCATCCTAAAAGGTGAATCTTATCAACATTTCAACCTTGGTTTGACAAATGAATGGCAAGTGAATGAATCTTTGTAAAAAAGTGATTTTCAGCAAAACATCCTGTGTTATGTGCAGTGTCACCTTAAATAACTGTTTAGGAAATGAAAGTGTATTAGTAATCAAGTAATTGTATATTTAAGGCCATCTGACCCATTTGACTCCCACCCATTATCGTGTAGTTACTTGTATTTTATGTTTTACTGATTTGACAATAGTGTAATGTTGTAGATGTATGAGAGCCCACCAGCTGCTGGCTCCAGAAATAACTACGAATAAGATATATCAACAAAACATGAATAGATCACAAATGAGTTAGCATAGTGTTACTACTGATGAGTGATTGGTTTTGCTGCAAAAAGAATTGAAATCTGGTTAAAAAAGCATGGAATGGGCATTCTTGAGGTGATTAGTTTCCCAACTAACATTTTGCGAATTACTATGGGAGTAAAATGTTACTCATTTTACAAAATTGAAAATTTTATTCGTTATAATTTTCTTTTTGCAGGAACTGGCTTCTGTGATTGGCAGATCAAATACAACGCATGTGAGAGCATTTTTCAACCACAGCATGTCAGACCCAAGATGACACCAGTAGTGTTTGTTCTAGACTGAGCCCATGTACAAATATTACTCCCATATCAGCGTTATCCAACCTTATGATGCATCAGATATATCACTCAATGACTTTTTATCAATTTTGATCTCCTGAGAGAACAGACAAGGGTAAGAAGTCACCCAAGTTCATTGACAATGGCATGATTCAGTGAACAGTATGTGGAGAACACTTCAGTTTAATCAATGTAATGAAACATTTTCCTTTGTACTTCAATTGTTTTGATGGTTTATTTTCAGCAGAATGATTTTGCTAAAAAATATGTAATGATTTTCATATTTTTGTGACAATTAATGCAATGAGGTTGCTATTGTAAATTTTAAATTTCAAATAGTGGTTGTTAGAAGTTCATGGAAATGCAAAAAAAGTGAAAAGAGGAAATGTGTACTGAGAGATTTCAATGACAAGTACATAAATATGATCACAGATGCCATTGATTTTCTGTTAGTCAGATGGCCTTTTATAGCGCCCTCACATGATCATGATGCAGGTATTCATGCAAACTGGCTGGCCCTAGCTACAGCAGCCTTGACATCAACAGCTTCCCCAGTGTACATTAAGTGAGAATGTTTACAGTGTTTCTGTAACTTGTCTACATGATTGAATTCTGAGAAGTGCCTTTAGACGTCACTATCCTTGCCCACGCATGTTAATATGTTATTCCAGACCACCTTCCCTTGGAGGTTGTTGGCATTACAGGAAATTGAGATGGGTTGCTGAATGTGTTGGATACATCGTGGCAAATTCACTGCTTTCATGAAATCAATCTGCAGAGAATGACAAATGACTTTTGTCCATAGCATATACTCAAACATCTTGGATTCCTATCATTTGTCATGTTTTTTTTTTTCTTCAAAATTGATGATGAAACTAATTTTTCATTTGCCACGAATGTCAGTCCATCAATCTTTTTAATAGGTACATATCACAGCCAGTCACTAGAAACCAAGTATGATCAGTAAAGGTTCATTGATTGTTTTTGCTTTCAGTATAATTCCTAATGCTAGATTCAGATGTGGCTTTACATGTAACTTCGGAAAACAAAGAAAGTTTAATTGGAGTTAACAGAGTAAACTATTTGAATTGGATTTAAAAAAACATTCGATGCTGATGTCATAAAAATGAAAGTGTTAATGAAGAACTTGACATTTCCTTGAACAACATAAAAACAGTTTGCAAGATACACGACATTACAGGAGTTTTTATTTTTGTATGAAACAAATTTTATTTGTTGGTTTGCTCGAATGTCATAATTTGCCTTGTAGCATTATATTGTTTGTTGTTAAAAATATCAACAAATGCTCACTCAGGAATTAACTGTTTCATTTTCATGGAAAAAAGAGGTATATGACAGTGCTGTTTTGCAGTAGACGAGTGTGCGTTCGTAGAGAGATAGACGTCTCAGAAAATGTGGTCAAAAAGATGTAAATTTGTAAATGATATTGATATCAAATTGGAACTCAGAAACATGATGAGAAACTGTCATTTTGTTGTCAAGTGTCATGAAATACCTGCCCCATTAATGTTGAACCAGAATTCAATGATGTTTATGTTGTCACACTGGGTCATTGTTCCATGTTTTTTAATAGGTTCATTTCTGTTATTGCAGAGGCCAGTGTACTTACTGAAGGTAATTTGTGAGAAATTATATTTCCACCTTAATTGTCCGGCCTTTCTCTGCTGAACACCTTTCATGCATAATAGAACCAACAGATGAATTCATAAGAAGGTTATGCTCAATGTCATATTTAATCATACAACTTTTTACCAGGCAGTCAACAGGTCAAAGGTTCAATGTCAGGTACATAGAGGATTTTGCCTGACTCGGTGGCTTTTGCTCATTGACTGCTATATCAAGGTCACAGCTTATTGATCAGCATAGGCTATTGAATGAAGGACTTCAAGCTATACAGTCCAGTCACCTTACCTTGTTCCTGTACCGGTACAACAATTCTACCCTTCTAATTGTGTGAGTTGTTTTTCTGTCACTTTACTGCTATCATCACAGGGAACTCTGACTCCTTATTTGTTTGTTTATTTATGCATGTTTGTTTATTTGTTACTATGATTATTTTCATATACAATGAAGAACCAATAGAGTTGTATTTGTGTTCATATTATTCAATAAAGAACAGTGTTTCTTTACAAATATAGTCAATAAATGATACTTTAAAAAGTTTCTAATACAATCCCACATATGAAATATAGCATACCCGCCTTTGCTATGAGGAGTAAGCACTCATATGTGTCCACCACTCTCTCTGAATACTCACCAGTGAGTTGTATTAGAAAGGGTGGACACTGACATAAGGTGCCTTTTGATATTAAAAGTGCACTCCAACTTGTATGAATCCTGCAGTCTACCATCCTGATGTTTTATCATTTTGTGAATTAGATGCAAAAATCATTTATAAAACTGTTTGAACTGAGCAACTATTTTGGCAAATCCTATTAATTTATCACAAACGAAAGGTAAGCCAGTGTTAAAGTGTTTTTACAAGCAACAAGATGATGAGACAACGATAATTTTTTTTCCTCAATTTATCGATATACTCTGATGTGATATACACCAATTTTATTTCATTATGACCATTTCATAATTTTGGAGAAATGAACATGCAAGTTTTTCAACACAGCACATTAAAAAAAAGAGGCTACTGTTCTACAACAAGTGGGGGAAAATGTAGGCGCTAAATTTGCTAGTTAATTTTCTTCTGCTTCTGTATGCGAGAAATCTTCATTCTCGCGAGCCAGAGGAATAATTTCTGCTCTGCTGACCTACGCAAAAACATTGCAGGTAGCGCTACGCTGTTGCCGTAAAGAGGTGCGTGGTTTATGACGATGGAAATCTTACAAGTGCCAGACTACTACAACTCTTAAAAGAAATGTCTCAAAGGAGAAACACGTAGATGAGCAACAAACAAATCCGAGTTCAAGTGATCGTTTTTGCACAGAGGCTTGTGTACACTCCCTCTGTGTCCAGCCTATGAAGGTGTTCTGATACATTGACATTTATCCATCCATTCTGAGTTGAAAACAACAAAAGATACGTACAATGTACTCTTTGTGTGTGTGGAACTGTGATTAAAGAATATATTGTGTAAGACTTCTCCAAAATAAAGGCTTGCCTATGAAAGACATATAAGTCATGCCATATATGGATTGTTTAAAATGGGCAGTGCTCAGTGAGTAGAAGCCCTTGACCATGGGACTTATCAAAGCAGCTGTCCCATTGCTCAAATGTGCCACAGCTGTGTTGTGAACATGCTGACAGCCAACATGCCAACCTTCATGGAAACATGCTGTGACAGTGTAACACTGCTGGTCAGCTACAGAGCCCACTGATCCAGCCAGGAAGGGGGAGGCGCCAATGTGTGGTGAATCATGGGGACAAAATATTTGCAAAGCCACATGGTTAACCACAGGGCATTCTGACCACAAGTGTCCGTCATCGTTGTTTTGTGTGTGAGGTTGCACAAAAGAACATACGTAAAAGGAAATGCATAAACTAGTAAGGCATGCACACACCCTGTGGACTGACCACTATGATGAAAGAAAGACCATTTCAACACTGCCGATGACATCATCATCTATCGTTATTCATATTCATTCTATCATTTACAGTGCCTCAATTATGGATATTGCACTCTGTCGACCTTGTAATTTTACATTTTTTAATAAGCATACACTTGCAAACTACTTTCTTGTCAGTTAAATTAATCATGTTCACGCAGTATAATGAATGTAGACAGGCTTGCTTGATTACATGCAAATTGACAAAGTTCACTTGCTCTAGTTGTCAGCTGTTTTAATAGTTGTAAGATATTTTCAATTTACGTGTATTTTGTTCTGTTTGTGAAACATAATTTCTTCATCAACTCTTAAAACCCTGTCAAAATACCAGTGATCAACTTGTTAACACAGCCTATTTGTATGTGATGTCACATGTCATATTGTTAAACAACTAAATTTTAGTCCAGACAAGAATTCGCTT
Organism: Ptychodera flava; assembly: GCF_041260155.1. Classification (NCBI taxonomy): domain Eukaryota; kingdom Metazoa; phylum Hemichordata; class Enteropneusta; family Ptychoderidae; genus Ptychodera; species Ptychodera flava. The sequence continues at coordinate 6,822,465 of NC_091940.1, forward strand.
GAATCAACAATAAAATCGCCGACTGTACACAATGCACAATATTGACATTGGTAATACATATCACGTCAGCGTACTTTAGGGAGAGGATAGTTCCAGCCTGTGTGTCCTCTTGTCATAGTTGTTCCATGATAGTTGTAAAGTTTTCATCAAGGATCTGTGAGATTAAATCTATTGGTCTCCTTGGAGCCATAAACCTGCTAAATGCAGGTCTTTTGTCTTTTTGTCCAAATCAAACAGAACAAGAAAGACTATCCCTTTGCAAATTCCAGAATCAGCATGACTCGTTAAAAGAATGTACTTATGGAATAAACATTATTTGGGTTCAAATACTAAAACTGCGTTATAATTGCTCAGAAAAATAAATCTGTATAAAGTGTCTGTGAAATGGTGACATTCATTCTTGTGAATCCTGAAGACCGGAAACTGCTTGGCATCTGGAAGCAAGGATACACAGTACTACCTTTAATATACAATGTAATGAACAAAGGACTGGACAGCTGGAGCAGACAGAAAGATGCCTAAACAATGACATTGAGTTTCAGTTATTTGCCCATCGAGGGTCTATGAATTGCCACATTATGTAATACCTGCAAATGAGCCTCAGCAGTGCTGTAGAACACATGGTACATTTGTTTGACTGAAAACTTTAGATCGTATACTCATGTAAAGCCAGTGAGTAGTGCATCATTGGCCAGGAAAATCAAAAAAGTATTCAACCGAAAAGTTCTGCATTTCAACACTGGTTTTATACTTGTAGATTTTCTATAAAGGTGTTGGTGTGGGACAGAAGAGATTTGATACACAGTAAACATTTAGATCATATAAAACTGAAATCTTTAGAGGAACAGGATGGGGGATTCAGGCTCCCTGTTTGTTTGTTTATTTGTTTTTTTATACATGTTTGTTTATTACTTTTGTATGATTATTTCAATAAACAATTAAGAACCAATAACGAGTTATATATTATCATGTTTGCCAATAAAGAATGGTGTTAGTTTGTTTATTTTTGTTTGTTTGTTTGTTTGTTTGTTTGTTTGTTTGTTTATTACAAGTATAGTCAAAAGTTGATACGTTAAATAGTTTGTAATACAATCCCACATATATGAAATAGTGCATAGCCTGCCTTTGCTTAAAAGCACTCATGTTTGTCCACCACTCTTTCTGAATACGGTACTCACCTTTTTTAGGTTTTCTGTTTTCATGAAAAAAAGACTGACTCCACACACAGGAAATAGGGTGGTAGGGGCAATGTCACTGTTTTCAGTGCCTGTCTGTGTTATGAAATACCATTAATATTCTTCAAGCATTTCATGAGAGTCAAATTCAAGAGACAATACCTGTAAACTTTAATAATATTTTTATAAATTTTGTTACAGTATTATTGTAAAAGAAGTATGTAAAGTCTTCGTCTGCTTCCTAAAATGATTGTTGAAATAGAAAATGTAAGTCTTACAAATACAACTCACTGCATATAAGAATGTTATTGTTGACAAATAAAGTCTTTTTTAAACTTAAACTAAATTGTCAACAACATTCTAGACTGTGTTGATGAGTTGGACTTAAGACATTTAGGGATGGACCATTTGATATCCTTGGGGGGTCAGTAATGACAAAAAAAAAAACCAGCTAGAGAAGGCTTGACAAAAAAAAAAAAAGGTGGGAGGGTGGAAAAAAATAATGTACAATGGATCAGGTGAGATAAGATAATGCTACCACATCAATCTTCCAGACTCCCCTGAATATCAATTGGTCCACTCCTCAGTGATTTTTGAAACAGAACAAGAAGTTGTATTTATAAACAGAACAAACATATAACAGAAATACATATCACATGTGACAGCTACAGGAGATTTTAAACCCCACATTATACTAGCTTTGCAATTTATCAGTGATACACATATCAGAAAGTATTTCATTACATTCTTTATTCATTCTTTCCATATTAAGAATTTGATTGAAGTTACATTTTGTTGATTACTCATACTGGATTCTGCACGATTCTGTCTGATATTGATATGAGCGACTTTGACAATTTAATGTCATGCTTACAGAATGAGACTGCATGTGACTTTTATGGAAAAATCCAGTGTTCACGCTCAAACTCTCCTCAAACAAACTTTTGACCAATCTCTTTCAAAATTGCAAATTTTGGTACCAGAGAAACAAATTACCTTAATTCTAGAATTTCCTAAACTCTGTACTTTCAATTTGGCCTGCCGGAAGTGACTGGACAACAATTTCTCTGTTTCTAGTATTCTGTATTTAGCTGCACATGTAAGAACTTCTAGGAAATCAGCTGTATATTGTATGTATCATTAAAAATAGAACATTATGAAGGTACACAAATATAGGATGATGATTACAGTAATTTATTTTTTGTTGTCCATCATGCACTATTGAGCAGGAATGTCAATTCTATGGACACTTCTTTAAACCAAAGACATCTGTGTATCCCTTTCTTTCTCCATTGACATCACTAATTTTGTTTATCAATGTTGTCATTTCCTGTTCTATAAATATATAAATGACTAATGTTTGCATTTTGGCCTTGGCAGCAACTAATAGGTTTTCAATCCTGTTTTTATCTTACTGACATTGTTCTTCTTGTTTTTATGAAATCAATATAGCAGCTTTGTAAAGAACAGAACTTTTTCCAGCTATTTCACACTTCCACATTAAAATTGAATAAAAATAAACTTGTCAAATTCAATGAGCAATTAGCTTGCTGTCTGATTGAATATATTTGGAACCCTTTAGAGGTATCTGGCCATGTTAAGTAGTTAAAATTAGTCATATATTTTAAACAATCTACTTCTGAACCCTTGTTTTGAAAAAGTTCTTTACATGAATATTTCTAACCTATGCCCTGTTCAGTAAATGAAATAGTTCAGCATACATAGTTGAAGTTTACTTCTCACTCCACTTCAATTGTCATTTACTCTTTCACAAACAAATGAATATACTTCAGTTAGAATGAAGGGTGTGAAAATGTTTGTACACTGGAATTTTTTCAGAAGCTTTGCTTGCCTGCTGTTTATTTCGACTCATTTATGGAGCAATTTACAAAATCAAAAAATAACAAAACATTCAGGTTTTTAGCTCCCATAGCCATAATTATGTATATATGGCAATGGAAGCTATTCTTATAGGCTAGGGAAATGTTTGTATGTATGTATGTCTGTATGTCTGTATGTCTGTATGTTTGTATATCTGTATGTCTGTCCGTCAACATCAAAAACTCCAAAACCGCTGCACATTTCATCTTGATATTTGGTGTGTACATGGATGATGGGCTGTAGATGAGATTTTGTTCAAATGAAGTTGTCATTGCCAAAAATATGCAAATGAAGTGAAAAATGTAAAAACAGTCAAAATTGAAAATCTCAATAACCACTGAGCAGATTACATGAAAAATTAGCATGTAAGTACTTTGGGCTGACCTGAAATGATTGTGTTTTTTTTTATTTTTTTGATATTGTTGAAAATATGCAAATTAGTGCCAAAAAAGGCGTTTTTGGTAAAAAATCTTCTTCTTCATAACCGCTGGTCAGACAGCTTTGATATTTGGTATACAGGTCCCTAGGGATAACCCAACTTGGATTTGTTCAAATTGTGATGAAATATGCAAATCTGTATTTTTAAGGAATATTTTTGTCATTTTTGGTCAAAAATTTATTTCATCAAAACCGCTTGTCTGACAGCTTTGATATTTGGTATACAGGTCCCTAGGGATAACCCAATTTGGATTTGTTCAAATTGTGATGAAATAAGCAAATTTGTATTTTTAAGGAATTTTTTTGTCATTTTTGGTCAAAAATTTATTTCATCAAAACCGCTCGTCTGACAGCTTTGATATTTGGTATACAGGTCCCTCGGGATAACCCAACTTGGATTTGTTCAAATTGTGATGAAATAAGCAAATTTGTATTTTTAAGGAATTTTTTTGTCATTTTTGGTCAAAAATTTATTTCATCAAAACCGCTCGTCTGACAGCTTTGATATTTGGTATACAGGTCCCTAGGGATAACCCAACTTGGATTTGTTCAAATTGTGATGAAATAAGCAAATCTGTATCTTTAAGGAATTTTTTGTCATTTTTGGTTAAAGATTTATTACATCAAAATCGCTCGTCTGACAGCTTTGATATGTGGTATACAGGTTCCTACAGATAAACTAAATATGATATACAGAATATATGATGAAATCTGCAATTTTGTATTTTTGGTGCAATTTTTGCCATTTTTTGGTCAAAAATGTGTTTCTCAATAACTACTTGTCTGATGCCTTTGATAATTGGTATACAGGTTCCTGGGGGTTCTCTTAGTGTGATATAGTGAAATTTGATGAAATCTTCAATTTTGTATTTTTGGGTCAGTTTTTGCCGTTTTGGGTCAAAATATTTGTTTCTCAAAAGTTACTCATGTGATAGCTTTGATATTTGGTATACATTTTTATACATAATTATGATGAAATCATCAATTTTGTATTTTTGCAGCTAATTTTGCCATTTTAGGTCAGGCCATCCTGAAATGAGCTATCAAAGATCTCAACCTTCTTCATCAATACATATGTCACAAAAAGTTGCTCTCTACATAACACAGCAGAGCTCTGTCGACCATTGTATACAATGCAAGATCCGAGGTACATGAATATTCCACATTGATTAAGGGTCATTAGCATAAAATTTTAATACAGAAACAATGCTCATTAAGGTAATCTGCATATTTGAATATCATTATACCTCGGATCTTGCACTAATAGGACCATTGGGTCGCTTGTTAGCTCCCATAGCCATATGTATATATGTTTACAAGTTTACATTTTATTGAAAATCTCAATAGCCACTGAGCAGATTAGATGAAAAATTAGCATGTAAGTACTTTGGGCTGACCTGAAATGATTGTGCACATCTTGGGTCAGTATCTTGGACTTGCTATTTTTCATGAATTTTTTTGTAATTTTCTCCCATTTTTGGTCAAAAAATCTTCTTCTCTGAAACCACAAGTCTGATTGATTTGAAACTTGGTATGGAAGTACATAGGAGTGACCTTTCGGGAGTTTCCCAAATCTGGGCAAATCGTGGTGAAATTTGCATATTTGCATTTTTGGGCTATTTTTTTCATTTTTGATCAAATTTTTTTTTTCTCTGAAACCACACGTCCGATTGAGTTGAAACTTAGTGTAGAGGTTTTTACGGGTGACGTCAGTAAGATTTGATCAAATTCTGGTGAAATTTGCATAATTTTATTTTATTGGGGGAATTGTTTCTATTTGTGATAAAAAAATCTTTTAGCTTGATTTTAGCTTGTTTTGATAACTATATGGGAGCGACCAGTGACATTGTCACTATTTTTCCAAATATGGTTAAAATGGGTCATAACGGCTGTTTCAAACTTCAAGTATCAAAATTCAAGTATTATCAGGTTTATTTTAAGAAATTTCCTTCTCTATTCCCTCACTTTGCATGGTCATGCCTGTTTTGTTTATGAAAAAGAACCAGGTAAAACAGTCTCCTTAGGAAAAGTTTGAGCAAAAGTTTTTTTTTCTCTGAAACCACACGTCCGATTGAGTTGAAACTTAGTGTAAAGGTTTTTACGGGTGACGTCAGTAAGATTTGATCAAATTCTGGTGAAATTTGCATAATTTTATTTTATGGGGGAATTGTTTCTATTTGTGATAAAAAAATCTTTTAGCTTGATTTTAGCTTGTTTTGATAACTTCAAATGGGTCATAACGGCTGTTCAAACTTCAAGTATCAAACTTCAAGTATTACCAGGTTTATTTTAAGAAATTTCCTTCTCAATTCCCTCACTTTGCATGGTCATGCCTGTTTTGTTTATGAAAAAGAACCAGGTAAAACAGTCTCCTTAGGAAAAGTTTGAGCAAAAGTTTTTTTTTCTCTGAAACCACACGTCCGATTGAGTTGAAACTTAGTGTAAAGGTTTTTACGGGTGACGTCAGTAAGATTTGATCAAATTCTGGTGAAATTTGCATAATTTTATTTTATTGGGGGAATTGTTTCTATTTGTGATAAAGAAATCTTTTAGCTTGATTTTAGCTTGTTTTGATAACTTCAAATGGGTCATAATGGCTGTTTCAAACTTCAAGTATCAAAATTCAAGTATTATCAGGTTTATTTTAAGAAATTTCCTTCTCAATTCCCTCACTTTGCATGGTCATGCCTGTTTTGTTTATGAAAAAGAACCAGGTAAAACAGTTTCCTTGTGAAAAGTTTGAGCAAAAGTTTAAAAATATCCTGTTTCTAACTGTGTATTGCCTCAACACATACACACTCATAAAACCATTGAAAAAAGTTACAGATGATACAATTTACGATTCAAACAAAAAATATAAAATCAAAAAACCTGAGTGATGGTAGATATTATGCAGCCTTTTAGAATCAATGTGTATTGATTTCAGTCATTAACTTCTTTGCTTACAGGAAGTTCATGAAGCTGTAGTGTTTCCTTCCTATTCATACTTTTCTACATTGAAAGCAGAAATTAAATAAAAACAAAGAAAGATGTGTGACTTACTAGATGCTTATTTTCATTAAGAAAATATAGCCGGATGGCACCCTGTAGCCTCATTATCAATAAAGAACTTTGATTTTCTGATAAGACACTTTAAATAAAATTCTTTGTTTGCTATCTTTATGCTGGTAGATTTTCAGAGAAAATTAAGAAAATAAACATAATGTTAACACTATTACAAACAAAAATATTATTTTTCCAAAGGAAACCAAATAAAAATTTAGCATGTGTTTTTTGTCTGTGTTTGTTTTTTTCCCTTGCTGGGTGGTAAGTTTTTCAAAAATCCAATTATGGCAAACAAAGAATTTTCTTTAAATAGCCTGATCAAGATCCAGCAGTCTAGAATCTGTTTGTAGTTTTTGTAACGTACCCCAAAGCTTAGCAAAGACCATACTGTGATGAGATACTAGACTTGGCTCTGAGTATTGCCTTTGTAGTTACATTTTTGATGCCTCATCAATAACAGTGTAGTCTTATCTCACTCAAACAGATGCTGTGACTAATTGTCATGATGACTCTTTTGAGACTTACAAATATAAAATGTACACATGATTATTGACAAATAAGTAAGATTGAGAGTAAATAATACAATAAAGTGGTCATCATGCTATTGTTGCAGTTGTATGGCACTTGTGTACCTTGAGCTGTGTATTTAATGGTTAAGTTTAAGTTTGGTTAAGTTCATATGGTTTTATAGAGATATATATTACTATAATTGTTAGAATGAAAAAAGCAAACAAAACTGACTTTAAAATACTTTGCTTGATGTTGTGACTGTCCCTGTATGAGGAAAGAATTAAATTAAAAACAGTAATTAAGTAGAATAATCTTTAAGTTTGGGAATTCTTCTTTATCTGTAATGAGATGTCAACAAAAATGAAGCAGTATTATAGATGATGTGTCTTATTGTTTTTGGAAATGTTTACTTATGAAAAAAAGACAAAAAGTACCGGTGTATGTTCATTAACCAAAGAAAATCTTCCCTTTCTCTTTCTATGATCTCTTCATATTACTGTCCTGGGAGGATGGTATGCTCAAATTAATTTCCAACAGAATAAGAGAAAATACTAGTCTTATTTTTTTCAAATAGTCGTCACTGTGAAAAATACCTGCCAATCAGGAACATGGAGGTGTGGTCCGTTCATATGAATGTTTACTTAATATTCATGGTATCGCTTGCCAAAGAGAGGGCATGACCTCTGCTTGTCGGGTCATTGACTGCTCTATGAATTTATGTAAGCTGCACTACCTTGAGGTCAGCATACAAACCTATTATTTTGATTTTTTTACAGATCTCAATGCTCGTAATGGGTACAATGAACACAGTGAATGGGGCACCCTGAATCTTACACTGGCCAACACGACTGCTGATATTCAAATTGTGCACTTTCATTGTAAATTAGCACTTGATCAATCTGGTGACAATGAAAAACACTGTTAATAGATAGTGTACATACTTGAAGGGACAAATGGAGAAAAATCTGTTGAAAGTATTTTCTGGTTGTTAGTTTTACTGTCAGTTTTTCTGACCAGAGCATGAACGGCTCTAATAATATGTTATGCATAAAAGTATCGCAATATACATGTGTGTATTGAAATAACTGTACTCCTATCAACACTTTAACACTTAATTATAACACTTTACTGCATAAGAACACACTCCGGAAAGTGCAGTATAGCAAAAAAAGACTAAACATTCTTGTCAATATCTTTACCTGAAGCTGCTGGGGGGAACACAGACCGTGGTTTGTTATATATTTAATGAGAAAAAGTTTATCATCTGAACTTAAAATGTACAAAAACTTTTCTCTTTCATTTCAACACAAACACTGCTGGAGACTCCTTCATATATTCAACACAAAGACCAAATACTGGTGATTGATAAGTAATTACCATGCATGCATGACTGCTCCCTAACTTTAACCTTTTCACAACAATGGTTTGGCTCAAACCCATTGTTGTCAATGGTGAGTATGGACCTGATTATAGGGAATTGAGGTTGAACAGGTTAAAGCTTTTTCAATTCAACCTTTCCAATTTTACAATTTTCATGTGATTCTTTTATGTATTTTCCACTGTAGAAAATGTCACCTAGCTGTCACTGAACTTGACAAAGGATGTCTTTAAAGATCCCATTATTAAACACTCTCCCCTATATACAGGTAATGATTTGTCTCCATCTGTGATTGTTTTATTGGGATATTTGTTTTTTACCCTTGCAACACTTTGGTTTGGCCCACATCCCTTGTTATCAATGGTGATTGTGGATCTATTTACATGAAACTGGGGGACTGAGAACAGGTTTAATGGTCAATCTAGGCCTTCACATATCTAGATGAATAAATCTATTTTATAGTTTTCCCTTCAAAATGTGCATGCTTTCAATATTTCACTATTAGAAACCAAGAAACCAGTAACTTTGATTTTTTGTAATTTAACAAAAATTAGCATACATGAAAAGAATTACTGAAACAAGCAGAAATGTTGATTATAATCTGGAATTGCAAGCTTCAATATGAGCTGCAAATAATCAACAGACATAGACATAGGCTTGATAGGGTCAGAGTGCAGGGTTGTGCCCAACCTTATGAGAGATTGGAGACAGTCTCAGAGGAGCTTAGATGACCCGAAACTTAAGTGTACAAACAATCAAAATATTGTTCATCTCTTTATAGAGGCACTGTTTGCTTATCCGCTTCATCTGAAAATAAAAATCTAGCTTTGAAGGAAAAGAAGGACAGACATCATGTACATAGTTGATGTTCACAAGAACTGATGAGCAAATGAGGGATAGAGGACTAATGTAAACAAGAAAGGTGTTAACATTTGTACGGAATGACACTTTCCATGTTTTGGTTTTAATAAAGGTAAAATGGAAGATAATTTTTATTTGAATGTATTTTGTTACAATCTTATGTGTCTTTTCCAGGAATTTTCAACAAATAAGTCAAATTACATGTATAATATAAAGTCACGTTTTCCATGCCAGGAGGATTTTAGAGCATCAGCTTTCACAAGATCATGGATTGTTTCGTAGCAATCAAGGGTTAAAATAAGTCCATTCCAAATGAATACAGTACAATATGGTATATTGTCATTGTCAATAGTACAGAATATTATTAGCTATTTGAAAACTCAAACAAAGGTAATTCACATTTATTTTGGACAAGACCAAGTAAATTATCCACTAAAGAACTCGGAACCAATCACAGACTTCTCATACAACAGTTATTGTCTAAAGTTGTCATTCATTGGTTTGATTTTGAAGACATTCTTCAATGATATTCCAAAATGCCTTATCCACTCCTAATCTTTCAATACTATTTTCTGATCTGTGTAAAGGTATCGAGGAGAAGAACTAAACCTGTAATAGTGATCTCAGACTGCAAATTAAAAGAGATTCCTGAAACTGTAAGGCTATGTTTAAAATTTTGCAGTTTTCATTTCCCTTTCATTGATTTTATAAATAAACATCAGGTATATGGCTGCATAGACATTATATCATTTTTTGCTACTTTAATGTTTTCCCTCAAACTACAAGTGCAAGAAATTTACTTGTACTTTCCCTTGCTTTGTTTGTTTTATGTATATTTTATATTATGTACTTGTTGACTTTTTGTTTACTGAACAGTTACATTCCAAAGATTTCTTCATCACCTTTGTTCGCAACAAGCATGCTTGTAAGTTATAGAAATTAGACATGACTTTCAGTAACAAATGCTTGCTTTGGTGTTGCACAAGCAATGGTAAACAAGTTATCAATCAATTCCAGGGTGGTGTAATATAGGCCAATGAAAACAAAGGACAGTACAGAGGACGCCCCCTTGTGACCCAAAATTAACCAATCAGAAGGCAGATTTGAACTTTAAATCTACCCATGGTCTGAATATATCTTTTGAATAGCTTATTTTTTACTTTGCATCATAAAATCAAACCTCATTCTCCTGAACGGAGGAAAGGCATTAGTTCTTGCTGATTTATTGAAATACTTGAATAAGAAACTGTATTTGAATGGCCTCAGCCGTGTATTTTTAATATGAAAGCAGTTTTAAAATCGATAGATTATTCATGGTTACGGGCCTAATGAATGGACGAAATGTCGGCTACAATCATGCGCAGCACGACTGTGCAGTGAACAAGTCGGCCATTTTCAACTTTTGCTGACTGGATCTCTCTGCTTTTCGAGGAGGATTTTATCGACGGTTTCTGGCCCATATCACCGCTAGAATTCGTCAAGAACAGTGCAGTTTGGATGGATCCACAAATAGCTTGGTATCAACCAGAACAATTTGGACCAGCACATAATCTGTGGATGCAAAATTTTGAAGCTACTAAACGAGGTTTGAGCGATTTGTACTTGAGGGACGGGATCGTCGGAATGAACGACAGCAGGACCGCCCTGGAACCAAAAAATCTTCACCCAGGTCAGGATTATATCCCCTTGGACAGTAACAGAGATTCCAATAACTACAGAAATGGACAGCAGGGCTTCATTTACGGTGATAAAACGAACTATGGGTTTAAAAGGAAACGAGATAATCCTGCGAGTACGTATGGATATGGGTTGAAAACTAACCAGCAGAAGGGCGAAGGAGGTACACCATGGCGAATACCAAATAAAACATATAGCGATGGGGTTTTAGGGTAAGTATTGGGACCAGGCAGTTCCCCAATAGTAAATTTTGAACTGTTTTACTGATCAGAATATTCGTATGTAGCTGCTTGCGTAACACCAACATTTGCTGTTTGTTTTACGACGCATACCGTTGAATGGGGTTCAAAAGTTACGTACCCATGTCTATCGCGAGGGCCGTTAGCTATAGCTGCAAAACCTAGTGTTGGTCACGCTGCGGTGAATATGCACAGGCCGTCTCCAAAAATATCAGATCTTACTTCACTACCGTATTTTTTCACCGTACAATTTTCGAAATCCCTTAGTTTTCATATACCTTACATTACACTCTAAGACATCGCAGTTGACGTTATCTGTGTGCGTCTGTGATTTTGGTTGAAAATGACATGCTCAGATATCGTGTCGTATGTGCGGCACTTGTCAGGTAAAGATGGCCCCTCCCATGCAAAAAGGAAAATTCAATATGGTAGACTTCAATAACAACAATTTCGCCGTCGAAATAGCTTCAGTTTCGGGTTCTCTGATACGAAATAAGCCGCTATTTCTCCAAGGAAACTGACTAAAATTACAAATTGACAGATTTCAAATTGATGTGTCGACACGGACAGGAAAAGAATAGGCCACAAATCAGTTGTCAGATGTCCAAAGAAGCCGACGAAGAAACTCCAGCCTGTATTACTAGTCTAAGTCGTGCCCTCAAACGTGATTGCAGCGGTCCAATAGTTGGTATATACTGTTAACAAAAATACCCCTTTCTTTGTTTTCTCGACACCGGTGACAATGACATAGTGTGATTGCCTTATTCTAGGAATGTGGATGATGGAAGGTGCTAGAAACAACCCACCGAGAAGCTCATCGCTAACCTTGACTCATCTTCAAATTACTGCAATTCACATTAACCAATTTCTAGCAATAAAGTGAAATTTTATTAATCTCCGTAATTGAAATAATTCGAAATTCAATCGTCTTCTAGGAACACCACATGTTGCCATGAATGTTTTATAGTCAAAATGAAGTGTGTTCATACACACGAAAACAGTGTTGACACTGACTCACTGAGCATGCTCTTTTTACTGGACCAGGAAAGCAGATGTTAGAGGTGGTGACTGAGTGACAGTCGTATGTGATACGTGAAAGAATATGATAACAAATACAAAATAATTTTGTTCCATCACCAAGAACAAACATATTCAAAATTACAGCAAAATCTGAAGATATAACATAGACAGACTATTCAAATGTCCTCATACCTTCCAGGAACGGCTCTGTCATGAAGAGCTTTCATTTTGTAAATTGACTCAAAGGTAACAATAGGCCGCCTTATGTATACCCATCTGAACAGTGGCAGCAGCAGCCTTTTGTTCCATATAAGTGCAGATGACATAATCTAAGTCTTGCTATCCTAGCTCAGTAATTGAGTAGGTTTGACCAAGTGTTTGGAATTATTATCCATTATTATTATCCATAACCTGGTTTAGTTAACCATCACAAGTTCATAGTGTCATCATTGAATACTTGGTTGATTTCAGAATTTGCTCATTGTCATTGGAAAGAGAATATCTCACACTGTGTGCACATGTATTATTTCATGCTCAGTTAACATGTTGAATTGTGTGGTTGATGTCTCTTCAAATTGAGCCATTGCCATCGTAAACCCATTGCTCTCAAAATCAACACGAGTATGAATATCTGAAGCTGTCCCTTCAATTCGCCTCGTGTTTACCTCCCCAGAATACCAACTGGTTGACTGTTCAAATATTGGTAGTTCTGCAAGACACTTTGTCAGTCATGTAAATAAACAAATTAGTGAGTGGGATGGTGCCATTCTTGTCATAGAAGTATTGGACAGTCACACTTTTAAAACGTGGGCGCAATGGAACATACCTAATGCTTCAACTTAAAATGTAATTTATGCCACAAAATACTGGTAGTGTAGTAGATGTTATAGATGTGGTTTAGTGGTCAGAAGAAAAAACAGCAAAAATATACTACAATAGTACAATAAGTGTTGATGGCTTTACAATATGATGAAATGTCTGGGATCAAAAACCCCTTACATCGCGGTACAATGTTCAAAAAGGGGTAAAATTAACAGTTACTGAAAAAGCCATAGTATTGATTGTGCCCATAAATTTACATTGGTTTTCAGCATTTCTAAATATTTTGCCATGGGAATATTATATTGTAAAGGAGAACTAGCGTGTTGAATTGATTTGACATAAGAACATTGATCTGATGGTTGAAAGTTTAACTTTGATGAACAGGTCAAGATTGTACAAAGGCAGTAAGATTGAAAATGCCTTTGTACAGCTTGCCATCAAATTGAAGACTATCTTGTCATCCTATTGTGTCTTGGCCAACTTGTGAAATAGCTGTCATGGAAACAAATGAAATGCAACATTCTATCAATCTGCTGTTTGTGAGTGTAAAGAATGTCACTTTATTCAAACAATGTCAGGTGTCTTAGAACTGCAGGAAAGAAATGTCACTTGGTCCATGTGCACCGGTAGATGTTGGAAGTTTTTGAATGAAAATAGTTCAGCAAGGTGCATTAGTGCCAGTGGACCAAGACTAAAATTAAAGGTCATGAAGTGGAGTCCCAGTGGACTGTGTAATGCAGATTTTATCACATTCCAGTCAAAGGCAACAAAATACCACCAGAATTTCAGAAAATGCATTTGGTTGCTGGTGTTGATTACTGAAGTTACCGTATTTTAAGGTACATGATGAATTTTCTCTCTGTTTTCTGTTTTGAAAAGTGTTCTGATAATGAGAGAGTGCTAATCCAAAATAATTGTGACTAGTGAACGGCCATTTAAGTTGCCATGTAAGGTTCTCCAGTAAAACTCTGTCCAAAGGTAGCTTAAATAACTAAAAGGTTGTGTATGTATTTTCATTTTCAATAAAAAGCTGTATATATGAAAAGCTCTTTGATGATTCATTTTCTAAACATCATTATTCAAATATCATTAGTGATTTGCAGGAAATAACATGTAATTTTCTGAGTCCGTCACAGCTGTCTGGCTTTGTTTATTTGCCTTACTGTTTTAAAGACATTTATACTGTGATACTCAGTTGATAGAGCTTACAGATAACCTGCTTTCAAACTCAGTAATTTTGTAAACATTTCAGATACCTTATGTGTCCACTGAGCATAGTAAAGAAAGCCTAGAATATTTCAGAAAAATGATTCTGGTGGTTTGAAGTACAAGTTTGTCATCCAAATATTGTAATTTTTTTTTTATTTTATATTGTCAGTGGTATGATAATCATATCTTCAACAATATTTTGTTAATTTATTGATTTATTTTTCATCTAAATGGCAGCAAAATCCTCTCTTTTGTCTGAAATTTTCTGATTTACACAAAAACAAGCATAAGAAGTAATTACAACAAAACACAAGTTTATTTTACTATGTTTTCATGGCCAGTATGTGTGGATGTAATATATTTTGTAATATGGGATAATGTTAACAGTGAGAATAAAAGTCCATGATGTAATACCTACATTCAGTTTTTCCAAGGTTTCATACAGTATATTTCAAAAAGTTCAAAATGATAATCAAAGTATATTGCTCAGATTGATAAAATCACCATTTAGAAATGTGGAATGCAAAAAGTCGTATATTTAGATCCATTTTCCTGTGTACTGTGAAAAGAGCATCTTCCTAAGCCTCGGCTAAAATTTCATCCTTTGAAAAATCTCATTCTGCATGTTCTATAAAAAAGAATTCAGAAGAGATACCCTGTGGGTGTCTACAATAAATATAGCCATGTGTGGCAGCCATAGAAGTGTCTGGCTGAAAATTAGCAACGGTGAATACAATGCAGCCAAACAGAAGAAGGCAAACCAGGACTTTTTCAGTGTACCATCTTTGTTTTCAGGATGTCACAGGCTAAAATCTTAGCCTTCTCAATCACAGGTGATCTGTAACATCTTTCATTGGTAAGGGGCGACGTCAAAAGTTCAATGTAGGATAAAAAACTTAATTCCCTTAGTTTCCCCCCAAACCCCCCCACCCCCCCTAGAAACTTAATTGACTTATATTGAACCTGTTGCCAGGCTCTATCTATGTAAAGCGAAGCTAAGGATCAGTCAATTTAGGGGTGAAATAAAGTAATGCATCGTTAAGGCCCCACTAGCTGTAACTCTTGAAATTTGTTGACGTCAAATTATCTACCTATTCTTTCCTCTCTGAAATCTACCCTCTGAAGAGATATGAGCTTTTACTGCATTAGGAAACCATTCCTTTCAGAACATTTGACATGTAAATTAAAATTTTATTAACGGTCATTTTGATTTCCTGGCATTTTCAAAATTAATAAATTAAAAGGAATCAGAACATACAATGTCATAGTTTGAAAACATTCACCCTTGTGGATTACAGTTTGGACTACGCTGTGCAGTTTATATGAAGATTTAAATGCAGATATGCATAGTATCAAGGGTTTTAGCTTTTCTGCATGGGGCTGTGATTTAATGTTTGGGCGAACATTTAATCGCAGTGTAATCTTATCTTGTTCAAAATTGCATATATAGCCCCGGCAGTGTGTACACAGACCTAAATGACTACATTGTCACAAACTTATTTTAGTTTGAAAGTAAATCATAAAAATAATGCTAAAAGATACAGCTAGTGGGGCTTAAGATTGGGAACACACTTTGTGTTTCATCCAATGTAAATACAACATACTAACAACAAATTTGAAGTTTATCAATGAATGACAAAAGAACAACAACATAAAGTCCAGGTTTCTCCTTCCAGAGGCATAAAATTTATCTCATCTGTCCTGGTGGTTGTAACAACTCAGTTCACACTGCTCCATTCAGGCGGACTACACATGCACCAGAAATGTAGCAAGATATAATTAAAAATAAATTCCGAGTGCAACCAGAAACAGTAGAGAAACTACCATCTATGGTGCAACAGAAGCCAACAGCCTGCATTGTTTACACTAACTAGGCCACTAACTAAGTGCAGCTCTGCACCGTGTTAAAACAACTCCCTCCGCTAGATTCAACACGAAAGTGTGCATTTCTGCTCTATTTTTTCAAAATATTCATTCCCCTGGCAATTTTACCTTAAATCGCTTTGTAGGATAGAAACTTTTTAGGTCAAAACCCCCCACCCCCAACCTAAAAGAATTAAGTTTTTTATCCTTCATTGAACTTTTGATGTTGCCCCTAATACCTTTTGAACTTTATGTAGTTGTAGTAAGTGCAGGTATGCCTTGCAGTGGTATTCACATTTGTGACAATCCAGTCTCCAAGTAAATTAATGTTATTGGGATCTCTATGTCTGGGAATCTATTGTAACTAAGCTGATGACAACAACAGAACTGGCCCAAACATCATGAATATGGGACTAGACTTTTGTGACATATGATGGACTGTTGGAGAGCTGTGACCTTTCAAGATCACACCATTATGTAAATGGTGACTTCATGGTGTTACCAGTAATTGCAACAGGCTCAACTGAAGTCTAGTAGACTATACTGTATGGCATAATGGGTACTGGAAAGGAGAC
The DNA here is from genome assembly GCF_041260155.1 of Ptychodera flava. Lineage (NCBI taxonomy): Eukaryota > Metazoa > Hemichordata > Enteropneusta > Ptychoderidae > Ptychodera > Ptychodera flava. The sequence goes on from NC_091940.1 coordinate 6,839,158, forward strand.
CGAGCAGCCCAGTGTCGATATACTTTCAAAGATATCACAACCATTGCTGCTTGGGTCAAGCAGGTTATATTTGTGATGAGCATGCCTTCACATATTCAGATGCAGAATATTGTGAAATTGAATGCTATTTATAGACATGAGGGGGAACCACTTTGCAATATTTTAGTGCTATTTTGGTTGACTGTCGGTCAAGAAAAGCCATAGTTGAACAAAAAGCCATAGTTGAACAGTTAGTCCTGCATTTGATTACCCTTTGACATGAAACTAGTGTAATGCTGGTATTATCATAATGGAATTAAACATGAATACAGTGGTGAGCCTGGGATGAGGAAGGACGGGTGAGAAGTTAGATATCACTTCAAAGTAAGATTGAAGCAAGGATATTATGTGAATGATACACAGCCAAACAAACTCATCTGTCTACTTTTTGTGACCCTGCATTGGCTACATTTGGCTACTTACTAGTTATTTGCAGCGTTCCATGCATTGTTGCAATGGGTACATTCACCTGATATGTAAATTAACAAGTTGCAAAACCAACTGGTAACTCCAATGCTTTGAAATGTTCTCATTGTCACCTTGTATGGTATAAAGTATATGTATATAGAATATATGTCTATCTCAACATGCCTACAATATTGACAAAGTTTAAGTATTTATTCTTATTGTTCATAACATTATCTTTTGTGTTTTTTTTCCTTCTTTTTACCCTTTATGTTGTTTAGGTTACATGAAGAGATTTTAGATTTCTACCGCTGGATTTCGCCAAGGGAAGAGGAACATCTCATGAGGGTTGAAGTGGTCGAAAGGATACGAAATATCATCCGGGGATTGTGGCCCGCGGCAAAAGTAAGTTAATGATAAAACACTATTTTCAATGTTGGTGGTATTGAATATGATAGCTTTCAGAAGCCCAAGTTGTCTTATTTTCAGTGGCGGCACTTGCCAAGATGGTATGTATTGCATAAGAAACTATATGTAGATTTGCTTGTTGTGCATAAAGCTAAGCCTTTCACAATGCATTGTTATCCTCTTGGGTATTCATATCTTTGTAAACTGTAAAACGTAATTGTGGAAGACAAAGTACCGTAAAACTGACCTACTATCATTTCAGATGAACCCAAATAGCACATCAGCGTACCAGTTGTTTTACATAACGAAATTTTGTCATGCCCATAAGACATAGTAAGGCCTGTGCATCACTGATTGGTTGAGTATTTAACATGGTCTGTGGTATCTAGGCGAAAGTTCTCGTGCGAAACAAAAATAATTGCAAGATAGATGGCAACCATACTTCTATGAAGATGTGTGTGGGTGTACTGTGAATATTGAAAGCTTTCATTTAAAATCAAAATTCATGTTATTGAATGGCTATGTTAATCTAATAACATGGCAGGTCTAAGTTGTTCTAGCAACTGGTGCTGCTTGTTATTCCCAGAAGTATGTGCGCATCAATCATTATCTGACCTGTGAGTGTATGTGTCTGTGCGAACTTTTGTAGTCCTGATTATCATGGCAGAATTCTTGTGATTTTGGTACGCCAACATTATGTTTTTAAAACAGAAACCCTTTGGGATTGAGGCCATGTCGGCTGGATGTACATGATGTTGTAAGGTAACTCTTTATGTCAGTCTGATGACTGGTCATTGGGAAGAGAGAAAGATTACAGGAAAAGTCATGAACTTCTTAGATGTGTATACAATATCAAGGAGGGAGATGATAATTTCGGCTTATGTCACATAATGTTCTCTAATGATTGCTGAGTATTTAGTTCTGTTGCATGGAAAGATGTAATTTATAACCTTTTGTATGAAAAGACATCCAGAAAAGTGACCATTTTCTTGATTGACTCTGGTTCTGATGTATGAACAGTGTTGTCATTTCATGTGAAGCCAGTAGGTTGATTAGTAATCCAGCAGTATAAAATAAATGTTTGAAATGATAAAAATGTTGACCTTTAAAACTGCTGACTGTACATAGCTCAGCAGTTGCTTGAAATTTTATCACTGCACTCTTGGGTATTAGCACAGGAGAAGGTACAAGGTCATGGTACATGGGACATGATCATGAGAAGTCAGCAATTTAGAAAGATGCTTGACACAGGATTTTAGTGTATTATGTTCACTATTCTAAAATGTTGCTATGCTGAATTTGGTCTTGCTATTGTCTTGAAAGGGTCAAAATAGGAAAACTCTTTGTAATTCCTCTTCCATGAACATGAGACTCAAAGTAGATAGTAACATCTAATGAGGTGTGTTTCTGATGTTAGTAATGTCATGCCTCAGACTCTTGTACAAGTGTTATGTCATTTTTGAGACAAAACAGGTTTTCTATTGCCACAGGCTAAATTACCTATATGCATATATTTTTGTTGCAATTTTGATGTAATTTAGATAAGTCTAAAAATTTAGTGTAGTGCTTCTCTATTAACCACCACCATCATCAGTATCTTAAAAGAAATGACAAATTTGTTGTTGATAATAAAGTTTTCTACGATAGTGGTTTGGTAGTCTGAGAAATGTGGTCTGAAGAGACATTCCTTAACATAAAAAAATTGTTTATTATTCCCATTGTGTTGGGGTGCATAAATAGCATCATGTCAAATCTGTGAGTTTTAGACAGAGGACGCAACATCTGATCCACAGTAGTACCACTACCAGGACACAAATTGTGTGTACTAGCTTGATACATTTAAAAACAGAAGTGTATCATTTGGTCATGCTTGCATTTTCTGTTGACATACACTGTAAACTCTTGACTCGAATCAAAACTTGATTTATGGCATGCAACATGAGAAATATCAAGATGCTTGCTTGTAAATTTTCTGTGGACATATTTTTGGTGTGCGACTGTGCAAAGGTACTTTACAGTGTTCCTGTCTCCATATTCTATGATATAGATTGCTGTGTTTAACTTTGTTGTCTAAATAAATGAAATAGAAATTAGTGTAACTAATAGATTACTGATTTTCATTCGTATTGCTATACACTCTTTCCTAAAATGAAATAAGTAAAAACAAAGAAATTGACATTAACTCTTAGAAAAAAAAAGAAAACCTATCAATCCCAAAATTTAGGAAAGATGAATACTGTAATATCTCAATTTAAGTAAAATAATGTAGTGCATATTGAAGCCCTGGACTTGATTTGTAGCGAAGTGATATACTCAAGTCATGTGTAGTTATGTATTGTGTTGTCTTGAGCCATTGTGCTGACTGTTACATGCTAATTACAATACTGGTGAGCAGGTATTTTACCTTAAGTGAGAGACAATATGGCTGAAGTTGAGCAATTACTGGTATGACATGAAATATTCAACGAGAATGGATTACCTCTTGGGTTGGTAAATTAATAGATACATTTCATTCTTACCTCAGTTATGCAGATTAATGAAAGCTTGCATAATAACCTGCAACAGCCAGTTTTAATAAGCTAACGAAGTGAGATCATTCATACTACAGCCAATACTGTTGTTATACTTGTTTTGCATTCTGTCCACTGCTATGGAATTAGTCATTCCCATGACTGTCTTCTAACCTTGAGAATGCTAAGACCAATCTTCTCTGCAATAGCTCTCTGCATTTGCATTGGGTCGGGGAGGTCGCTTTCATAATATGTAGGTGATGTACCCCTCTTTGAATTGCTTTAGTAGTTTGGGTAAATGTAGTATTCTTGTATGTCATGCCTAATATACCAATAATAGCTGAACCAAGAGCCTTGATAACTCACACAGATGGATAAATAAACAGTAAATGTATTTGACAATACAAGACCTATTTACACCAGTATGTGGGTTGATTTTGATGAAGGTGATTAGTGATCTTTGCCCCTAACCAGCTTACTGATCTGGAGTAAGGACGCAGGTATGCTGCTTATCAGCGCCAATACTGGTATGTCCATATAAGTATGTGCATCTAGCTACTGTGTAAATACACCCAGTTTGAAATCAAAATGTCCAGTGATATGCATTGCAGCGAGTGAGACCCCTATGCTATTTGAGATGCATCAAGGGTTCTTAGAACTCGTGCTGCAGCTTTGAAATATGTATGCATTCTCACTGACCCTGTATTCATCATCTGGCTGTTACCAAATTTAGGTGCACAATTAAAAGATTCCAATGTTGAAGTGATGTGGACATTGCATGTTACCAGTGGATGTTTTTGTCCTGATGGATTTATTTGTATTGTAGACTAATCCTTGCTCGGGGTCCAAAGTAATGTTGCCTGGTAAATTAATACCCAAACTGTGTTAATCGTCCGCAATATGTACACACACTAGCTGAGCGCAGATGTCTGTGTTTTGCCAAAGTGTGTTAATTCTGTATTCAATAATAGAAAGCACACTCATATTGCGCACTCATTTATTTCTGTATTTTTTCATGTGGTTGAAATGATTTTCCAGGCTTTCCAACCTTTGGACATGTACATTTTCTGCTGTAAAAGCAGCCTTTTAGTAAAATGAGCATGTTACACTTCACGTGGTGACGTCCAAAACAAATGGGACAGGTGATCTACACTTTATCCATAGCTTGACCTGCAGGTAGTTGACTAAAATGGGTATTTGTCAGGATATTCATCACAAATGACATTTGCAGGAAGGAGTTTTTCTCTTTGAGTAAATGCACCCTTTGTCAGGAAGTGCACTCCTTTTGTTGTTAAGTAAAATAAATCAAAATTTCCAAGTGATTCACTGATCATGATCAATGATACGGTAATCCCAGTTTGTGCTTTTCTCTTTGTCCTTCATTTTGTTGGTGTCTGTTTCTGATTAATAATATTAAGGCAACTATAGATTATCATCCTCTGGTTTATCTGTGTTTTTTCTTGTAACTTCCAAATGGCTGTGTTGGGTAGTGAAATGTGAGAACCTACTGTCTGATCCAAACTCCATACTTGTAAATCATTGAGTGCGCAGCAATATTGAATGTAAAAGTGACATTTTTAGGGATATTTTGGCTTTTATTGTAGATTTGCACACAGATGATGCCAAAATAACCAACCCACATAATCACATGCAAACTACAAAGATATTTTCAAGTTTCATAAGCATGTATCTGATCATAATCACTGGTTCAGACAGAGTGATGGTTGTGTATAGATTTTAAAAATAGCATCATAACCTGTTTGTTGTACAGTGTTTATTTTGGTTCATTGTTCAACCATAAAAGGCCACAGGCTTTATTCAGTAATAGGAGAACCATATTTCCATGTTTGCCATAGAACAACTTTCGTTTTCAATGTTGCTGAATGTTATGTTAGGGACAGTCATGTAATCAGTCTTGCTTAGTACAGCAGCACCTGTGATAAAGACAGCAATGTCTACACCAATATGTCATCATGTTTACCCATTTTATATTTAACAAACTTGCTGTAGTTATGTATACAGCCATGACTTGGTTTGAAACAGTAATTTTATGTGAATTTGTGAGTTTGCCTCTTGGTCTGTGCAAGCAAGCTATATGCAACATATTAAGCAGTATTGAACTCTATAATGTTACTGTGCGTTATTTATACTGTAAAATGATGACATTGCAGGTTAGCGGTACTGTTTATAATGATGTACATGTAGGCATAGACAGTAGAGGAGGGAGGGGGAAAAAGATGTAGGCTTAGCTTGGTATTCCTGTGATATATTGCATTGTGAAGTTTCAGTTACTTGTTGACAGAGACACCACTAATTAAATTGATCATCGTTTCACTGAATATGTATGATCTTGTCTGTGACCTTTGGTGAGATACACAGGTCTGTGCCAGTAGTGTGAAAGAAGAGCTACTGCTGTGGGTTGACCTTTGGGAAGATAAAGCTTCAATACACCATTAGTCTGCATCTATTTTTATCCTTCATTATAATTCTCACTGGACTTCATAGAGTGAATTTATTACGTGCTTTGCAAGATCATGGGCCAGCTTAACCAAATATTTCACTCCACTCCAGAAAAAAAATGGAGTATAGAGTTAACTGACATTTCTTGCATGATAAGAGCCGATTTCAACCAGATAACATTTTTAGAAACAAAGAAATAAAAATAATCATGGGCTGATTTATGTGTTTTTTTTTACAAAATAACAATGAAGTGAGTCAGCTCTGTGGGTGTTTAAAATATCTATATTAAAAAGTGCTAATCAGTTTGCTCTTTTGAAAACATGGCATAGGTATAGAAATGTTGGAAATAAACCTTTGCAAAAAATAAAACCAAAATGACGCTGTGTTTGATGGAGAGTGCCTGATCAGTAAATAATAGGGTGCTGATATTTGATTTCCCATCAAGAAAAGCTGTTCCGATATAGTGTAACACCCCATCACCCAGACATCATCAATAAAACAGTGATGCTGACAGTCTAATACAGTGTAATGTAACATAGACACGCACTATTTCTCAAACTTTGGCACTAATGAGTTGTGCGTAGGGTGCAGTTGTTGATAGGTCAGCTTCCATGGGTTCAGGCTGTTGGTACTTTTTACAGTCAAATGCCAGTTACGCTTCAGTCTTTCACGGCTAAACGTTTAACCTGTATTGTGCCAGACTCCAACCATTAAGAGCTGTTTTGTTGTTTGATTGTGTGGGCATCTTGCTGTGATATGTGTGGCATAGCAGCGATCGGTAGTTTGTTACGTGTGATAGAAAACAGATCGGAAAAGATACAAAGGATGTAGGTTCAACAGCCATTGACTCTAACAGATAGGCTCTGAAACAGTCTTTCAACGTTCAGTGTGGTACCATTTCATAGAGTTCATTGTTATTTAACTTCATGAAGTTCATTGTAAGCCAGGTATGTAGGTGTTACCGTTTGCATTTGCAGCACGTAAATCAAGAGTCTAGACATCATTTCAATGACTCTGCAGACACATTAGCCTGTAGGGACTTGCCCTGTGAAATATACCATTCACAGTAACGATATCCATGCACAAGACTACTCCAATTGAACTCTGACATTAACAAAGTCTGAATGTTTTCAAATCTAGGATATGCTGGAGCTTACTTATTCATCCTCTTTGGTTTTCTGTTATGGTTGCTATGTAATATCAAGTGTCCAGTGAGAGAACAAAGATTGTGTTATATTTGTAAAAATAAGAAATTAATGTGGTGTTGTTTGTGTGTGCTGTAAAGTGCACAATTTTATGTTGTGCTGCTCAAATTTATTGCTTACTATGGTATGTGAAGAGCTGTAGTCAGGGAGGGGGAACAAGTTGTTAGTCTTCACCAAGGAAAATGTTCTTGTAAAATATATTGGCCTTCTTTCAAGCCCACCTATTTCATTGTTTCATTTTCATATTAATTATGGCAATGCTGTATTATCAAGGAATTGCGATAATTAAGGAATCAATAATTACTGTAACACTATCATATGGAGATGTGTGAAGGGTGCATTTGTGAGATACTTCACAGTCTTTCAGGTATTGACTTAATTCCGCTCATTAGTGTAATCTGCCAAATTGAATCTCGTTGATATAAAACTGCACCAGCTTTCATGGTTTCACTGATGGATCAGCAGAATTTCAAACCCAGTCAAACAGCTCCCTAATAATGACAACATTTTCTAATGACATCAAGATGTAGTCAGCAAAAATTACAGCTTTCCAAATGCTATGGGCTATTGTAGCAATTCACAGGTTCCATGCAGTAGACTATCACCTTAGTTCAAAGAGGACTAGCTGAAGGAATATATTTTAACTCTTATTGTTTTTTCACTGGAAAATTTACTATGAGGATATTACTCTGCCGTCAGGTAGTGTATATACCCATGAAAGACCTGAAGGCTAAATTTTTGGTAGTATGTGTCGTAGTTTCAGTTTATTTTCCAAACTCCCTTATTTTTTGAGACCTAGAGAAGTATATTACACTGTCATCTGTGTGTGCAAGTTACACTGGAGGAAACAGATATTTCCAACAAGAGCAGTAAGAGCAAGTAAACACAAAATGATAATACAGGGAGAGAGGGAAGGGGGTGACCAAACTAAACAGAATAACTATGACATCTTGGGGTATCAGAGGATTAGCTATCTGTGGGAAGATGTGCTTTGTTTGCATATCAAAGTTTGCCAATTTTCATGTTTAGTGAATCACATGAAACAGATAATCACAAATAAAGTGTGTAGGGTAACCATAATGTTTGGCCATCTTTCTGAAATGATTGGAAATAATGCTACGGCGGACCATATGTTTGAGATACTGGCACAAAAATTCCTGGTTTGAAAGGTTATGCTACCTGGGTCACAATCACAAGGTTTGATCTTCCTGCCTTGAATGCATGGTAAATCTGTCTCTTGTAAACAGATCATAATACAGGTCCTTTCCAAACTAAAGTTTTGCATATCAAAGATGGGATTCAAATGTTTTGAGTGCTTTGCAGCCAATTTGAAAATTCTGGAAGCTTTTATTCAGACTTCATGGCAAAATGCCACCCTCATGTATTTCAGTCCTTGTTGACCTTTGAACTGGCAACAAGGTGTGCAGTGATGCATTCTTTATATCTGTGTATCAATTATCCAAATTGTCATCAAAGATTAAAGCCTTAACTTTTGAACTAGAAAAAAAAATCCCTCTTTCTGCACAAAATGTGTTCTTTGAAATACTGAATATTTGATGTGCAGGACATCAAGTTCGGGTACGGACAGGTACTGTAACCTTGTCAAGTTTTTAGTTCCTGCTAGGTGAAGTCCAGAAGTGGACTTGCAGAATGAGTTCAGTCGACAGTGCATCTGTATGTCCATCTGGTGCGGTTTCTCAGTGATACCAGGACCGCTTTCATTCAAACTTTGCACAAATACAGTACAATGCACATCAATTTATTTCATGATCTGATCCAATGTAGTTGATTGACTGTCATGTCATTGTGATGAATGGTATGATTAGAGCTATGAGTCAGACACACCTGGACTAATATGACTCAAAATATGAAAACATGCTATAACGTGACCGAGAAAAGATGTGCTGTAGATTTTTTCTTCTTCAAAATAATAGGGGCATTTTGACATCATGTTACTATTCTGTTGCATTATATAGTACTTATGGTACTGCAAAGAGAGAAACGAAAAACTACTTCGTCCCTCGCGAAAAATGTCTCCGATAAATTTGATGGTTTTGCCCACTAGAGTAGAGAGTAAAGTAGAGAAAGACAAACTGCTGACACATCAAAACAACCCACCCTATCATACAATGGTATGTTCCACCCTGAAAGAAAACAAGTGAGAAAAGCCGATCAAGAAGTAACTTCAGAACATGTGTGTATCATCTTTGATGATTTTGTTTTTAACTGTTTTGTCAGTATTGAAAATTAATTAGAATTTAACTGACTCTTGCAATACCATGTTAGCTATGTCATAATCACCTAGCAGTGTCTATTGCACATGCCTTTTCCATTATCATTGTAATTGTCATCTGCACTTGAACATGTTCTGCATTGAAAGCATCCATTCAGGCGCTTCTTTGTTCCTACTGTGTTCACATTTCACCAGACAGGCAGCATGTTGTCACCAGTGCAATAATCAGGCCGTTCATAATATTTCAATAAATAGTATCACTTCACTGTGTCAACATAATGAGCTGGTCTGTGTCAGTCCATTTTCAGGGGATTCAAACTTTCATGATGTTCATCAGCCACATTAATGTGAAATTAAAGGACAGGTTCAACATAATGAGAGCAAATTTTTGTGAAGTAACACCAAAATTTGAATATAACTTCCTGTGGAGTCATGAATTGTGTGTACTAAAGCTAATACATAGGCAGTGCTCAACAGAAAAGCCAGTCTTTCCATGTACGGTAAGTTAACTGACATCATATGCAAACAAGTGCCAAAGGAGGCCAATTAATGTAATCAAACAAAGATATGAGTAAGGCGTACATTGTTACAGATCCTAGCCACCTGTTTGAAGCTGATTTCAAAACAAGTGTTGCCCAAAAATGCATGCATAGATAATGAATAGTCCTTGTTATGATGGGTTTCCCTTGATTTCTCTCCCTCAAGCTTGTGCACCATGAGTCTAAAATTCCCGTACATCTTTCATGAGAAACTTATTAGTGACCCCAGCAGGGTATGTGTTGGTCTGGTTTGTGTTGGTGATCAAATCCTTCAACATTTCAAATGGAGAAAAGGCTGAGGGATCATTTGGACTGATTCCAGGGAATGTAATCCTCAGGGTTTGCTGTTCAGACAGTGTCACAGAAAAGAAAAACAGTGCACAGTTTAGAATGACTGGTGCCCTCAAGCTCAACCCATAACGGAAACAATGTCAGTGGAAGAAAAAGGCTTTCTGATAGCTTTACAATATCAGACAGCTTTTGCAGGCATTTGTCAACATGTGTTTGTTATAATACAGCCACCAGGAGAGAGTGGCATGGCATGGAGGTATCCACATTCTGGTTGCAATCTACACTCCAACTTTGAAATGTTTACTTCTCATCCAGTTGACCTAATTATGTTTTATTACTGGGCATGCCTGAGTGTACTGTAATGACTCTTGACCTGTCTTCATTCTTCTCATGGGGTCAGTGTGAATTTTTGCAGTGTAAAATAATTTCGAACATCTGTATGCTATTTGCACACATGTGTCAATATTTGCTCCGGAAAGTGTAAATACTGATAAAAATTGACAGTGATCATGAAGATAATGAGGTTGGTCTTGGTGATGACAATGTTGATAATTGTATGGAATGCATGATATGGTGCAAAAGAGTTGTATTGTTTACAAGTATTAGGATTGCTGTGATGGAAATGATAGTGGTTATATGATGATGGTAGAGAGATTGAAAATGGATGTTGATAATGATGATGATGATGATGATAATGATGATAATGATGATGATGATAATACAGTTTCTCGATATGGTACTTTGAGATTGCGTATCAGAACTATTTGAAGGATCTTCCTTGCAAATTTTGAGCGTTTGTTATACTTGTATGGGGAATAATAGAAAAAGAAATAATTGTTACTTTTTCCTCTCAGGAATTTTTGAAACAATACAGCAGTGCTTGTAACTGTGTATGGGCTACAGACAAACCTGTACCCCATAATCCTGTACCCCATAATGTAATAAAAACCTAACTCATAATTCAGGTACCAGATGTTAAACCATACATTGTACATCTGAATTAATTACTTTCTATAATATTAATGTATGTCACATTTCCAACTTCTGTTTCAGGTTGAAATTTTCGGTAGCTTTGAGACTCAACTGTATTTGCCGACTAGGTAAGTGGATGCATTTTTAGTCAGATACCTTGCATGGGTTTCATAGGGTCTGAAAATAGATACAAAATATATTTACCGGTTCTATTATTAACAGAGTGGCCCTTATTTGCTTCATTTGGCATCATGACACTTTGCGACTGTACTTATGAACAAACATTTTATCAAAAGCAAAGATCTTTTTGTTTTAGAAAGATTAGATTTAGAAAGATAAGAGTTTTGATTTGTTGTTTTATCTTGTGAAATACAGGTTTGAGTGTTCCTTGAGTTGAATTGTGACATTTACAGCTAATGAAATACTGCACTGCATGATAACAATAACTGCTAATATGTAATGCAAATTATCCCTATCATGTGAACTATGACCTTCTCAAGAGCTGTGTCGGGCTCACCTAAATATCTTGACATCCAAATTTTTCAAAGTACCCCTAAATAACACACCTTTCTGTGTGAATATGCCCGCATGGTTGGAAATTAAGTGACTGAGATTTTCATGTTTTGGTATTCTTGTCATCAGTTCATATCAATAAGTGGGGACAAAATGGCATATTTGCGATTGAAACTGCTTTGATTTTTCCCATCTTTCCTACTAGGGTATCTCTAGTACACATGTACTTTTGGAATATTTGTCAACTTTCCCTGCAAAAGACTTTTAGTACAACGCTTCATTTGGTCATGCTTGGTGCTTTCTAGGTATCTGATAGAATTCACAACTACATATCATCCTTCACATTTTGTGCTGTGCTAAAAATACTTGTATCCGGAACTAGTGTACATTTGTTCAAAATGCGATGAATAAAAAATAATGTAGGTTGCCTGAGTAAGTTTAGGTGTCTGACGTAATGTATTACTGTTCATGGCTTCTGGCCGACATTTACAATTAGGTCACACACACGGTGACGATCATTCAGAGATGAGTACCCATTAATCAGTGTTCTATGTCCACTGAATTCTTTTGTTGTCGTCATCATCGGCTGGAATGGTTGTTCATTGAGTGTCGGGGAGACTGCTTGAATTCACCGCATCACTGAGATTCCAATTTTCAACAGTGGCATGTGAGCTGGAGAATGTGCAGTTGAAAATGGAACAACACAGCTATGCGGTGGATTGTGAGCGTTGGCTTGCTTTGTGTGTGTGAGCTCTGCTGTGTAGGCAGTGCTATCAGTAGGAAATGGTATCACCAGGGAGTTTGGTCATGGCTAAGGCCACTCCCAGCATGGTCTCTGCTGGAAATTTGGACAATATGACTCCAGTAAAGGGTGGTGTACTTTTCTGAGTTGAAACAGCCATGGGAGTGTTGTCTGCAGTGTTTACAGTGGCAGCTCTATTATTCTCCACAGAAAATAGGGTTCACAAGCCTTCAGTGTTGGCAAATACCATACATGGATAGGATGAGAAGTTCTCTGTAATGTGCAGTCCGCCCACACATTTGACCTCATGACCTCATGCAAATTAGGTCATTGTCCTTGCCATGTCGTTTGTGACTACATTAAGGACATTTTAAAATTTAATTTCTGTATTTTTCATGTATCATGATCAATTTCAATCATGACATGTTTAATTCAATGGAAGAGTTGGTGCATAGGGAAGATCAAAAGAAATGCATACTTTTGTTGTGAAGAATCGATAGCAACACAATGATTTATGTGAAATTTAATTTTTGCTTTCTGGAAAGATTACACAAATATACAAATCTGAGGTCGAAATGACCATGGTTCACAAAACCTCCAACCCAGTTTGATGTTGAGTTTCTTCAGTTCCAATGAACACAGTCACCATTGCTTGAAACCTGTCTGAAACTGGAGATAATTTGATGCATACTGATACTTTTGCCACTGTAGTAACAAAATACACCAATCTCATAGTGCTTAGGTTAATAGAGTTTACTGATGGAAGTTCTTTCATGACTGGTAAGGCTTGAGTTTCCTGTCTCCACCAGTGTTACATTGCCCAGGCCATATCAGTACCCAGAAATCGGGTTGTTGTATATGTACATTTGTGTTCATCCGAGATGTTCCGAGGTGTGTTACAAAAGTTTTGTGATAGCATTGTTTTTCATTTGAATAGTATACATTGTCATGGATCTGGCATACTGATCCTTTGAGATCCGTGTTTTGACAGTCTAAGGTTTGTTTTCAACTTGAAAGTTCAAAATGACTTAAAAGTGATGATTATGAAAATGAAGTGACAAAAAAACCTTGTCAAAGTCTTCCAGGCCACACCCCAGAACCATCGACCAAAGTGTACCATACACAAGATTTTGAAATGTTTAATAAAACATCTAACTTGAATAACACTATCAGCTTGACTTCATGAGTATTATGATAAACAGATCAACATGTTTCTCAAGTTTCCAGTGACCTTATATACAGTCAATCCATTCACCTCAATATTAATGTACATAGGTCCTATCCACATGCCCAAAAGTGATTGGAAAGAATCAAACAGTTTACAACAGTGAATTCAGGATTTTAATGTCTCCACTATTAACTATTAAATCGTCCTTTCATAACCGAATGTCTTTTCACTCCAATGGTATGTTAATATCACTATAAGAGTCTGTTTGCAGGGTTATTATTAGTGTAGGTTTAGCTGTGAAATATCTGTGTTGAATAGGACAGATGTACCTGAGTATTGCTAACTGGCTGGTCCTTTCATTGGAAACACAGCAGCTTTGCCATATTGTAGACCTCAAGAGATTAAACCTTTTCAAATATTATTATTAGATTTCTGTGTGGACATTTTTGAGTTCTTTTCCTGTACATTTTATTCATCGAGAAGAGGATACACAGAGGAAACTGAAAGCTGACAGCTGTCACATAAATGAGGAATCAATATTCAATCCTTTACTTCAAAAACTTAGCAGTTCATATTTTTTACAGTGCTGATAATTTGATGCCTTCAAACCCTTGTTTTCTTGTACCCGGTCCCCAAATAAATGCTGTGAGGTTCCTTAACCCCTCTGAAGCTTTCTGTTTACGTGTAAGGAATGGAGAGTATCCGAATGTCACTGTTAGTGCCAAGATACTGAATTTTCAAGATTTTTTTGAACTTCCTTGATGGACAAGGCAGTTCTGATCAAGTAAAAATGTACATCTTAGTGTCTTGTTTCTGTCAAGTCCAGTCTTTGGCTTAGCACATTTACTGTTGTTGTTGTGTGGGTGTGTGTCTGTGTGTTTATTAGAATACATGGTAATATGTGTGCCTGGCTTTTTTTAGAATCTGGTGATTCAATAGAGTAATGTATGGCCTGGAATGGTAATGTTGAATTATCATTTGTATAACAAAGACTTGGTGACAATCCCTCACATTGTTGGCACAGAATACATTGGGAAGTCTATTCAGATACACTCATGGTCTCAGAGAAAGTCTTGACTTGTGTCTTTTGCATGCTTACAAGAATTAGAAGATTATAATCTTGTCAGTAAAAGGTCAATGACTGTTTGCTGGTTATCCTGTTGTGGATTTTGTATTTCACTGCCATAACTGTGTATCAGGTAAACCAACTAAAAGGAATGAACGTGGGGGTTGTTTTGGTGATGTTTTAACCATGCAGTAATACAGGCTTTTATGATAATATATCTCTTTCTGTTTTCTTTTCCAGTGATATTGACTTGGTTGTGTTCGGCGATTGGGAATCACTTCCACTGTTTACATTAGAAAAAGAACTCCGAGCCAATGGAATAGCACAAGAGGGTAGCATCAAAGTATTAGACAAAGCCACCGTAAGTATTGCATTGTATGAAAAACCAGAACCCTGTAGGCCCAGGGTATTAGGCTGTTCAGTGATAATACCCTACCAGGACCTTATTACACTAGGCTGTACCACATGTCTCTCTTGTTATGGAATTAGAGGCATTAATTATCTCTAATTGTGTTTCTCTCTCATAAGAAGGCCTTGTAGATCTTTTCCTAGATATACAGTCTTGGTTTCGCATCAACTTTAACTGCACCAACTTCAAGAATATACCTGTAATTTTACAAGATGGATGGATGTCGATGTTGATTAGTGTGTTCACCCCTTGATCTTTGCCTATGTATGCAAAGGTTGGATCAATTCACACTACTTGCACAGTGTGCGGACAGCTTTTGCATGTGATACCGACCTCAAAATTTCTGTATCAATTTCTCTACTTAAAGTGGTCGGTGATCATTCTGTTTGCTAGCTTACAAAGTAGATTAATTCAAACCTTTGGGTTCTAAAGTAATGGAGTGGTGTGTAGAACTGTATCAGTTTTGTGAAGAATATTATTATAGACAAACATAGTATTTAGACTTGGAAATGACACAGGGAAAACCTTTGTATATACATGCCTTGTTGCCTCCGTTCAACTCGGCATGTTCTTTGAAGTCTGTTGTTGATGCTGTGAAGACAAAGTGCGCAGTGTATGATACATTTATTAACTGGCATATCTATTGTATCTATTGCAAAACTATTATTGGTTTTGATAATCTATGTATTTTGATAATACCTGTGTGTTGTGAAATACCCTTTGCTGACTTAACTGGAGCACTTATCAGATAGTGGTTTATCGTGTGATAGGCAAAGTCCAACGTTTTCTGAATGTTGTATTGGTGGTATCTGAGAAGCCTACGCAGGTGGAAAACCTGTGTCAGTGCCTTGGTACTGTGCCAGTTCACTGTCTGTGACCATGGCAACTGGATATATCCCCAATCACAAGTCTGAAGAGATCATGAAATTTCTTCTAGTCCAGCTAGGGAATATTATTAATATTCTATCTGAACAACTTCACACCCAAAAATCAAGCTGACAGTGCTGGAGAGTGCAGAAGTTTATAGCAATTCAAAATACAGTCTCATTGAATATATGCTAATGTGGCATTAATCATTTAGAGTTATGCTTTCAAAACAGCTGCCATGTCTGTGGCCATCATACCAATATGACCAAAATAAATCTAGGTTGCCTCATGTCTTCTGTCCTCTGTTTCCTGAAGTTATTTTAGTTCTTTTGAGACTTGTTCAAACTCTAAAATTGTATATGAGCAGGAATTGAACAGTTTAATGTCCCAGCAACGGTAACAAATGAATGTTAACTTTGAAAATACAGCAATGAAGGTAAAGTGACAGTAACTGCTTGTACTGTGAACCACATAGAATTTTGTAAGAGAACCCATTGGTGTTAGATGAGAAGAAAATGAGATTTCAGCAAAACAACTGTTATATAGAGTTTTAGGCCTCTTTGACAGATTGTGTTCCACTGTTCATCATCAGTTTATCACTAATAATTAAATCAAGCAATTGGATATGTTGTTAATCTGTGACTGTTAAATAATTTCTTGATTGTGAGTGTTCTTATATGTCATCCTGGAAAACTGTGTTTGCAAATTGCTGAATTATTCTCATTAGCAATTAACAGGGCCTCAAGACTCAGTGTTGGTACGGATCCAAATTGTAATTACATGTAGTAAATGTAAACTGGTCAGAAATGATAATGTTTTTCAAAAACAACGTTCTTGGAGGTCATGCTGTTCCATTTTGTAGGTACCGTTTTTGTTCGGATTCTCATCTCCAAGAAATTCATTTGATCATCTTCCAACAAGAATGCAATTTGAACCTAAACTAAAGTCTTGATTGAATCTGTTTGACTTCCATTACATGCATCAGAGACAGGTAAAGTCATTCTTCAGCCTTGGGCCTAGTGTGTGTCTATGTCTTTCTTGCTGGTGATGTTATCCCACAGCTTGCAGTGACTTACATAGGTCAGGATTCATCAGAAGTATGTGTTGGTTTAGCTAAGTATTTCAGGGAGGAAAAAAGTGAAAGGAAAGATGTGGCTATATCAGTCAGGTTGCCAATCCTTTACCATAGATTTCAGGTGATTGTCTGTTTTTATGCCATATTAAGGTACATTGTAGTCCTCATTAGGTACGCCGAGCAATGTCCACAGTGTTATATATCAGTGATATCTCGGTCACATCCGACATATCTGCAACATATATGATGTACCTGAACTGAAAGGTGCTGTGTTGTGACAGGTAAAACAAAAATTTATGAGATGTACTTCTGGTAGTATTGTAATATGAAGGGTAATAAATGAAGTGAACCCCTGCCCTTTGCTCACCAATGTTCTTTTATCTTTTTTCCACTTCCCAGGTGCCCATTGTAAAACTTACAGACAGACGCACTGAGGTCAAAGTTGATATCAGCTTCAACATGGTCAATGGAGTTAAGAGTGCCCAACTGATAAAGGTAACTCAAAGTCCCCTGTTGTGTGCCCTTCACAAGTTCAGTAGCCTGAAACAGTTGCAGTAGCCATTTTATCAAACCAAACGAAACCAAAGAAACTCCTGAAAAATACAGTCAAGTAATACTTGTACATGTTGAAGTCACTTAAAGTCTATTTTTTTGCATGCTGAGTTACATACCATACAGGTAGAGTTTTGTGTGTCTATATGTACCACCTGTGCAGTGCATGTGCAAATAAATTCTTCAAATTTGTCATCTCTAAAACTAACTTTTGAATACAAGATCAAATTTGAATTTTATTTACCTTGAGCTTTTTCTGAAATGCAAAACAGATAAAAGTTGCTGTTATATCGTCTGTGCTGGTCTGCCCTTGGTACTGATAAGCCCTATCTTTAGACTTTATCACTACTTCTCAGGGGAATTTCCATAGCGTCTTGGTAGAAATCAAGATTTGAGAAAAACAAACAAGAAATACATAGAAAGCAAAACGAAATTTTAGTCATCCAACATTTGTGTAAAATTTCCATCCATGAGCAGTGTGCTGTCCATGCAGAGTGATACCTGCACATGTTTTTGTTTTTATGCCGACTTTAATAATCATGTGGCAGGTTTGCTGTACTGGAGGTCAAAGAGCATGTTTTGAACTAAGTTTCATTGGTCTCTGCTGCCTGGCTGTGATATGCACACTGTCCAACCACAAAGGTTGAGCATTTACTTTGTACCTTTGACATTAATAAAAACATGTAACGATGATATAAATAAAGCAAAGAAACTCGTATATTCCCCAGTTCCAGAGTTTGTCTGGCAATCTCTGTTATAGGTAAGGGGGAGATTAATGCAAAATGCCAGATGCAATATTAACTGTTCAATAAAAAACAAGATTGATACTACCAACAGCCTTTCCACTCAATTTAAAGTTATGAGCAACTATACCACTTTTTTCACTTTTCCAGGTAGACTTATAACTTGGAAAATTTTTAAAGTATCAAAGCTCATGCCTGTCTTTCCTTTCATTGTTTTTCAGACTTTCATGAAAGAACACCCCATCTTATCATATTTAGTTTTAGTTTTAAAACAGTACTTGTTAGAAAGAGATTTAAATGAAGTATTTACTGGGGGAATCAGTTCCTACAGCCTTATATTGATGACTGTCAACTTTCTACAGGTGAGTTTATTCAGTATTTATATATTAGTTTATTTAGTTGGTCAGATTTTTATAGAAGCAAAAAAATATTCTAACTGTGATCTGTAATAGATTACAGGGTTGGAATGGCTTCAGCAATATAAGTATCAACATCTTGTGCTGGCCAATTCATCTTTGTGTGAATGCAGGAGTAATAGCATTATTTCTGTTAATATTTAAAGTGTAGTACAGTTGTAATTATGATTTGCTGTAATGCCATACCTTATTCCCTGTACGTTAAGGACTTCAAATCAATCAATCAAACCAATCAATCAACCAATCAAATGGATTTCTATAGTGCTAAACTCCAAAACACAGCAGTGTTCAATGGCACTTTACAGAGTCAGAGTTGTTCAGTATGCTTTACTAACAGAAAAATGTTGGTGTTCTCGTCAAAAGTATCAAGAGTGGGTGACTAGCGCACTATAAGTGGAACATTGTTCCAGGGGAGCAAGGCAGTGCATGGGAAAGCATGATTGCGATAAGTTTACTCCATGCATTTACTCCATGGTACTCCAGGAGTAGGTCCTTTCATGGTGCTGGAAGTTTCAATCAAAATTTCCGTTGGTCAGGGATGGTTCAGTGTTCGATGTGTATAGGCCATGCCATCAATATAGACTAACTAACTCAAACCCTTATTTAGTCAAATTTCATGAAGTATGACTAAGTTTCACAATATGAGCCAATGTTTGCTGGCTGATGACATTTGACAGAGTAAAGCCAAAAGCAACCATAGGTCAGCTGTTATTCCTCAAACATGTAAAAGATTCACATTTTGCAAGCTATTTGTTTATTTCAGTATGTTGTCACATCTAGAACTTGAAATCACATATCAAGTGTGCCCTCTCTGAGTCATTTTAAAAAAGACTGGATTAAAATTTGTTGATTGATTCCTAGTTTGCAAGGAATTACAACTGGATATGATCAGCCTGAGACAACTATCATTAGTTCAACCTTGCCCTTCTAAGAACAACCCACCCTCCCCCAAATATAACTGTCCCACTTCTCAGGTCAACATGGCTATACATGACACTAAATTCTAGATCCTGAATATGTGTATATTATGTCCTTCCATAGTGTCTAGACTTCTTGTGGATAATATATGACAGGGTGATGAATGTAGGTGACCCCTTTCACTGGAGAATAGCCCTTAGAGAAAGTGACAAAACACTGGTAAAAGGAATCTGATCACCCTGGTAGAGGCTTGTATTACCAGCAGTACTTTGTAGTCAGTTTCTTGTATCAAGAGAAGAGGATTTTGACAGAAATGTTCAGAAGCAGGGAATTGGCTTTACAGGATGTGAAGCACTGTTGTCTTTTGATATTTATAAGAGGTATCATTACTAGTATGATTGTGAGAAAATATGCATGCTAAATTGGAATTGAGATATGTCCAAGGTGTTTATCAAACTGAAGTGACCATACTGTGGTTGTATTTGCTGCCACTGCCACCAGAAATGATGAAGGATTTTGAAGTTTGCCACTTTGTAAAAGTTGTGTGTTCCACCTGTAACTTGTGCCCAATTATGTATCTGTGGTGTAGCTGAATAGTCTGTTGTTCTTTTCACCTGGTGGACTTGACTGTCAGCAGAGAATTATAGACATCCTGAATGCCATTACTGAATACAAATATTCTCTGCCTAATATGTGATTCCACATATTGATATACCGTGCAACTTAGACATTTTAATGATACTGTTTTTATGAGTGCCGGTCATAAAAGTCCAAGGCTCTCAGCAATCCAGTGGTATCCTACATTTGTTAGATTAGGTTAGTTCTGTTAAGAATTGTACAAGGCATAGAAAAGTATCCACATGTTCACTTTACCTGGTAGCAATCTAAGCCAGGTCTTTCTGAAAAGTGGCTAGCCATTATGATGATGAGTCAATTAAGAGGGTTTTTAGAAAATATTCCCCCAAAACCTCAAGTTTCAAAGTGTTTAAGAATTGCTTTAATAGCTTGAATTGGGTAAAAATACCAGACTGGATACAGGGTGAATTTTTGGCTGCTTTGTGCTGAAAGGTTGCAAAGTCTTGAATTACCCAGTTAAGGCCAGACTTTCAAGGAGCATAACATCAATTAGCAGCGGCATGCATCATTCTTGCATTTCATTTCTTGAAACCAAAAGTCAGATCATATTTAGGATTGACATGTATGTAGACAAGTTGGATACTGATCTGGGTATATACTGGAGTGTCCTAATAACATTCACTTCAGTGTCATGGACTGTGTAGAATGTTTGTCAATGTTAAGTTCTAGGTTTCAGATTTTTTTTGTCGGGAAAACTCTTCTTCTCAAAGATTTTGAATTTGATGCAAAAATTTCAATTATAGGTATTTGAGAAATGTCAAGTACATTGATTCTTGATGATAGCTGATACACGCATTGTAAATAGGATGCCCTCAGCAAAATGTGCCAAGATAGCAAGGGACAAGCAAAACATTTAAGTAATGTTGAGATCTGCAAGTGTAAAGAAATTTCAAAATAAGTGTTCATTTCACAGTAAGCCATTTGCTTGAAATCTCTATAACATTTGTAATATAGTTCTGAATAAAATGACTTGTCAGCTAATGGATTCATAGTACATTGGATGTCCTACAAGTATCAGATGTAAATCCACTGTGTCCCTTGGGATAGATCAATAAGGGATATGATGTTGTTCAAATAGACTGTTCCCTTTAAATGTTTAAACTTCTATTAGAGTATTTTGCTGAGGTGTCAGAACACAGACCTGTGTTATGAACAACATGTAAGCTTCTAGGGATGTACTGTAACATTTGTATAGCCTTTGTTGGAATATCAAGGGGATGTCATGTAAAATTATGTATGTCAACTGTCTGCTGTTTAACAGAACTTTGCTCTGAGAAATAAGAATTACATGCATGTAATGTATGTGTGTATTCCATGATATCTTTACCCTTTGACCTTTTATTCACTTCTCAGCTTCATCAAAGGTTACCCGTCATGTCACTGGCAAACTTAGGGGTACTTCTGAT